>NC_052076.1:67130516-67434158 GCF_015852505.1 Tachyglossus aculeatus
TCTGGCCTTTTCAGGATATAACACAGAGTATTTTCCAACCCTTCTATGGCTCTCTCATGGTGATGATCACTCTGCCCTGCCCCTAAGAAACCCATTGCAGTGGCCCAGCGGGAGTCCTTTCCCTGATCTGTGTGTGTCCACCAAGGTAGAAAACACCTAAAATGCTTGAGGATTTGGCAAGATGTTTGAGTAATGAAATTCCTCCAAGGGGCAGTTGGAAAGTGACTGGGCCTAAAATAACTTTGAAGGGACTCTAGCAAAGTTGGATAAACTTGCAGCTCCTATGGTTTATTTCAGACTTTGAAGTAAACACGTCAACAGTCATCCAGTTAAAAGTGGCCAAGTCTGCTAGAAACCAAGTGGAAGTTTTTAATGAAAAACTTGGGAAGGGAAATTTAGCTTTGGGGACCATTTTGCATGGGGAAGATCTAATTCATTAGCAGGGATTGGGCTATTTAGACTTCAAGCATTTGATAAATACCGCCACCCTCAGCCCCACATCACTTATGTAGAGATTCATCATTTATTTTCACATCTGCCTACCCCACTCAGCTGAAAGCTTGCAAGGATTGTATCTACAAACTTTTAATTTATTCTACCCTCCCAAGCATTAAGTACAGTGCTGTGCACACAGTAAGCACTCAGTAAATACCATGGACTGATTGATTCAGGTAAAATAAATAGGTGCCCAGGTCTTTGCTGCCCTAGAAATCCCACCATCAGAAAACATCGGGCTCCCCACCCTCCAATACCCCTTCCCCAAAAGTGGGGACTTCCTTCTATTTGGGGGAGTTGGGGGACAAGGGGAAAACCCAGAGCTGTTTGCACTTTCAAGTGGCAGTAGGCATTCATTTATTCAGTCATATTTATTGAGCGCTTATTGTGTGCAGAGCACTGTACCAAGCACTTGGAAAGTACAATTCAGCAATAAAGAGAGGCAATCCCTCCTCACAATGGGCTTGCAGTCTATAAGGGGGGGAGACAGACACTATCCAGGATGTCTTTGACCCTTGTTGTGTGGTCAATTGCTTGACAAAAGTTCCCAAAGTACAACAATTCAATCTAAAGCTTCTGAGCCCCACTGTACCAAAATGTCACTATAAGTGCCCCTATCAAATCACCCTCATCCTAGCATACTAAGAAATGGGAAATGGTTAGAGAGATAAAACTGTATGACTGCAGCATCCAAGGATGCTTTTTAGCCTTATTAAAATACCCACAGATCTCGTGAAGTTATTCATCAGTCTGGCTCTGCCACTTGCCTGCTCTGTGATCTTGGGCAAATCACTTAACTTCTCTGGGCTTCTGTTC
Organism: Tachyglossus aculeatus; assembly: GCF_015852505.1. Lineage (NCBI taxonomy): Eukaryota > Metazoa > Chordata > Mammalia > Monotremata > Tachyglossidae > Tachyglossus > Tachyglossus aculeatus. Next base: position 67,131,828 of record NC_052076.1, read on the forward strand.
CCTCATCAGCAAAAATGTTCTCTCTCCTAAGACTGTGAGCCCAATGTGGGACCTGATTATCTTTTATCTACCCCCATTGCTTAGTACAGTGCTTGGCACGTAGTAAGCGTTCAGTGAATGCTACTATTATTATTGTTGTACTTAATCAAGGCCCAATTCCTTAGGTTTTGTGGAGGGCCAAAAAAGCAAGGTTTGAAACAAAAAGAAGGTACTTTTCAAGATTAAGCCATTTTTTGACCCAGAAATAGCTGGGGAAGAAGCCTTATCAGTTATTTTGAAGCTCTTTCTTCCTCTCTTCATCCCCCACCTCACCCTTTAAAAACTGAATTCAAAAAGTTTATGACTTAGATCATTACACTGACTCATTGGATTCAGAGACTCTGGCCAAAGGGAGAGTGTTGTTTCTATTATATGGCAAGGCAACTTGAACTAACCAGGATATAGCAGAGAGGGTTTGGCCCACTTATCGTACCTGGTAGCAAATTACAAATTGTTGAAATTGGTAAATCTTTGTGCTCTTTCTAAGTCGTTATAAAATATCTGTGGATTACGAAGCTCTCTTTGGTAGGGTTGCCCCAAAGAACCGGTCATACCGGCATTGGGCAGAGAATGGGTTTGTTGGTGTATTGTACTCTCCCAAGCGCTTAGGACAGTGCTTTGCACACAGTAAGTGCTCCATAAATGTGATTGAATGAAGGAAGGAACTTCTCTGTGACTCAGTGACCTCATCTGTAAAATGGTGATTAAGACTGTGAGCCCCATGTGGGGCTTGGAGTGTGTCAGCCTATTTAGCTTGTGTCCACCTCAGCTTTTAGTGCAGTGCCCAGCACATAGTAAGAGTTTAACAAATTCCCTGAAAAGAAGAAAGAATGAATTGTTAGGCTGTTTCCAGGGGCATCTTTCTGATATAAATTCCAGAAATATAGTAGTGGTCTGTGTGTGTTACTAACGCTGGTATGCATTTTCTATTTTTATTGCAGTGTTTTCTTGGCTTCTTGCCATTCCTAATTTACATGGCTAGTGTAGGTGTTTCAAGGGGGCAAATTTTATAAGCCTCGTTTTGACAAGTTGAGCATCCTTGTTACTAAAAAAATTGTCTGATCTGGTCGTCTTTTACCTACCCCCTGCCCTTAGCCCGGCACTTAATCAATGCTGGCATTATAAACGCTCCCCCCAAATATAAAATCAAAGTCCCTCAAGTTCAAGTTGTAGGTTAAGTGGTGGAAACCCAAAGAGGTTAGGAAAGCAGCATGGCCTAGTAGAGCATGGGCCTGGGTGTCTGAAGGACCTGGGTTCGAATCCCAGCACCGCCACTTGTCTGCTTTGTGATTTGGGGCAGGTTACTTAGCTTCTCTGAGCCTCAGTTACCTCATCTGTAAAGTGGGAATGAAAACTGTGAGCCCCAGGTGGGACATAGACTGTGTCCAACCTGATTAGCTTGTATCTACCCCAGCGTTTAGTGCAGTGCCTGGTACATAGTAATCACTTAACCCCCAGCATTTAGTGCAGTGCCTGGCACCTAGTAATCACTTAACAGATGCCGTTAAAAAAAAAAAAAGGAAAAGTTGTGGTTTTTCCCTGCCTCAGTTCTAGGGATCTAAACTAAAGACTGTGATTCCCCCACCTGAAGCAGCTCGTCTAACCTGCCTGGGTCACCTTTCCATTGGGTAAAGTGGGAGTAATAATCCAGGTGGAGAGTGAAATGAGTATATCCTAAAAGATGACTTTGAAAGCCCCATTTACATTTTGGGTGGTGGACATAGTTTTTTTATTGTATTATAATATGCAGTCAGTAGGAGCTGAGACGCGGAGAGACTTTCCCATAATCATAAAATGAATTGCATAATGTTTAAACATACATCCATTTACTGAGCGTGCATTTCTAATAACTTCCATAATCACTGGTGGGTGTCTTTAAAAAAAAAACCTGGCAAATAGACTGAGATAGGTTCAAACAAGCTGGTGGACTATTGAAGAGGTTAGAATTTTCAGGGTAAAATTGAACTTAGTTTAAAAAAAAAAAGAATCTGCGCCATCACCTTTTCTTAACCAGTCTTTATTGAGGAATGACTGGTGTTTTTAAAACTTGGGATAGGTTCCTGGGAGAGGTGGTGCAATGTCTTTATCTAGTCATATATCTATCTGTCTAGGATGACTATGGGTTAATCTTTCCTGGAGGCAGGGGGAGGGAAAGGAAATCCTCTCCTAACCCCATATGTCCTTAGAGCTGGATGAGGATGCTGTAAAAAACCCAAAAGAAATATGTGGCCTGCTTCTTGCTATTTGATTTAATTATGTTCTTCTTAATACGTATTCCAGTGTGGAAATCTATCTTTAAATCTACTAACTTGTGTCTCGTGTCGTCATGCAAGGAGATGTTCTAATGTGGTCTTGAAATTGTTCAGCTTTTTCTCTTGAGAGGATTTGAGGTCACGAAGTTAACGTGGAGCATAATGACTGAAATTCCCTCATTATGAAGTGAATTATTTACCAAAAGATCACAGAACAAAAAGGAGCTGTATTAGAAAGTTCAAGTAATGCAGTGAGGGAGTTATTTATAATGTGAAAATTAGCGCTGGACTTGGAGTTACTGCCAGGAAGGAAAGTAATTGCGGGCCATGGGCTTCGAAACAGGCAGGAACTCTAGTATTTTTGGTTGACAAACCATTTGGATCGGGCCCAAAAGCACTGAGCTCTGAACGGTTGTCTTTGTGTTTGTGGGGTCTTAACTGGCAGCAAGCAAATACTGAAGAAGGAAAGCGAGTCTAAAAGGCAGGTGGAGCTTATAGTTAAATCTCTTAGTGAAAAACGTTTATAGAATATGTGCATTCTCCTTTAATATATGGGAGTTATTTGGACAAGTACTGCATTGAAACCAGCTGAATTTTTCCAGCGTGCCATTAGTTTTTAGGTGTATACCCCATGTTCATTTTTCCCCTTCCTGGACTTTGTGGCCGTTCTCAGTGTACGTGGCCAAAATCTCTTTCTGCCACAAATTGGCCCTGATCTGTCTACGTGACTCCCCTTCTTGTTCTTGGCACAGTTCGCAGCTGGCTTCTGGACACACGGGCTATTTGCTCGTGACAGTGGGGTTGACAAGAAATCAGTTTCTCCACCTGAGTGCTCTTGGTGAAGAAGTGGACTGTGACAGAGGGCAGAAATCTAATCACAAAACTTGTCCCGGTAATAGCAAAGTTTCCCACACCTGAGCTTTGCCTGCAATGCTTGGGTGATAGGCACTCCTGGAAGAGTCTTAGCTGAAAAAATGCCATCCAGCCCAGAACCAGTGTTCAAGTACCAAACCAGAGAAGCAGTGTGGCCTAGTGGATAGACCCTGGGCCCGGAAGTCAGAGGGACCTGGGTTCTAATCCCAGCCTCACCACTTGTCTGCCATGTGTCCTTGGGTAAGACACTTTACTTCTCTGGGCCTCGGTTACCTCATCTGGCAAATGGGGGTTAAGACTGTGAGCCCTGTGTGGGACATGAACTCTGACAACCTGATTAGCTTGTATCTACCCCAGTGCTTAGTACAGTGCCTGGCCATAGTAAGCGCTTAACAAGTACCATTAAAAAAAAAAAACAAGCCAGAAGTGAGCCTGGACAAACTGGTGGGAGTCCAGCTGGGCTTCTGGGGAACCACCGCTGCATTCATGGGATTGTCCCCAAAGCTTCTGGGACTTGTAATCCCAGTAGGCCCGGAAAAATCCTGCCTATGTAAAGCCATATAGGCATAGGGACCACTCGATCCCCCTGGCCTGAAAAGCCTCAAAATAGAGGACATGAAAGGGGCATAAGCCCGGGGATCTATCTAAGCCTACCCATGCCCAACCCAGGGTGGGTTGTGCTAGCCTGGCCCATGCAAAGCTTTCTATCTTTGGTGGGCATCGCTAAAATACTGTTTGCTCGCACTAGCGTGCTGAGCAACTAGACTAGAGCAAGAGCCATGAGCGCAGGATTTTTCTTTAACAGTGAAGTTAATTCCCATAGGGATTTGAAAGTCCATAAGGGATTTTTCTGGTGCTATTCTACTTCCCTGCACCAAGTTCTTCCCCTTTGTGCTGGTCCATATGGATTTGATGAAAGTCGTAACATTGTTAAAAGGAGCTTGAAACTCTCCTTCTTATTTCACAAATGAGCAAACCCTAATACTGCCGCCGAAGAAGAGTCTCTCCTCCCCTCCTCCTCCCTGCTGCTCACCGCTTCCATCTAAGGAGCAGCTGGGCGGGGAGGACAGTAATATTTGGTGACTGTTTCCCCCTTCCTCCCCCCTATTTTCTGGACCCTCTCTGCTCTCAATTCAGCTGACAGTAGAATTAATTTAGCACTTGCTGAGTGCAGAGCAGTGTAGTAGGCACTTGGGACAGTGCAGTAAAGTAAAAGACACAATCCCCACCCTCAAGGAACTCATTATACTCTAATGGGTGAAAGAGGTTGACGTAAATTGCATGTATGCAATAGGAGTAAGAAAAACATAAAAACAACTTGTGATAACAAGCGTGAGTGTGGAAAAAAATAAGTGAATCAAGCATTCCCCTTTCCCCTCAGCCCTATCTCTGTCCCACTTAGGGTGGCCACTTGAGAATTGAAACAAATGTATCTGCGAGGTGCGGGATTTTTTTTTTTTAATCTGTCATCTGGTCGACCTAAACAGCTTTCTGGCTAGATGAGCAGAGGTTGCAAACCGAGCTTGCCTGTGTCAGAGAAGCTGGTGCAAGCAGACATGCTGCCACACTTTGCAAAAAACAATGTGGTTGAGGATCTTTGAAGGTGTTGGGCCACTCCCGTGGACTGCTGCGGGTCTCGGAGACGTGACACCTCCCCTCCCAATTTGTTACAATTTGTTTAAAAACAGTGGGGGAGCGTTTGGCTTTAATATCAACCGTGATTGAAGGAGATCAAACCTGGGGTGGAGCCAGTGGTGTTGTCTTTGCAAGGTGATCACTCTGAAAGAGTCTCTTTCTCCTTCTCTCCCTTCATCTCCTTCCCTGCCTCTTTCTCTTTCTCTCCAGACCTTTTAAGCATATGAAAACACAAGGTTACCATGGCTTATCATTGGTTTTTTTTTCTTCTTCTGCCACAGAGACATTGCCCTCACTTGATTTGCCAAATCTATTGGATGCCTCAGTCTCCCCCGCACCTCCCCTCTGGCTGTTCTTTGACCATGTTTCACCTCCACCCGCTAACACAAACCTTCTTTCTATGCCCCCTGCACATCTCAGTTTATATTCACTACTCCATCAGTGAACTCATCCCTTCTCATGGCTTCAGCTACCACCTCTGAGGCTGACTCCCAGATCTACCTGCCAGCTCTGGCCTCTCGTCTCCTCTAGCACCTGAAGCTCAAAAGGTAGAAAACTGAAGTCGTTTCCTCCGAAATACAGCCCTCAACCTAACTTGCTCATCGTAGTTGACAACACCACCACCCTCCCTGTCTTCAAAATGCTCCACTCTCTTCCAGCCTCCATATTCAGTCTGTGGCTAAATCCTGTTGCCTAATTCCTCTAAGAATTTCCCAGATCTGCCATATTCCTCTCCATTCCATGCATAGTCCAGTGCTCTGCGCACAGGAAGTGCTCAATAAATATGAATGAATTCAACTGACCCACCACCTCAATCCAGGCCTTATGGCATTTGTTAAGCACTTACTATGTGCCAGACACTGTACTAAGCGCTGGGGTGGATACAAACAAATGAGGTTGGACACAGTCTCTGTCCCATGTGGGGCTCACAGTCTCAATCCCCATTTTACAGGTGAGGTAACTGAAGCCCAGAGAAGTGAAGTGACTTATCTAAGGTCACATAGCAGAAACGGGGCGGAGCCAGGATTAGAACCCATGACCTTCTGATTCTCAGGCTCGTGCTCTAGCCACTACGCCATGCTGTTCAATCTCTTCATTGGGGTCCCTTCAGCCTCTCCCATTTCCAGTCTGCACTTCACTCTGTTGCCCGGATCATCTATTCTAAAGTGTTACTCCGCACACAAATTTCCATTCCTCCAAAACCATCAATGGGAACCCAAGCAGAAACAGCTGACCATTGCCTGTTAAGGCACTTACTTCATCAGCAGCTTCCTACCACTTCATTTGAGCTCACACATTGCTCCTCTCAATCTCACCTTCTAAGTAACGGTAGTAGTAGTAGTAATAATAGTATTTGTTCTTCTTATTCTGGGCAGAACACTGTTCTAAGCATGGTGAGAGAATATGCAGGTGGGAATTAGACATGGTTCCTGTCCCTTGGGAGGCTGACCATCTAAGAGTATAAGCGGGGAGGCAGGACTGAAGAGAACGATGAAACATTAAAATACAACTCTCGCCGTCTCACACGCTCATAACCTTGGCATTATCCTCAACATAGTGCTCTCGTTCAATCCACTTGTTCAGTCTGTCACCAAATCCTGTTGGTTCTACCTTCACAACATTACTAAAATTTGCCTTTTTTCTTCTCCCTTCAAACTGCTACTGTGCTAATCCAAACACTTACTACATCTCGCCTTGACTACTGCATCTGCCTCCTCACTGACCTCCCTGCCTTATGTCTCTCCCCATTCCAGTCCATATTTCACTCTCCTCCCCAGATCACTTGTCTTAAAAACTGCTTAGTACATGTCTTCCCAGCCTTCAAGAACCTCCAGTGGTTTGCTGTCCACCCCGACTTTGAACAGAAATTCCCTACCATCAACTTAAAAGCACTTAATCAGCTCACCTCCTCCTTCCGTACCTCACTGATTTCCTCCTACAACCCAGCCCACATGCTTCACTCCTTCAGTGCCAACCTCCTCACTGCACCTCAGTCTCATCTATCTCTCCACCTACGCTTTGCCCACTCCCTCCCTCTGGCTCAGAACTCATTCCTTCTTCTTGTATGACAGACTACCATTCTCCCCACCTTATTAAAACAACTCCTCCAAGAGGCCTTCCCTGATTAAGCCCTCTTTTCCCGTACTTGCTCTCCCTTCTGCATCATCTGCATCTGCACTTAGATGTGTGCCCTTTAAGAGCTTGTTAGCCGCCCCCCATCCTCTATCCCACCCCATTTATGTACAAATTTGTAATTTGAATATCTGCTCTCCCTCTAGACTATAAGCTACTTGTGGCCAGGGCCTACCCTGGCCTACCAACCCTATTTCATTCTCTCCCAAGAGCTTAGTAAAGTGTTGTGCACACAGTAGGTGCTCAACAGGTGCCATTGATCATCAGTTGCTTATGCCACGGGTGAAGGTCGGAGCAGCTTTTGTCCACTCCCCTGTTGGCATGGAGTATTCTGGGAGCAGAGTCCTTCAGTAGCAGGAGGGCAGGTGATGGCTGCATGGATATGTCCCTCAGTGGAAGTGGAGGGGTCCAAAAGCTCTCAGCAACAGCTTTTCTCCCTGGCCCAGCATGAGCTGGAGCCCTAAGTAGCAAGAGGAAGGGTGGCATCACAGATGCTTTTCTCAGCTACTTTTCTAACTGAGCCTTGTTTTAGACTCTCCTACCTCTGATCTCTTCCTCCTGCCTGAAACTAAACTCCCCCACTGTTCAAGTCCACCAGACCACAGTTTTCCCTATCTTCAAAGCCCTTCTGGAAACCCGCTTCCTCCGGGAGGATTACCTCCAATAATTTCCCTTCTCCCCAGAATACTGTCTGCCACTTAACTCCTTGTCATTTTTGCACCCCGTCAGAACTCATTCCCGTCCCAAGGGCTTCGTATCGGTGGTAGCCTCAGTTCCGAATGCCCCCTTCCACAGGCCCACAGCTCAACAGCTGGTGGGCATGGAGGAGGTTGAGCCAGGAGTCTGGTTGAGCGCTGACCCCGCTCCCCAAGATTATCCCTGCTGTCTGCCTTGAAGACCCAGTACTGAGCCCCTTCCTTCCTCTCCCCCTCGTCCCCCTCTCCATCCCCCCATCTTACCTCCTTCCCTTCCCCACAGCACCTGTATATATGTTTGTACATATTTATTACTCTATTTATTTTACTTGTACATATCTATTCTATTTATTTTATTTTGTTAGTATGTTTGGTTTTGTTCTCTGTCTCCTCCTTTTAGACTGTGAGCCCACTGTTGGGTAGGGACTGTCTCTATATGTTGCCAATTTGTACTTCCCAAGCGCTTAGTACAGTGCTCTGCACACAGTAAGCGCTCAATAAATACAATTGATGATGATGATGATGATGATGATGATGCCATCCTTCCAGGGCCCAGCAGGCCACCCAATGCTGTCCAGTACTGGAGTCCAGCAGGGTCCCCAGCCCTGCCCGTCTGGACACACCCCAGGGACTGGCTTTTGAGCACCCGGCCCCCACCAGTCCCAGAGCCCAGAGGCATGTGCGGCTGCAGCCCTCCCCACCCTGTCCGTGGGCACCAGAGGGGACTCGGGGGGGGCACCGGGGGCTTAGAGTTTCAGCGCTGCATGTGGCCGGCCTGCCTTCCCAGGGTGAGTCCCATGGCTAGTGGACCTGGGGCAGAGCAGCGGGGAAGGGGAATGAAGGGCTCACTACATCAGTTTCCCAGAACCGAGGGGATAGCAGGGGGGACAGCGAAGGGCTCACAGGGTTCAGAGTCTCAGAGAACAAGATATTTGGCCATGCTCAGGTGAAAGGTGAGAAGCAGAGCGGCCTAGCGGATAGAACATTGGACTGGGAGATGGACCTGGGTACTAAGCCTGGCTCTGCCACTTGTCTACTGTGTGACCTTGGGAAAGTCACTTCACTTCTGTGTGCCTCAGTTACCTCATCTGTAAAATGGAAATTGGCCATGAGCCCCCTGGGGAACGTGAGGCTGTATCCAACCTGATTAGCTTGTATCTACTCCAGTACTTAGTACAGTTCCCAGCACATACTAAGTGCTTAACAAAAGCCATAAAAGTGGGTGGGGGCAAGTTTGGGGACTCTGCTCCCTCCCCAGGGCTAAGCCTCGGTTCTGAATGCCCCCTTCCACAGACCCGCTGCTCAACAGTGGGCATGGAGGAGGTTGCGCCAGGAGTCTGGTTTTTACTGCACTGGGGAGAGCGCTGACCCAGCTCCCCAGGATCATCCCTGCTGCCTGCCTTGAAGACCCAGCACTGATGCCATCCTTCCAGGGCCCAGTGGGCCTCCAGTTGCTGCCCAGTTTTGGAGCGAGCAGCCCAGATTAACTATGGACCCCAGAGACTGCTCCTCATTTGTTACCCGGGCAGCATAATGTCATGACGCCCACCAGCACACCACGTGACATCGCCAGACCACGTGGGAGAAAAACCAGTTGGACTCTTGTGTCTAAAGCCAGCCTGGCCGCCTCTCTGGCTCCATTGTGTTCCCCTCCCAAGTCCCTATTCACAAAGGCTCCACTTGGACTCTGGCAGAGCGGGCCGGGCCCTTTCAAACTTTCGGCCACCCCTTGGGACGGTGCGGCCAGAGGCAGCTGCGTCCCTTGCCTACCGTCCCGAGCCGGCCTTGCTTTTAGGGGGGAAAAGGGAGGAGAGGTTGAACTGGAGATGGCAGGGAGATTTTGCATCTAATTACTGATTTCAGCTCTACCCCACTCAGCTGGTAGAACCTGACCAGATCTCTGGGAGAGATTGTGTGAGTGCGGGCGTGTAGAGATGAGTCAGGTAATAGTTCTGAGGGTAATGCTTGGAGAAGTGTTTGGCTTAGCCTCTTGCTCCTCGGGCCTTGTTTTCTTTATATAGAGCAGAGAAGGCATCACAGTGAAGCAGGAGAGGATAGTGGCAAATTGTTCCTCTTACCGTTTTATCTTGTTTGTCGGTGCTTCCTTGCCCAATAGCCTGCGTGTTAAATATACTTCTGAGTTGGTATGACAAGCATGAAGTCACTCTGTTACGGCCAAAAAAGCCTTGAGAGAATGGCCAGGGTGTAATACGGCTCATTATTGCATTAGATTTCATTACAGCTCCTTCCGAAAGGTTCCGTCCGAGGGGACCACGTTTAGCCGTCGTTTAATAATCTGTGCGAGGCAGAAGGAGAAAGAAACTAAACCTTGTCATGGGGTCAGGGGCTGGGGGAGGCCGAAAGTCCACTGGGTGGGCTCCCCGTACGCTGGGTCTGGGCAGCTGCCACAGAGGTGTGCGTGTGTCCACTCCGTCCCTTCCACACTAGAGCCCGCACACCTGCCAGTGAGAGCTGCCCTGTGCATCAGATCTCCCCATGGCAAAGTTGTAGGTCCAGGGGCATAATAAGTGTTAAGATACCGGTGCAATGGAAGAAGGTGGTCCTGGTATCCGGTCCCAGGGTGCCCAAGGTGAACCAAGGCCACATATAGCCTTGGGGCTATATGGTCCCCACACCCCCACTCATTTTTCACCAGGCACTCCTGCTTCAACCCAGCCTGAGCTTCCCTGTGCCTTTGGGAAGATGGCAGAGTCGGGAGGATGGCCATTATGTGCCGGGAGGGGAACGAGCCGAGGATACAGAGGCGGCCACCTTATCTGCCCCGCTGCCCCATGGTGCCTGCAGGGCATAGTTGGTGGTCGGGCAGTGTAAGTGGATATTCTCTGCATGTCTGGAATGTGAACAGGTGGATGGCCTATTGGAGAGTGCACAGGCTTGGGAGTCAGAGGACCAGGGAGCTAATCCCAGCTCCTCCACTTGTCTGTTGTGTGACCTTGGGTAAGTCACTTCACTTATCTGTGCCTCAGTTACCTCATCTGTAAAATGGGGATTAAGAAGACTGGGAGCCCCAAGTGGGGCCTGGACTGTGTCCAACCTGTTTTTCTCGTGACTACCCCAGTGCTTAGTACGATGCCTGGCATATAGTAAGCGCGTAACAGATACCATTAAAAAAGAAAAAAAGGACAGGTGAGGTACGAGTACTAACCAGAGTATCTGTGGATGTCTGTGCTCTGTCCCTCAGGATGCAGGACACCCGCAGGTGTCAGCATCCTTAGGAACTCTGTTCCCAGGGCTCTGTATCACCTAGCTTAGGCCACACAGCCCAAAATACACATTCAGGTGTTGATTTCATTTTTGAAGAGTTGCTTGTTCCCCAGTCAAAACATCAGACTCCCTTCCAAAAGGGGAATTGGAAGCTCCTGTCCCTCCCTGAGAGCTGGGGGAGCGTGGACTCAATCAATCAACCAGTGGTATTTATTGAGTGCTTACTCTGCGCAGAACGCTGTATTAGCACCTGAGAGAGTACAGCACAATAGAGTTAGTAAACATATTCCCTGCCACACGGAGCTTGCAGTCTAGAGGGGGAGACAGATAACTAAAATAAATAATGGATAGGTACAAAAGTGCTGTGGGGCTGAGGGTGGGGTGAATAAGAATATGAAATGCTTAAAGGGTAAAGATCCGGATGCAGAAGGGGGAGAGTGGTGGTCTGTCATATATGAAGGGGGAAGGAATTCCAGGTCAGGGGGTGGACTTGAGCAAGGGATCAACAGCAAGATAGATGAGATCAAGGTATAGTGCGTAGGTTGGCGTTGGAGGAGTGAAATGTATGGAATGGGTTGTAATAAGGAACCAGTGAGGTAAAGGAAGAAGTGTTGAGCTGATGGAGTGCTTCGAAGCTGATGGTAAGGTGTTTCTGTATGATGCAGAGGTGTGGTTAGGCAACCACTGGAGGTTCTTGAGGACTGAGGAGATGAGAAGTGAATGTTTTTTTTAGGAAAATGAATCGGGCAGCAGTGTGGACTGGAGTGGGGAGACAGAGAAGGCTGTTGCAGTAGTCAAGGTGGGATATAATAAGTGTCATAGAAACAACATAGTAACAGTTGGGAAGGAGCGGGAAGGGCAAATTTTGGTGATGTGAAAGTAGAACTGACAGGATTGGGTGACAGATTGAATCTGTGGGTTGAATGAGAGGGATGAGTTGAGCATAATGCCAAGGTTATGGGCATGTGAGATAGGATAGTGGTGTTATCTACAGTGATGGGAATGATGGCAGGGGGTCAGGGTTTGGGTAGAAGGATGAACTCTGTTTTGGTCATGTTTAGTTTCTGGTATCTTTGGGACATCCAGGTAGAGATACCCTGAAGGCAGGAGGAAATGTGAGATACTGCAGAGGAGAGGGGTCAGGACTGGAGAGGTCAATCAGCCAAGCAGTGGCATTTATTGAGTGCTTACCACATGCAGTGCATGTACTAAGCATTTGGGAGAGTACAGTATAACAGAGTTAGTGCACACATTCCCTGCCTAGAAGGAGCTTACAGTCTTGAGGGAGATTTGGGAATTATTCACATAAGGATGGTAGTTGAAGCCATGGGAGAGAATGAGTTCTCCAAGGGAGTGGGTGTTGATGGAGAAGGAAATCCAGAACTTAGCCTCAAGGGACCCCCCGCTGTCAGATGATGGGAGGCAGAGGAGGAAAGAGACTGAGAAGGAGTGACTAAAGAGATAGGAGGAGAACTAGAGGACCGTGTCAGTGAAGCCAAGGTTAGCTTATGTTTCAAGGAGAAAGATGAGGTCCTCAGTGTCGAAAGCAGCTGAGAGGTTGAGGAGTCATAGGGTGGAGTAGAGGCCATTGGATTTGGCAAGAAGAAGGGCATTCATGACCTTGGAGAGGACTGTTTCTGTAAAGGGAGCTGAAGCCAGATTGGAGGGATCAAGGAGAGAATCGGAGGAGGGAAGCTGGAGGCAGTGGGTGTAGACATCTCGCTTGAGGAAGTTGAAGAGGAATGGAAGGAGGGAGATGGGGCGATAACTAGAGGGAGCCAGTGGGGTCAAGGGAGGGTTACTTCAGGGTAGAAGATACATGGGTATATTCGAAAGTCCGTGTATCTTTAAACCCCATCCCTTCCCTTGTTTGTCTTGGCCTGTTCCTCCATAAGAAGACAATATATAGAGAGGGAGGGAGGGAGGGACGGATGGACGGAGGGAGAGATGAGATGAAATGGATCCCACTAAACTGTGTGTTCACTCCTGCTGTGGTGGCCATCTTCCAGGACTGTGCTGCCCACAGATGTTAAATCAGAGCCCTCCCCACCTTCCTTTTGCCAAACTGATGATTGACTAAGTGCCGCAGTGGCAATGAACTCCCTCTTCAATGGATCCCATATTTCAGTTTCTCCAGAGGAGGAAGTTTTGAGAAAGGATAAGATTAGATTACATTAATGCTACTGAAATCTGAAAGACTGCCCTATCTTTGGCGTCCATAACCCCTTCATGTAACCATTTTTGTCCCCAGCCTCAGTGACTTAGTGTGGGGAAGCCATTTGGGGGATTTCTTCCTTGGATCAGTGACAGAATATCAGCTCCACAGTAGTAATAATAATAATGATGATGGTATTTATTAAGCGCTTACTATGTGCAAAGCACTGTTCTAAGCTCCGTAGTCAACTCCCATTGCCAGGTAACGGTATAAAGTCATTAAAAAGGGAGATATCCTTTACTCCTATTCTCGGTAAAATCCTAGCCTAAATTCAGCCACCTCGGGGAACTTCACCTTTTGGTCCCTCACTTGAAACATGCCTTTTGAACGTGCCTATCTGGTTTATATTTTCAGGTTATTTCTGAGTGTATCATTTGCCCTCTCTTTCCTGCTTATATTCTCAGTTGCTGAAATGGGACTTGGTGAGCTGAGACCTAATTCATTTTTATTTTTCTTGAGAAAGTAGAGGGGCTGTGACATTCACCCAAAGGCAACAAATTTGTTGTTATTTGCAAATGGTTAAAAGCAACCAGTTTTCCATTCATTCATTCATTCAATTGTATTTATTGAGCACTTACTGTGTGCAGAGCACTGTACTAAGCGCTTGGGAAGTACAAGTTGGCAACATATAGAGACGGTCCCTACCCAACAACGGGCTATTCCTTTTCACAACCGACTCACAGTACCTCAAACTTGTCTATCTCACTGCCAACTTCTCCCCCACGCCCTGCCTCTGGCCTGAAATGCCTTCCCTCTTCATATCCGACAGGCAATTACTCTGCCTACCCTTCAAAGCCTTATTGATGGCCCATCTCCTCCAAGAGGTCTTCCCTAACTAAACCCTCCTCTCCTCTTCTCCCACTCCCCCCTCATCTCCCTGACCTGCTCCCTTTATTCATCCCCCCTCCCAGCCCCACAGCACTTATGTGCGTGTCTGTAATATATATTCATATCTGTCTCCCCTTCTAGATTGTAAGTTCACTGGGCAGGGAATATGTCTGTTGTTTTGTATTCTCCCAAGCGCTTAATACAGTGTTCTGCACACAGCAAGTGCTTAATAAATATGACTGACTTAATGAATGGCTCCCAGGATATGGGAAGCTGACCTGGGCCCAGACAACACTCCATCTCCTCCATATGTACAGCATTCAGTCTCCTTCAGTAGCTGACCAGCAGTCTTCCTAACTGCCATCTTTTGGGAATTTTGGTGTATGTTTCCCATCAGGGGACATGAAAGCACTCTGAGCCAAGTTTGGTTAAAAGCGGATTTTTAGAGGTTCTCATTTCCATCATTTGGCCCACTGTCCCAGACACAAGTCTTCACGAATCTTAACCCAAATCTGTACCTTCCTTTCTGGCTGGCTTCAGAAGATGAATAGAGAGTAATTTGCGCATGCTTCTGAACCCGAAAACCACAGACCAAATTGTTTGGTTAAGCTCGTTTTGGATCGTTACAATACTCCGATGTCACATTTTTTATTTCTGAAGTAATGCCTTGTTAGAATGATGAGAAGAGACCCTTCTAGAACAGGGCACTGAGTTGCTGCTGTGGTTTTGGCACTCTTGATCTTGTGGGCTGTTTTCTAAAGATGAATTAAAACTGACCTAAATTTTTCCTAAATCCCGGGCAGCATAATTCTGGAAATTCCAGCTTATGGATTTTAGTTCCAGAGAATTAAATAAATTATTATAAACCTGGAGTTTGGACAGACGTCAAAATATATGGTTCTCCCACCACACAGGGAGATTTTTCTCAAGCTTCCTCAAGGTTCTAGTTACCAGGTTACTTTCCCAATGTATCAAGCAATGACTAGCTATTCCACTATTATTCTGATGATGATGACGACTTACCCAGCCAGACATAGAGAATCCTCTTCAGGTGGGACTAAACTGCCATTTTAGCATAGAGTAGACTTGTGGAGAAATGCAGTTGTTAACATATTGTTTAACAGGTTTGAATTGGGTGTCTGAGGAAAGTGGAAACAAAATCCTTCAATAGCAGTTATTGGGTACCTTCTGTGTACTAAGTGCACAGGACAATTGTGTATTTGATCACTGCCCCCGAGAAACTTGCAGTCTAGTGTTGAATCTGGACAGTAACAAATCTTTCATGGTTTTAAGACTCATTTGGATCCTAAATTTAAACCCAAAGAAAAAAATTTCCCCAGATCTAAGTAAATTTGTGTTAAATGAAGATTTGAGTGCGATGTCACCCTCACACTGCAATGTACTGTTGTAGGCCGGGCATTTACACTTGAAGCTGAAGTCATAACCAAAACGTAATTTAATATTGCCCACCTTCTATGTTCTTCATATTCAAGATATGCTCTAAAATAGCAGAAGCAGGAGACATAATATGATCTTTTTAGCCAAGGATTGCCCTTGTATTGGTTCTTGTAATTGGACTTTGGAACACATAAATCTAATAATGTGTAATGTATTCAGGGAGGTCAGAGGGCAATTTAATCAATTGTGTGGAAGATGGAGTGGTCTTTGGCTTATGTCATTGTCTCGCATTATCAAACCAGCCTTCCTAATTGAGTTATGCATCCACAAAAGAAATGCTTATTGATGTGATTTATTTTTCTTACAAGGCAGATGGCTTTGTGCAATTTTAGCTACTGATCTATTTAAAAGAAGCCTCCAAGAAGAAGGGGTTCCAACACTTTGCCCAGAACCGGGAGGGACACAGTCAGGTAGCACGTCATTGAAAAAAGACAAATCTGGTGTCGTTTCCTGCTCCCGCAGCTGTAGGCAAAACAGGCCAGCCGGGCTCCTGAAGCAAGACTTGTGTGTCATAGCCGCCTTCCTTCTTTATTGATTTTTGAGCCCTTCACAACGGGCCCTTTCGGGGAAGAGATCACAAGCTAGCATGGGGCTTTTAGAAAGCAAATGAAGATTAAAAAGTCAGTAAGCGCTTAGTACAGTGCTGTGCACTCGGTACAGTGCTCTGCACACAGCGCTCAATAAATACGATTGAATGAATGAATTCGCCAGAATCATCTAGCCCATATGAGTGGCAGAAGTGAAGGTGAAAGAAGGGGGAAAACTGTTTTCCGGGTCGTGTAATTCACGTTTGTTTATGTTCATCTCTTTCGACTCCAGCAGGCCTCGTGAGTGAACGGGCTCCTCGGCCTCATTAGGCAGTGTTCCTCTCTGCAGTTCAAAATCGGTGGTTTGGAAACTGAGAGCTGCATACATGACCCACCGTTACATGCCACCGGTCACCAAACGAGTCAGGTTGCAGGGGAAGGATGGCACGTCTGCCAGCATGGAGCTTGGTTAGTCCCACAGTTGCCACAGGGCGGGTCAAGAGTACCTTGGCAGGGAAGGGCCGGTCTGGGCTTGCAGCAGACACATAGGTACCTCAGAACGTCTCACTTGCCAGTTTCACCCTCCAAGGAGGTTTCTGGAAAAACCAGAATGGAAATTGGCTGGCTCAAACCCCCGCTGCCCCACTCATTAACCTTGAACCTGTCACTTCCCTCTACCTGGAAAGTTCGTTTTCTGGAGAGGATTAACCGTGAACGTGTGGCCAAGGTTATGGAGCAGGTACACACGGAACCATCTTGTTTGGGGGAATAAATAAACCCAGTCCTCTCCCATTTCCCTTCCCGCCGGCTGCTAGCCCAGAAGAAGGCTTACTGAAAGGCAGGGCCTGGAACTAGTTGAGCTTTAACTCTGGCATCTGTTGAGAAACAGTGCCTTCACAGCCATCTCTAATCTCTCTCTATCTGATTTTCTCTCCCATAGAAGCCCCATCTGTTAGTACACCCCATTTGCCCTTCTGGCTGCACCTCTGTAAGCACGTTCCCCACCCCTCAACCACACACCTTCCCAGCCACAGGCCAAGCAACATGTAAAAACTAGCTTGAAAACATGTGCACCCACACACGCTGAGGAGATGAGATACAGGCACCACTCCCTGTCACGGATTCATGCCCGTGGTCACCCCCCCCCAAAAAAAAAAAATATTAGCGTACTCACAGTGAGACCCTTCCTGCTACTTATGTCTGTGCACACAGTCACAATGGACTTTCTGACTTGACTTCGACAGAAATAGCCATAAAGTCTGTGTAATAACTGCCCAAAAGGACCAAAATGGATGAGAAAGGAGGGCAGCCCATTCATTCGTAGGGTAGTAACAGCGTAATCAAGCCATGGTAGGAATAAAGCACCAGCAAAGCTTTGTTAATGCAGTTCATTTTCATCGACAGTATCAGTTTCTGCAGAGCAGGATGGGGGAAGGGAGAGAGGCGGAGGAGACAAATAAATACGATGATCGGGTGGCACACCTAAACCTAAAATAAAGAATGTTTGTTCCAGAAGCCAGCTCACAGAAATAATTTAGGCCATTTTGGTATTGATGTAAAACATTATTCTTGAAACTGAAATAGCGGCTAGGACGTTCTTTCTGGTGCTAGTGACAGTTAGTGTCAAAAGTAACAGCAGGTTAATTCCACACCTTCCAAAAATCCCTTCCAACAATTTTTTGAGCCTGGAGTTGGCCACTGGGGGAAAGAGGAAGTTGGAGCCCAAACTGTCAGCTCTGAATGGATTCGGCATCCAACAGCACTTGGAATTTTTAGGAGGGGAAGTCCGTGTCAGTTCCTTTTCTCCTCGGCATTGACCTGAGACTTCAGAACCTGGTCCTGGCCGCTCCAACGAGGGAACAAACTGGCAACAAAAATCCTGCATGGGAATCAATGCCAGGACAGGGCACCGAACTCCTGAAGAGAATTTTTGCCACAGGTGATTTTATCCAGGTGTCCAGGGAAAGGGGAGGCCAGGAATGAACAGACGGTTCTGGGCGTGGACCCTGTCTAGATCCCGGGTACAGTGAGTAGCATTGTCCTCTCCCACCCGAAAGCTCCTGCCCTCTGCCAGCTGCCAATCCTCATCTCTGTGCCTGGGAGGAGACGCTCTGCAGTATTGCTCCAAGGGGCTTCCCTGGAATGGGATCTCCAGGTGCTGGGCCGGAAGAAGGGGGCGGCCCGGATCCTCCCGGCTGGTGGGCGATAATGGGGGTGAGAGGCCCTTGGGGAAATTCGGGGGTGGGGAGAGTCAGACCCCTGCATTTGAACAGAAACCTTCCGCTTGAATGAAGAACATGGCAGATGCCTAAAGGAGAAGGGGCCTCTGGTGAGGTGGGTTCATGTTCATTCAGATAATGGGAGTGAATAGAGAATAGAGTTGCGTTTATTGTGTGAGGCTTTTTTTCCCTGGCATCTGTTCCCTGTTTCCCCTCGGGGTTAGTATCCCCCCTCTCCGCCTTCCCCCTCCCACCCCCCAGCCCCGCGGTAATAGACCCTGTCTCCTTGCAGCTTTTCCACTGAGTGGAACCACTAGATCTTTTTCCATCAAATAACTTATTTTTCTTTCTGCAGATTTCCCGGGTCTTATTTTCAAGAGGGAGTCTTTTGCTTTTAGATGCGCTTTGATTGAAACCATGCTCCTGTGGTAGTGGAGGGGGGGAGTGGAAAATGACATGTGGCCATTTCCTATGAAGCAGCAAGGCAGAGAAAGAACCTGATCCATCGTCCTGAGGACTTTGTCACCACAGTTTCCTCTCGGGGTAGCTGCGGTTACTAGCTGGGGCCAGGTCCACCTCTCTGCCTGCTTCCCCTGGTCCAGCTCAAATCTCTACAGGTCTCGGGGGGCAACTTCCAGGACCATCCACCATTCAGGAGGCCCTGAGCCTCCTGGAGAATTATCTGCCTCTTCCAGGGATGTGTCAGCCCTGGTGTGGTTAATTCGGCAGGAGTGTGGGGGGCAAAGGATCACAGAGCCTGCAGGCACTCAAGTGGACACCGAAGAGCCCTTGGGGGGAAAAAAGTGGAGAAAAAGGACTTTAGACAAAAATCTGCCATCAAGAGAGCCATGGGGCCGGCGGCCCTGTTCCCCCTGGTACTGACTCGTGAAGGGCCTCGATTGCAGGTGCTGCACCTCAGTCCGGGAAAGAGGCGAGAGAGGGAGAGAGCTGCATTGGAGCCAGGCTGTGCTCCAGCCAGGAAAGGCACAGGCCACTGGGAAAAGGCCAGACTGAGACAGAATGCAGGAGGGTGTGGACGAAATGGTGGGGAGGGGAAGAGAAAACTGAAATCTTGGGTACCCCGTACATTTTTTGTGGGTTTCAAGCATTTTGTGTCAATACTCCGATTAATTAGAAGTGCTAGTTGGCCTGTTACTGTTCTCCGTGGTTGAGATATAGTCTCCTGTGGCTGAATGAACTGAATTTCACAAATTAGACTGTTCAGCTGAAGCATCGTGGGGAATCAGTGTTTGTTTTTTTATGCCGAGCTACTTTGGAAAACAGATTGTTCTGAGATAATTCTGCTTCTCTGAGGAGGCTCTCTGTTTTCCTGGTCGGTTTCCAAATATGGGAAAACAACAATATTTTTATTGAAGTTTGCCATTGCTCCCGTTAGCGAAAGTCAAGGATCAGGCGGGGGCTCCAGAGGCCCAACTGGGGCTGGGCTCTGCCTTCAGGGATAGTGTCGGCCAGCAGCAGCTCACGAGTCCAGTTGGCTCCTTGACCTTCACTTCCACTGGGCCTGCAGTTTGTTTGGGCCACGGTGGGCACCAGTAGTAAGGGGGTGAGCGAACGCTTTCATGACATCCTGGTCCTGAGGAGGCAGCGGAGGCTGCTGGTCAGATCTGAGGTCCAGGCGTCCCAGGCTTCCCATGGACAAATCCTGGTGGGCCACCAGGCCACAGGGGAGCAGCCAAATAGCCCCCCCCATGAAACTAACCCTGGGCCTGCGGGAAGTTGCCCATCCACCTGGGAAAAGCTCTGGGGTAGGAGTGGGCAGGGCCAAGTTTGACAGTCATCCCGGGTATCTCTGGGTATCTCGTTCGAAAGGTAATTGCTTTAAAAAGTGATTTAATAGTATAATTTGGCGCCTTTCATCTGTGCATATTAAAGCGCTAAGGCAGCATTCTTTAATTCTCCCAGCCCCCCCCCCCCCCGTGAGGTCAGTGTAATTATCCTTGTTTTACAGATGAGGAAGCCCAGGCACAAAGTGGTTAAGTGACTTTGCTCCAGGCCAAACAGAGAGGCAGGGGCAGAATTAGAAGTCCATGGACTGACTCTGTTTGGTGATTCGACCCCAAGGCTGCCCCTACAAGCCCAGGTCCTCTTTTCAAACCTGAGAGCGTTGCCTGCCTCGGTTGGTTTGGAAGATGTTGTCCATTGGTTTGGAAGATGTTGTTGTGGCGGGGAGAAAGAACGATTTCCCTTTGCGCCTCCTCAGCCCCCCTCACCCTCACGGCCGGAGCTCACGGCCGAGACCCCACATCGGGGATGCCATTAATTCCTTTGGGGTGGGGGAGGGCCGCTGCTGGGCTCACGCATCAATGGAGTCTTCTGTTCCCTTTCAATTATGCAAAACTCGGGCATTTTCTGTAGCCCAAAGACAGCATTTTTCCTTCTGTTTATTTTCAGTACTGTGACTAATCCAGCTGTCACTGCTGTACCGCTGTTAGCCCCAGAGAAGGGCGTGGTATATTAAGATTGTACTGTTCCAATACGATTGCGGGAGGGGTACAGGGGAAGGGGCTGGGGACATGGGGAGGAGATTTTTTTTTTAGACCTGCGGGGATTTTTGTCTCCCCGCTGAAATCCCGAAACTTTCTCTCTCCCGACAGCCATGCAGGGCGACGCGGACAATGCCCCCATTTTAGGGTCTGGGTCCCTGACTTGGCTCCGGGACTCCGGCCTGTGCTGCCGGGGAAGAAAACGGGGGGACATCAGTCGGGGTGCGCTGGGGCCGTTCCCCTGAAATAGGAAACATGACTCAGAGCAGCACCCGGGAAAGGGAAGCCGGGGTTAGGCCAATGGGCTGTGCTGAGTCTCCTTCCCTCGCCACCCTCAGATCGGCCATGGTAGATGGATTTTAAACGGAAAGGGGCTACGTCTTGTGGGTGGCTTTTCGCTGCTGATTGAAGGGTGGACTGAGTGATGCCTTCTCCAGTCCCTGCACACAGCAGATCTTAAACAATTCTCTCCTTACACCCTGTGCTCCACCTCAAAGTGTCAGCCGGGGCCGAGGCACGAAAAGGATTAGTGCTGCCATATGGCCAGTGCTTCCTCGTTCCCGCCTTTGGTGTTCCGTTTTTCATTTTGAAGTTTTTTTTCATGGTAGTTTTTATTATTATTATTATATTAATATTTTATATTAGTATTATTAATTATGGTATTTGTTTAGCAGTTAGTATGTGCCAGGCACTGTACTAAGCATTGGGGTGGATACAAACGAATCACATTGGACACAGTCCCTGTTCCACATGGGGCTCCCAGTCTCAATCCCCATGTTACAGACGAGCTAACTGAGGCACAGAGAAGTGAAATGAATTGCCCAACTTCACGCAGCAGACCAGTGGCAGTGTCGGGATTAGAACCCAGGTTCTCTGACTCCTAGTGCTGTGCCCTTCCCACTAGGCTACATTTCTTCTCCGGCAACGGGAAACCCAGTCTCGTCTCAATTTAAGAGTGACTGAGGCAGCACCCGAGACCAACGTGCTGGTGGTCTGTCAGGTCCCTCGCTTGTCTTCCATGGCAGCCGCGTCTTGAAATGTAGATGAGTTCCAAGTTTATTGAATTTCTCATAACCCAGCTGCTGCTCCTATAGCCCAAGGCAGATTGCCAGTCATTTTATGAACCCTGGTTGCCTTAAATGTTTAAGTAGTTCCCCCACCACCACCTCCACCACCGCCAAGAAGCTCTTTTCCGCTTTAGCGCGAATCTCTTTTTCTGGCCTCACACCGAAGTCAGCATTACCTACGGCAAAAGGCTGGGCGTCCTGAAGCGGGTGTTACGTAATTGTGGATTGGCTTTCAGCGTTCTGCGCTGCTTTCCCCTGTGATAGCATAATAAGGGCTGGCAGCAGTAATTAGATCTCAGAAAAGCCCTTGGTCAGCCCTGCCGGCTGGAGCACGCTCACAAGTGCTTCTGGGCATTGTGTGGAGCGCCAATGCCCATCTGAATTGAGCACTTTAGGGGGGCAGTGACCTTGTACAGGCGTGTGTGTGCGCACGCCGCCTCCCCCTCTCCCCACCTCTTCCCCTGTGATTAATTTGAATGGGACAACGGTTGTCCCTCCTTTCCTGCCTGCCCTAAGCCCCTTCTAAATTGTACGAGAGCACAGAAACCTAGCAGAGTCTCCTTGAAACCCAAAGGGAGCCGAGTAGATTGGTTTGCAAGTTCAGCCGGCCGTCGGTCAGCGGCAGCGCCAGGAAGCACGCTCGGGACTGAGCAGCAGACAGAGACCCTCCCGTTTCCCTGGCCCTTTGAACTTGGCTCACCTCCTCCGCCGCCCACCTCCTCCAGCTGCTCCAGGCCTCTGGTGCGTCTCCCGCTTCCCACCACTCCACACACCGTTCAGAAAGCCAAGAAAGTTCCCAGAGGGAAATAGAGTCAGAGTCCCCTCTTGGACACTTGGAGCGGGGAAGAGAGAGAGAGAGAGAGAGAGAGAGAGAGAACATAAATGAGAATGAAAAAGTAATGGGGAGGGTGGTGAGAGGGAAGGAACCTTGTTGGATTGTCAGCTATTTTCTCTCCTGTTTCACCGGTGATTCAGCCAGTCAACCCTAGGGAGGTCTTGGGCCCTGGAGATGAGGCTGAGGAGGGATGGCCTTTTTTTTTGGAGGGGTGAAGGGGCGGGGAGTGAGGGTCGAGGAAGGAAGGAGAAGAAAATAAAACAAAGAGAACTGAAAAGTGGGAGCTTCGCAGGAAGGGTCAGTAGCCTGGAGGGCTATTGAGAAGGCCAGGAGGAAAGCCAGGGCCAGAAGTCACAGGGCTTGTTGCCAACCATTTCCTGCATTAAAAAAAAAAAGTTGAAACTTTAGCTCTCCCCATTCTCCCTGACCCTGCCATGTAATGTTTATGGGTCACATGTCTTTGGGATTTTTGGTTTTTTTTTTCTTTTGTTGTTGTTCAGAGTAGATTAATTAAAGAAAAAAAAAAAAACAAGCAGCCAAGGTGGTCTGAGGAGTTAACTTCTCTTCCTAACCAAAATAAGCCTTTTGGGATCTAACAACTAGCAGTTGTTAGATTCCCCAAAAGACTTGCTTTTCCCGGGATCTCAACCTGACCTCTTGGCAGCAAAATCCCCACCCAGCAGATCCTGTTCGGAGAGTCACGTTCCAGCTGGCGAGAGGCGTGAGGCCAACC
Source organism: Tachyglossus aculeatus (assembly GCF_015852505.1). Taxonomy (NCBI): domain Eukaryota; kingdom Metazoa; phylum Chordata; class Mammalia; order Monotremata; family Tachyglossidae; genus Tachyglossus; species Tachyglossus aculeatus. Next base: position 67,155,066 of record NC_052076.1, read on the forward strand.
TGGGAGGTCCAACTCTGTGGCATTTGCTGATCCTCCAAGAGAAGTCTGGAGTGGAAACGCTGTGTGAACAGCTACAACCCATGGGGTTTGTCTCACAAGGCAGTGTAGCCTCGTGGAAAGGGCGCAGGTCTGAGTTCTGATATTTGCTCTGCCACTTGATGATAATGATGATGGCATTTGTTAAGCGCTTACTACGTGCGAAGCACACTTGCCCGCTGTGTGACCGTGGGCAACTCACTTAACTTCTCTGGGCCTCGGTTTCCTCATCTTTAAAATAGGGAGCCAAAATCCATGGTGGGTTGAACTTTGAGACCGTGGCCCAAACTTCACCAGTTTAGATACCTCCATGCGAGTTGGTCCAGGAGTGAATTTTGCAGGGAAGGCATGCCACCCGGACGTGCCCCTCCCCTGAGTCATGTGCACCCCTAAGCCCCCTGGAAAACATACACACACACACACACACCCTCTCCCCCTCCCCCTTCTTCCTCTCCCCTCTACAGGGTGGGTCAGAAGCAAGCCTGAAACACCGAAATTGGATTTCTGGACTTTCTCTCAGTAGGACGCGTCAAACATGTTTTAAGTTACTGGGGCACCGCTAAGTGAACAGATGTCTTTCCTAATTGTTCTAGTCTTGGTCATTTTGTGGGCCGAGCAGCTACAGATTGTAAACTGTGTTCTCCTCCTTTTAGGCTGCAAAGAGCACGTCTTGGACGATGCCAAGACCGAGTCCATCGGGGACACAGCTGACTTGGCCCTCCCCCCGGAAATGCCCATTCTGATCGACTTCCACGCCCTGAAAGACATCCTCGGACCCCCGATGTATGAAATGGAGGTGACCGTTTCTCATTTCTCTCTCTCGCTGTTCGCCTGGTTCGTCCCTTGCTTTGTGGTTCCTGACTTTGAATTCTTGAGGTTACTTGACCTTCTGGATTTTTGCCTTTGAATTTGTAACGGGTGCACCGAGACGGCTCCCCAGCCTGCTGCTGGCTGCCAGCATGGAGGCGCCTTCTGCGAGAGGCCGTGGTCTTGCCTTTTTCTCCACATCCAGGCACACAGGGGCAGCATCTCTAGATTTCCCCCTTTCCTCGTTAACCACTTGCTGCAGTACTGGATTTATTGAGCTAAGGGGGGAAAAACTAGGGATAAACTAATTGCTGAAAAACATCAGCAGAGTTTAGGCTCCTCCTGAGCAGGGTAAGCTGCCTGTTTAGTCCAGATTCTTTCCTTCAGGATATTATGATTCCATTGTTTTTATTTCCTTCAGGCTGGAACTAGCGCACATGCCTCCACCCATTTCCTCCCCCGCATCCCCCTCCGAACCGCAATCCATGGTCACGGTCTGCTTGCAGGCCAGGGCTCTGAGGCCTTCAGCTGAGCAGAAGAGAAATGAGGGAGGTGGTTGCAGTGAGTTTGGAGGGGACATGCTTGGGTTACATGGGGCCCTACTCTTCCCCAAGATGCATGAAGCCGTGCGAGGAACCAAACATCATTTGAGCGGCCATGAGACGCTGCAAGCTTTAGGGCGCTTCTTCCAAAGCGATTCGCAGATTTCATCCCCACTGTCCTGAGGAGATTGTCAGGAAGTCGGCTGCGAAGAAGCATGGCCTAGTGGCTAGAGCCCAGGCCTGGGTGTCAGAAGGACCTGACTTCTGATCCTGGCCCTGCCACTTGTCCTCAGTGCAGCCGTGGGCGAGTCACTTCACTTTTCCGTGCCTCAGTTCTCTTACCTGTAAAATGGGGGTTAAGACTGTGAACCCTCCGTGGTACAGGGACTGTGTCCAACCTTGGTTAACTTGTATTTACCCCAGCGTGCTTAGTACAGTGCCTGGCACATAGTAAGCACTTAACAAATGCCGTTAAAAAAAAAATAGCTCTCCAAGTTTATGTGTGAGGAAGTAAGGGTGCCAAAGACAAGGAGAGTTCCAGGTTGTTCAGGTAGTGCAAGGCAACTACAATTAGAAACTCGTACCCATTAGTTTCAAACCATTCAATCAGCTTTATCCCTCCTGCTTAGTTACTCCATTCTCCCACTAAACCTCAGCTCACACTCTCCACTCCTAGCAAACCATCCTAGTCCATGTGCCACCATTATACCCATTTTGCAAGCCCTTCTGAAAGCACATCTCCTCCAGAGGCTCTTACTGAGAAATTGCTTTCCCTTCCTGCCTGCTCAGCCCTTCTGTACCACCTAAGGGAACCACTTACACAACACCTGAGTCCCTATCTTACATACCCTATAGCATATGCACTAACTCCTGAATGTATATATTTCCTTTACCTTCCTTCTCCTCTCTGGAATCTATTTTAGTGTCTGTTCCCCCCCCACTCAACTGTAAACCTTTTGAGGCAGGGATTTATTTTTTCTACCGATTCCATTATTTTCTCCCTAACATTGAGTGCAGTGCTCTGCACACAGTAGTTACTGGGTGAATATTCTTGATTGCCTACAGTTCAGATTGCTCAACTGCTAATCCTCTGCCATCTGTGGAAATGGGACTGCAAACAATGAAACCAGATCACTTCCCTTGGATCGTGAAAACTTGGCCTGGGAAGAGGAACCAGTGAGGTTCATTTGAGATTTCCCTGGATTTTCAGGGTGTTAGAAGCAGATTTTTTAAGCTCTGAAAACAACCTGGTGTTGATGTGCTTTCGCTGTGACAGGGCTTGAGCAGCTCTTTGGTGGTCCAGGCTGAAAAAGGCCTAATCTTGGGAAATTCTGCTTTTACTGTGTGGAGATATTTCAGAACCTTCTGCATGGCGAGGGGGATATTACAGACTGTGATTTTGTGTACTGCAGTGTCCGTGAGGCTTTCTCTCCGTGTCTTCCGGCAAAAGACCAAGCATCCCATTAGATTTGGGGAGTGTGATTAGACTAGGGTGGCAAATGAAAAGAAGAGAATAATGCATATTATTAGAGTGTGTAGACTTTATACTTATTCCAAGATTTTGGAGGTGGGGTGGGAGGGGGCACGGGGAAGAGGTGGGGAGGTATTATTTTTGGAGACTTTGCTGAGGTTGCAAGCACAGGGACAAGGTAAAAACCAAAGGGGACTAGATTGGAAATCTTAGAAATCCATCACAGCGCTACTCAGTCCTCACTGGAAACATTTGGTTTCCTCATCGAGTCTGGCCCTGTGGTTCAGTCCGCCCACTGTGAATAGCCTGAATCTGGACAGCTAATAATAATAATAATAATAATGATGGCATTTATTAAGTGCTTACTATGTGCAAAGCACTGTTCTAAGCGCTGGGGAGGTTACAAGGTGATCAGGTTGTCCCACGGGGGGCTCACAGTCTTAATCCCCATTTGACAGAGGAGGTACCTGAGGCACAGAGAAGTTAAGTGACTTGCCCAAAGTCACACAGCTGATAATTGGCAGAGCTGGGCTTTGAACCCATGAACTCTGAACTCTGACTCATGAACTCTGAACTCATGAATCCATGAACTCATGGATTTGAACCCATGAACTCTGAACTCTGACTCATGAACTCTGAATTCTGAACTCATGAATCCATGAACGCATGGATTTGAACCCATGAACTCTGACTCCAAAGCCCGGGCTCTTTCCACTGAGCCACGCTGCTTCTCTAAATACTAAATACTAAGGACCTTATCCTGATTTCTTCTTGGAGCTTCACATAGAACCATTCCCTCTGCATCTCTTGGGCCTGTCAGATTCTCAAGTGTCAATCAAAAGCCGCTTGTTTTCCTTCTGCCTTCACCCATTTCTGGGTAGCCCACAGTGGTGGCTCTCCTGGCTAGGGCAGGACAGGAGAGTGAGTCACTGGAACCAGAAGGCCAGAGCAGAAGATGTGCTGGGAACTCTCATCCCTTCACTGAAATGACTTGTCTTGGCCAAGAGAGTCTCTCTCCCCTCCTTGGTTGACTACTCTCCTAGGACCACCTCTTTTCTAGGCTAGTGGCCTGCTAGCTTACAATAAGGGGAGGTGTCCAGGCCCAGAAGAGAGTGGCCCCAGGGGAAGGGTTGGGGTGAAGCCTTCATTGGCCATCTGGGGCCAATTTGTCGCCAATTTGTACTTCCCAAGCACTTAGTACAGTGCTCTGAACATAGTAAGCGCTCAATAAATACGATTGATGATGATGATGATGATGGGGCTGATCTCGAGAAGCAGCATGGACTAGTGGAAAGAGTGTGGGCCTGAGAGTCATCGGACCTGGGTTCTAGTCCCGGCTCTATCTCTTGTCTGCTGTACGACCCTGAGCGAGTCGCTTACCTTCTCTATGCCTCGGTCATCTCACCTGTAAAATAGAAAAATCCTCCTCCCTCTGTCTTATTCCGTGAACCTCATGTGGGACGGGGACTGTGTCCAACCCGATGAATCTTGGACTCATCCTCAGCGTTTAGGACAGTGCTTCGTACGTAGTAAGCGTTTAACAAATACTACATTATCATTGTTAAGTGGCCCCCGACAGAGGAGTTTCCATGATGTGAAAAATCGTTTTGTTCCATTGCCCCAGAGGGCAGAAGGGGCAAGTGTTCCCTGTGCTGGGTTGCAGACTCCAGGTCCCAGAGGGCATTCCCAGTGAGCTCCAGACTTGGTTTGCGGCAACCTAGGATAGAAAGTTTCCCCTCTGATCTGGGTGGTGCCGTCTGTAATTAGTGAAAATAAGATACAGCGTGACTGCCTCCATTGCCAAGCTCTCACTAGATGTGATCCAGCAGGGATGGCTTAGTGGCAAATAACTCCATTGATCCAGCATACCTGGGGGACTCCTTAAAGGTGACTAGCAAACTCTTTATTAGTGTTTTAAGCCCCTAATTACAGGGTTGGCTTCCCCACATGTTCCAGGCAGGCTGGGTTCTCAGCCTTTAATTAGGGGGGTTGACAGAGGTTCCAGATTATGAAAAGGTGTATTGTTTGACCTCTTCGACAAGCGCTTTGGTTCTTTGGGCAGCCACAGTTGAGGCAACGAACAGTCAGACCATGGAGAACAAAGGTCGGCATTATTCCCAGACCGTCTTTCTATTAATCCCAATCTCGGAAAAGCAACGACTGAAACCGGAAGAGTCTGTTGTTGTGCTACCCAGAATATTGGCCCCAGAACTACCACCCACTTTGATGTCATTTCTGAAGGAGGGATTGGAGCACATTTCAGATTCTCTTCAGTCCGTATAAATCTCACAACCCCTAATTAAAGCTTCAGGGAAGCTCAGAGTTGCCCCTGCAGATGAATTTGATTGGGATTGAAAGCCTTGATGCACTGATGAACCCTACCTAGATCCAACTGTGAAAATGAGTGTCCTTATTTAATTCAAGAATTCTCACCAGTTCCTCTCCTCCCACCCCTAAGTCCCCTATCTTTCAAGCATCCCCAGTACCTAAAATATCATGGATTTGTTTGTTACAGGTACAGAAGGCTGTTAGGTCAGGCCAGCAGTTAGTAGTCAAGTAATAGAGCTTTAAGATCAGGAGTACATTACCTTTCCAAGCAGCCTTCCTTAAAAATCATACTGGTTTGTCTCTTGGGCAGCGTTTCCATACCTCAGAACAATATTCCTGGTGAATATTTTCTTAAACGTCAGGTATTTTCTTAGATAGGAAATCACAGAAGGGAAATGTTTTGGGGTCTTTTGGTGTTACTGAAGGAAATACTTTCTGAAACTCTGCTGTGATTCTGTTGCAGTGTTACTGCATCCAGAAGTGAGGGAGTTGGGAAAGGAATTTTAGCTGCAGTTTCCTTCTGAAAAGCTTTTCATGGAAAGTGATTTCATGGCTGTTTGTTTGGTGCATTGGCAGGGATTATGGATTTAGTATCTAGAGGACAAGGAATCTTTGGCTGGAAAAAGTAGATTTTCAAAGGCTTTCCCGTGGCATTACAAGACAGCTGGGACAGTCTGCAATAAAAATTTGCATTCTGATTTGGGTGCACGCTGTGGCAAGGTGAAGGAACCTATAGGAAGAAAGAGTTAAGTTATTTGGGGACTGAAGATTTGATATTCAAAGATGGATCCAGACCTGAAGTGAGGTAGAAACATCAGCCCAATGGAATAAATTTGTATTTTTAAAATGCATTGTGAATAGTCTGCAGTTTAGCCTTTCAAACAAGTCCCCCACCCAAAGGTGACTTATCAATTCCTGACACTCCATTCAGTGCTCGCTCTGCATACTCCATTTACTCTGGCAGCCCTAAAGGGGCTGGCAGAAAAGAGGGTGCACGGTGCAGGTGTTCACCAAGCACCCAGAGCGTTACTGTAACTGAAACTATTGTCCTCCCGGGTCCCCCGCCACGCTGGTTCATCAATGCAGCCACCATTTCCATTTCCCTCCCTTTCTTCCCCGCACCCAGACATCACTCCCCGATGCATGGATTTTGTCTGGCCGAGACAGGGTGACCTTCAGAGGAGCCTGGACCCCCTGTCCCGGCCGGGGCATTACTAATAATAATGATGGCTTTTGTTAAGCACTTACTATGTGCCAAGCACTGTTCTAAGTGCTGGGGGGGATACTAGGCAATCAGGTTGTCCCACATGGGGCTCACAGTCTTAATCCCCATTTTACAGATGAGGGAACTGAGGTGCAGAGAAGTTAAGTGACTTGCCCAAAGTCACACAGCTAAGTGGCGGAGCCAGGATTAGAACCCACGACCTCCGACTCCCAAACCCGGGCTCTTTCCACTGAGCCACACTGCTTCTCTAGTTATTACTTCAGACCGTGGATTTGCGACTCTGCTTGGGGCTTGATTAAGTACGGCAACTGCTTGCCTCTTTTCATGTCGGTAGGCTCACTACACCCTTGGTTTTTGGGAATCCACTCATGGCCCCCTTAAGAAACAGGTCCCCGACCTGGAGAGCCAGCAGTCCAGGAAAATAAATTGCTGACCCTATTGCAGAGCTATAAATTAATAGTTGTAATGAAAGCATTTTGCCTCTTTAAAAAAAGGAGATATCCCAGGTGCTGCCTCTGTGGTGGTTTCACAGGCCTTAGACTGGCCCCCAAAGAACTTGGCAGACTCAGTGTGAGCGCTGCTGAATTGACGATTGTGTTATCATGAAGGATTCATATTTTTAAAAAAACTGTGATAATAAAACATAGCAAAGTAACGGTGAAGCCAGAGCATTGATCACGTGAGCCCGTTGTTGGGTAGGGACCGTCTCTATATGTTGCCAACTTGTACTTCCCAAGTGCTTAGTACAGTGCTCTGCACATAGTAAGCGCTCAATAAATACGATTGAGTGAGTGAGTTTTGTTAGCCCCAGGAATCCTCATTTTCTGAGCCTGGGTCCAGTCCCCTGGTGTGAAGCCCTGGAGCTAGGATGGGCCTACAGAACCTGGTGGGTTTCCAGTTCATGCCTTTGGACAGAGACTCATTTCTGATTGGGCTCAGTCATAAACCAGCCACTCACCTGCCATCTGGATCGATTTGAGGATTTCTGGTCAAGAGAGGGCTCTTGCCCTGCTGTGGAGTCTGGGACCCCCCTGAGGCTTCAGGCCTCTGTGGTTGGATAAAAGATAAAATCTGGTCATGGCCCTTCTTTTTCTGCTAAGCAGAATGGTGTTAGTATTGGGGAGCTGAAAATGAAATTGTGGAATAATAATATTTGTTAAGTGCTTACTGTGTGCCAAGCACTTTTCTAAGCACTGGTAGATACAGGGTAATCAGGTTATCCCACATGGGGCACACACTTTTAATCCCCATTTGACATCATCATCATCATCATCAATCGTATTTATTGAGCGCTTACTATGTGCAGAGCACTGTACTAAGCGCTTGGGAAGTACAAATTGGCAACGGTTTCCCTATGACCACTGAAAGCAGACTGTTTCTCACATGAATGGTAAAAATGCCCTCTTCAGAAATAGCTATGGGAACTGTCCCCTATCCTGTAAATCCTCTGGTAAACAAGGGCATTGGTGCTTAAACCAGATTTGGGGGTAGGAGAATCACGTCAATTAGCAGGCAATTGTGAAATGTCGTAGAGCTGTAGGGCAAGAAGGGAGTTTGTTTCATATCCTTAAAAATCCTGTTTCGTTTTCCCTCTCTGCCCCACCCTTATCCCCCCCCCCCCCCCCCCCCAAAAGAGATACTCTTAAGAGAAGTGCTTTGAATGCCTTGAAAAAGGAGGGCCAGATGATCTTTCATTGTAGGATCAGAAGTGGGTGTGATCTTGAATATGATCGTAAGTCCAGATAAGCAACAGATTGAAAAGGTTTTCTGCTTCTCTTTAATTAACCTGGTGTCTTTGTTATCGCGGTAAAATCTCAAATAAATAACTGACAGCAGACATCTTTGATTGGAGCTGCCCGTCTTAATGACAGATGGATTCAGGCAAATGCAGCCCGAGACATTAACTGTTCCAGTATTTTTCATTTTTCCTTCCCCTCCTCCTATCTTAATTGCTAGAAGAGACTGTTCAGTTGAGTGAAAAAGTTAGTGCAGCTAGTTGTTTTGGCCGTTCATGGTTCCTCCCTTTTTTGTCCCAACTTTCAGTCCCTCTTCTATTGTAACAGAGAAATCATAGTTGGAGGCATCCAAGGCCATTAGAAATGAAGTGTTGGAAAACTGTGGCTTGGACTTCTAAGGCAGCAGGGAGATCAAACAGAGCCTTAGGCTTGTTTATTTTGGGGCCTCCGGTATTATTCTGGCAAGCAGATGTTTAGCACGGATCTCCCCTCTATAAGGGGGAGAGAGTAAGCATCCATGTTCGGAGAAATTGCCCATCCAGCCAAATGATTTTTCCGCCCCATTGCAAATGGTGTAGAGCTTCAAGGAGAAACACATTTAAGAACTGGCTGTCCCTTCTTGAAGACCAAGGCCCTGGTTTGCTCTCCCACTGCTGCCTGGAGCGGGATCTTAAATTGGGAAAGGGAAAACCTTGTCTAGTGAGGTTGTGTTAGTGCGTTTCAGGGCAAGAGCATCAACCACCGGTGGGTGTTGGAGAACTTCCTGCCAAGAAGCAGCAAGGACCCGTTTGGGGAGGCTCAGTACATGCAGTCCTGTGGGGCAGACAGCGGTCTCAGCTTTCATCCGTAGCTGATTTAGCCAGCGTCTAAGCTGCCACATTCGACTGTGCTCGATAACTATCGCTCAGGATTCTAGCTTCCCAGAGCCCTCTGCTCCTACACAGAGATAACTAAAAATGAGGTCAGAAGACAAGAAATCTTAGGTTGTCCGGTTTAGTGCAACACTGCCCAAGGAGTGGGGCTGTAGCAATGCATTCATTTAATCAGATTCCATATTAGCACCAACTTTTGATTGCCTATTTTGTTGCAGTTATGTGCCCCCGAATTTCAGTAGTTAAGCTAGCAAGGTTTCTGCAAGCAGCCCAGCCTCTTGAGAGGGAGCCTAGCCATATTGTCCAACTCTTAAGCCAGAAAACAGGAGCCAAGGCTGTGGTGTTAACAGTTGTTCACTCATTTTTAACCCTAGAAAAAGAGTGTCTTCATTTCCAGGCAGTGTGAGGGATGAGGAAAGTTGGAAATTTGTGCCCAGAGTTCACCATCCATGATGTGCCCTGCTCCAGAAGTGGGGGCCTTTCATCTGAAGGCAGGACAGGGAGGGTTTCCTATGTAAAACTGTGAGACCCTTATGGAGACTGTGTCAGGTCTGATTATCTTGTACCTACCCCAGTGCTCAGTACATTGCTTGGCACATATGTGAGCACTTACCAAAAACCACAAATTATTATTCTGAGATTTGGGGCAGTTGTTTAACCCCAGGAGGTGGTATCCCACCCATGAGAACTTGCTAGATACAGTTGATGTTTTCAAATTGAAAAGTGCATAGTGGTGGGATGGAAATCCCATTAGGGGAAGAGAAGCCCAGGCAGCATTGTTCCCTCAGAAACAGTGTGACAGCCAAGCTGCTCAGACTGGGAACGCTTTCATTGTGTAGGCCTTGAAGTCAGGCTGTGTACACAGGAAGACTTGCTATGCCAGACCTACATTTCCCACCGTATTGTTCTGAAAACTAGGTCCCTGGGGCATAAAGACTAACACCTCTTAAATGCTGTTGGTGATTTAATCTCCCCCACCCTCCCACCCCCTTCCTGAAACCAATGCACAAATACATTAAAGAGAGTTTAGGAGTCACTGAGATTATTAGGCAGGATCATTCTGACATCTAAGGAGCTGAAGCAAGGGTTGTAATGGGTGGAGGCAGTTCTAGCCCCACAGGCCCTGAAAATCCAGGGGGGCTGGCGGCTCCTTCCAAAATTCCCTGCCTTTAAATGGCTGTAGGGAAAAAGATGCTTGGGTCAAGTCCTTATTGCAGCTGAAGGTAAGCTGACCGGGGCAAAATTAGAATGTGTCCATAATAAATAGCAAAGTTCATCCCAAATACTTTCAATTAAAGTTAGCCCAGTGTCTTCAAAGAAGTCTTGCTTACAGTTGTTTGTGTCAGAAGGTGAAAAATAGTATATCAGCTGGATGGCTTGTGAATTTATTTTCTTTTCCAGGTATCCGAGCGACTGAGTCAACCGGGGGTAGCAATCGGCTTGGCTTGGACTCCGCTGGGGGGTGAGATCATGTTTGTGGAAGCAAGTCGTATGGATGGAGAAGGTCAGTTAACGCTGACCGGGCAGCTTGGGGACATCATGAAGGAGTCGGCACACCTTGCCATCAGCTGGCTCCGGAGCAATGCAAAGAAATACCACCTGACCAATGGTAGGACGACCTCGGGCTCTGCAAGTAAAGGCAGGGGGGGGACAGGACGGCCCTCTCCCTCAGGATGTGCCGAAGAGTTTTCCCAGAATAGCTTAAGTGGAAATGTTCTGTGGAAAAGATAAGATACCCCGATGACACTCTTCCGGAAGGAACAGTGAGTCCCAGCTGAGGGAAGTCTGGACTCGTGGAAAGACAGAATACGTTGGCGAACAAAGGTCTATGGCGGCATGGGCAGTTACCAGCTTACTCACCTACATTTGCTACAAAGGGTAATGCAGTGTTCCCACTGCTCCTGGGAAACGTCCTCTGACTGGTGGAAATTCCTTCCCAAAGCTCATTAAGGGCAGGGACTGTGGCAGTTTGTTGTTGTATTGTCCTCTCCCACGTGCTTAATATAGTGCTTTGCACACAGTAAGCACTAAGTAAATACGATTGAATCAATGAGTGAATGAAAAGGCTCCAGTCCAGTTTAAGGTTTGTGATTGTACACCTTATTTTTACCTCCTGAAACAGGTCAAAGAATTACTGAATTCAAGTAAATACCATGTAACTACAAAGCTACAACCACCACCACCTAAATTCTGATGCTACTGCATGGAAAAGTTATTGCACGTGGCAGTTACTGTCTCTGGGTGGCTGAATCTGCTCCCTGCTCCCAAATGCCGGGGGGAGACTTTGCTTTCTATTTTCCGTTGGCTGCCTGCTCATGCTGCAACTTTCTGCGACGCTGTTGTCTTCCACTACGGAGGCCTTGGAAGACCCCAAGTTCAGAACAAGACAAGCCAGTGCAAGAAAAAAAGCCCGATGGCAGGGAGCGGGGTTGGCGGTACTTTACCATGCTTAAGACTACCTTGGGTCCCAGTGCTAAAAATAGGAGGATGAAAACGTAATCTGGGTCGTAGGATAATACGGCTTTTTGATGGACAGAAATATGGTTCATAGGGCTTATCTTAAAGCACTGTGTTGGAACTGTTTGTGACTTCTGACAAACCAGAAGAATGTTCACCATAAATGGCTCAACATCATTCCCCTTCAGATTTTTTAAAAATTGAGTCCTACGCACATGCCTAAGGATTCACTTGGCCTGGTGAACACAAATCTTTAAAAGGTTACTTTGACCCAGCAGCACGTATCAGAAAATTTCCTCCAGATGAAGACCTCTGGTGGCTTAAGTAGAACAAATAAGGCTATCCTCCTCCTATCTGTCTTTTAAAACAAAGACCAAGTAAAACAGGTTTGAATTTTTGACACATTACAAGACTTTTTTTTCTTTTCTTTTTAAAGCTTCTGGAAGTTTTGATCTGCTTGACAACACAGACATCCATCTGCACTTCCCAGCTGGAGCTGTCACAAAAGATGGACCATCTGCTGGCGTTACCATAGTAACCTGCCTTGCCTCCCTTTTCAGTGGGAGGCTAGTGCGCTCAGATGTAGCCATGACGGGAGAAATTACATTGAGAGGACTTGTTCTGCCAGTAAGTGGTGCTTGAAAAAAAGTGAACCGGTATTCACCGTACCGATTTTCTTTTAAGCTCACTCATTTTTAATAACAGTAATTTCCATTGCTGTACTCTTTACTCAGCAAGTTTGAATGTGCATTTTACAATTTCAGGCGAGAGGGCAGGAAACTGTTGCCCCTTGTACTTCACTATACTTTTTAAGACTCCAATCCAGGTGTTAATAAAGGGGGGTATGAAGCTGGAGTGCACCTGTTCACTTCCCCCCACACCCTTTTTCTTGTATATTAGCCTTTGGCTTTGCATGGGAGAGAGGGTCAAAACCACTGGAGGTACTCTTTGAATAACTGAGGTTTGCTTTTGCCTCTGTGGTCCCCTATTTTCCATCCCATTTCCCTTCCCTCGCCCTTTCCCCCATTGAGATAAGAAATCCTTGGCCTAGGGGTTAGAGCCCAGAGCCCGGGATTAGAAGGACCTAGGTTCTAATACCAGCTCTGCCACACACCTGCTGTGTGACCTTGAGCAAGTCCCTTAACTTCTCTGAGCCTCAGCTATGTCCTCTGTAAAATGGGGATTGATAGTGTGAGCCCTGTGTGGGAAAGGGACTGTTTCCACCCTGATTAGCATGTATCTACCCCAGTGCATAGAACCATGCCTGCACTAAAGTAAGCGTTTAACAAATACCATTAAAAAAAAAAAAATCCATCCTGGAACAGTGACTCCTCCTCCCCTCTAAATCAGGCCCTGACAAGAATGGGAGGTATCTACTTCGAGACCCAGAACCTAGTCTTCACATTTTGAGCAACATTAAGACTAAATATGGTCAAGTTAAGCGCTTAGTACAGTGCTCTGCACATAGTAAGCGCTCAATAAATACGATTGATGATGATGAAGTCAACAGGTTTTCAGAGCTGCTGAATGTCAGAGAGTTATTTTCATTAGCACTGATTATGAAAGTTGGATTCAGCTTTATCGCTGCTCTTTTTGTTCTCCCACTGTCCTGAGATAACCTAGCAACTTAATTGACCTCCTAATCAGGCAGTGGGCTAATTAGTTCCCATAAGTATTGACGCCTTTAGAAACTGTAGACTCTTGGGCTGGAGAAAATACCTGTGATGGACGTTGTAGTTGGAATCAAAAGTGTGCTTCTGTTTAGTCTGATATTGTCATATTGGATCAAGGCTAACTGTATTAGAAGTGGACAGTCACCCAAGTAAGAAATGGAGGCAGACAAGGGTGGCAATAGAGCTGGTATTGCTTGAACAGAATGGTGTGATAAAAAGCTCTTGATATTCACCCCTCCTTCATCCCAACAGTACTTAATGTATGTATCTGTAATTTATTTTATATTAAATGTCTGTCTCCCCCTCTAGACTATAGGCTCCTTATGGATAGGGAACATGCCTATCAACTCTGTCCTAAGCACTTAGCACAGTGTGCGCTCCTTGACTGATTAAATCGGGACTGTATTCAGAGCTAGAGCAAGTTTAGAACCACAAGTCAACACCTAGGCTTCGATCCATCACTCTGCTAATTCAATGAAATACCTTCCACATCAGTCATTTGACAGGCTTTGTTTTTGAGGTAATACCTTTTGAGAGGATGGTCAGGTTCTAGTGAAAAGAATAAAGGAGTCAGTATCAGCGTGAAACCACCTGCCCATAGATGAGATCAAAGCTACCCCCATTTTGAAGTTTACTAGCAAGGAAGTGTCCAAAGCTGAAGAGTTTAGACTAACCCTTTTGAAAACAGTTTTCTGCAGTGTGTATTTGGATTTATCCACATCTATTATTACCCATCATTTCAACTATCAACTACTTGCAGGGATGTCTGCAGCAGTGATCTTCTCTGACCCTAACTTTTCTGTTCACCCTGGTAATAGTTAGCTCTTCTACATGTATACTTGAAAACACAATAGCAAATGCTTCCTTTAACTTTCTGATCTTCCGTGAAAGGGGCATAAAGCCCTCCCTAACTTTCTCCTCCTCTCCCTTATAATAGGTCGGCGGAATCAAAGACAAAGTCTTAGCAGCGCACAGAGCAGGACTGAAGCAGATTATTATTCCTCAGAGAAATGAGAAAGACCTCGAAGAGATTCCTGTCAACATACGGCAGGATCTGAGTTTTGTCACAGCAAGTTGCCTGGATGAAGTTCTTAATGCAGCTTTTGAGGGAGGCTTTTCAGTCAAGACGGGACTAGGGCTCTTGAATAGTAAACTCTAAGCTGATGAGCCAGAATCTTTTCACACCGAACAAAATTTACATTTTAATCAGTTAGCTAATTAACAAAAGAAAAAAAATCTGCCGTTAAAGTACTTAAGCACGTCTTAGGTTTTTAGAGTTGCCAATATGAGGAGCGGACACATTAAATGGTAGTAGTAATGACCTGGTAATGGGGTGGGGGTGGGGTGATGGCTACATTTATAAACTAAATTTTCAGCAATTAGAAGTTGTGCCATTTAGCCTCGGGGCTCACCAACCTTCAAGATAAAGCAAGTTTTCAGTGGGAAACATTTGGCTATCCAAGAGCCAGCTTAGGTTGTGGTGGACGCGCCCAGCTCGGTTGCTCTATGCTTGTCGGGATTAAGTGTCCAGGCCTTAACTCTTGCCTGTAAACAAAATGAAGTTTTCCGTTCGTAGAAACTGTGCTAGTCTTCCAAGCTCTGTAGAAATGGACAATCTCCAATGTTGATTTAAAAATATATTTAAATCTGGTGCCTTTTGCAATTGACTGCAAGAGCGTTGACAGGGGAGGGAGGTGACTGGTGCTGGGGGGCGGTGGAGGATTTGGCGACTAGCGTTTTGGATGCCCAGCCAAGGGGCAAATGGCTACCCCAGTATAGAATCGAGCTCCGGTTTAACAAAGCAAAAGCAAGTTTACAATTGTACCTCCTTGCTTTCAAGGGTAGTTTTCAGGAGAATTGAGCCCAGTTGGCCTTGTAAATTGCTAAGTGGTAACGGGCGGGATTTTTTTCTTTCCTAATACAGGGTGTTCCGCAGCAGCATTGTCAATTATATACAGCACTAAACATTTCCTACCATTCATCGTGAATCCTAGTCAGCTGGGTTTCCGAGTCCACACAAGTACCACACATCTGGCTTGCCGGGCTATTACATCAGCCCCGTGACTCATCCAATCCCCTGCTTCAGGGAACTGCTGAGGAAACAAAGTAAAGTTACTCTCAAGAAGGGCTACGGGCCCCACACTGAGCAAGACACGGAGCATTCATTCAATCAGGGAGCAGCACCAGTGAATTGGTGCAGAACGTACTACTTTGATCCCCAGTCCATGCCTCAGGTAGGGAGGGACTGACCTAAACTGACTCGGGATCTGGGTCTCCAAAGTAGCCCCGGCTTCAATGCTTATATTTCGTTCTCATTTTCAAGGTGTGGCCGGGCTGGGGGGGAAACATTTAGAACAGGCAATTTCAATATAGCTGCCCTTTTTTGAGCTCCTGGCATTAAAGAGTTAGTGATTTACAATTAAGGAGTGGAATGAGTTCTGTAAAATTTGAATAGTTTCACTTGAGAGTCAGAAATCTGTGCACCTTATATTGAGGCTGGGAGAAATACCATGAAACTATATATTTTCTTCAAGCTCTGGGTGTAAATTGTCTCTCCCCAACTTTGCTTGCAAAATTGTCAGTTTGATTCTATAATGTTTTAAGCTTGACTTCTGCAACAGAGATGCATAGGGCCCTTCCCAGAGGGATGGGCACATATTCTTGGGGCCATCTTTTGTACTTCCCAAGCGCTTAGTACAGTGCTCTGCACACAGTAAGCGCTCAATAAATACGATTGATGATGATGATCTTTGAAGATGCGGCCTCACAGGCAAAGACCGTTCAGTGGGAAAACCCCCTCGTCCCCTACTAGCATGGCTTCCTCCCCTCAGACAGATGAGAAGAGAGTTCCCAGTTGTTGGGTGAGCCCTTGCTTTCAGTTTCCAGCACAAGTGCATTCAGGACCAGGACAATCAAAAATGCTTCCTAGATGCAACAAGAAAAGACGGCCTGCGAACCAAGTCCACCATGGTAGGTAAGGCCCTGCCCCTGGCTTTTTGAATCCAGTACTTTGGGTTTCCAGGTTGATCTCCTGGGCAAAGCAAGCCTTTGCTACCACAGGCTCCATGGTGTAATAAAAATTGTGTGCCAAGCACTGTACTAAGCATTGGGGTAGATATACGACAGTGGGCCAAGGGGTGTGGGGAGGGAACAGGTATTGAACCCCCATTTTACAAACAGGCAACTGAGGCCCAAAGAAGTTTAAATGACTTGCCCCAAGTGACCCCGCAGGCAAGTAGCAGAGTTGGGACGAGAATCCAGGTTCTCCAACTCTCAGGTTTATGCTCTTTCCACTAGGCCGTGCTTGCTTGAGGGTTTTTCAGGGTGGAAAAACTCAAAATGTTTGCCCCGACGCTGTCCCCATCTCCACCAGAGATCCTTGTCCCTGCATGCAAAATGCAAAGCTGGCACCTGTGATAATGAAAGACAGAAAAATCCTGCAGAGGGAAGATTTTCAAGGAAAACATCTTGCCACCACCAGACTCTCAAGTGGGGAAGCAGGTAGGACCCCAGGATGTATATTTTTTGATGACAGGGAACCGTCACAATCAGTTCTTACATCCAGTACTAAGTATTTCACGGATAAAAATGAGGCAAGACTGTAGTTCAGTTAATCAGAACTAGCGCTAAAGGAAGTCGTTGGGTCACGGGAGCCTTAAAGTCAAGCGCATGCTAGACCAAATCCACAGTTCTGCTGGTAACACTTGGTTCGCTGCCCAAGTGGGGAAACTGAGGCCCGGAGCCCTACAGCAGGTGGGGAATGGGCATTTGGGGTGGGAGTCAGGGCCAAGCGGGGAAGCGTTCCCCAGAGCCCGACCCCCATCGTGCCCGGCAGGCATCCGAATGGGCGTCAGGTCCTGGCCAAGGAGGAGGAGCACTGCTGCTTTCTGAAAGTTTTCCCAAATTCATAAGTGGGGTCATCTGAGGACACAAATGGGGTCATGGAGAGTTAATGGGGTCATCCGAGGACACAAATGAGGTCACGGAGAGTTCATGGGGGTCATCCGAGGACACGAGGGGGTCACGGAGCATTCATTGGGTCATTTGAGGTCAAATGGGACATTAAACGGTTTCTGAATTTTCTCCATTTCAAAAGTAAAAATGGGGTTGTCTGAGGACACAAATGGGGTCATGGAGAGTTCATGGGTTCATTTTATTTTACTTGCACATATTTACTATTCTATTTGTTAATGATGTGCATCTAGCTTTATTTCTGTTTACTCTGATGATGACACCTGTCCACGTTTTGTTTTGTTGTCTGTCTCCCCCTTCTAGATTGTGAGCCTGTTGTCGGGTAGGGACCGTCTCTATATGTTGGCAACTTGTACTTCCCAAGTGCTTAGTACAGTGTTCTGCACACAGTAAGTGCTCAATAAATACGACTGAATGATGGGGACTGTGTCCAACCCAATTATCAATCAATTGTATTTATTGAGCGCTTACTGTGTGCAGAGCACTGTACTAAGCACTTGGGAAGTACAAGTTGGCAACATATAGAGACGGTCCCTACCCAACAGCGGGCTCACAGTCTAGAAGGGGGAGACAGAAACCAAAACAAAACATATTAAAATAAAATAAATAGAATAGATATGTACAAGTAAAATAGAGTATTAAATACGTACAAACATATATACATATATATACAGGTGCTGTGGGGAAGGGAAGGAGGTAAGACGGGGGAAGGAGAGGGGGACGAGGGGGAGAGGAAGGAGGGGGATCAGTCTGGGAAGGCCTCCTGGAGGAGGTGAGCTCTCAGTAGGGCCTTGAAGGGAGGAAGACAGCTAGCTTGGCGGATGGGCAGAAGGAGGGTATTCCAGGCCCAGGGGATGACGTGGGCCGGGGGTCGATGGTGGGACAGGTGAGAACGAGGTACGGTGAGAAGATTAGCGGCGGAGGAGCGGAGGGTGCGGGGTGGGCTGCAGAAGGAGAGAAGGGAGGTGAGGTAGGAGGGGGCGAGGTGATGGACAGCCTTGAAGCCCAGGGTGAGGAGTTTCTGCCTGATGCGCAGATTGATTGGTAGCCACTGGAGATTTTTGAGGAGGGGAGTGATATGCCCAGAGCGTTTCTGGACAAAGACAATCCGGGCAGCAGCATGAAGTATGGATTGAAGTGGGGAGAGACAAGAGGATGGGAGATCGAAGAGGAGGCTGATACAGTAATCCAGACGGGACAGGGTGAGAGCTTGAACGAGCAGGGTAGGGATACAATTATCTTGTATCTACCCCAACACTTGGTACAAGTAAGTGTTTAACATACCACAATTATATATACATATATGTATATATATATATATATATGTATTTATACATATAAGTGGCAGGGCATAGTGGATAGAGCACAGGCCTGGTATTCAGAAGGTCATGAGTTATAATCCCAGCACCACCACTTGTCTGCTGTGTGGTCTTGGACAAGTCACTTCTCAGCCTCAGTTACCTCATCTGTAAAATGGGGATTAAGACAGTGAGCCCCATGCAGGACAGAGACTGTGTCCAACCCAATTTGCTTATATCCGCCCCAGTGCTTAGTACAGTGCTTGGCAGCTAATAAGCACATATATCAATTATTATCATCTACATATCTGAAAAATATGTGTGTATAAAAAAAATATATATATATATATATATATATATACATATTTTAAAGCCCCAATACTCCACATAATAAAAGGGGGGTAGAGGACTACCTCATGGCTTTCAGTTACTACTAGCTGGGAATAGTGGGTAGGGAGGGGAGAAGATAAGGAGCTTACCCCAACAGCCTACAATAAAATAGAAAAAAAAAGCATGGCTTCCTGGTGACACTGTTCTCCACTGGTTTTGCCATCCAGCCTGCAATGATCAGATACTTACTGTGGCCTCCACAGACACACCCCTCAAAAATGGACAGGACTGAGACTCACGCATCATTTTCAATAGGAAATTCCATCACCCCCACCCCATCTCCATAACCTCACCCCAAAGCCTTGAAATCTAGAAGCCCCTTATGAACATCTCAGTCGTGAATTTATCTAAGCCCTGTAACCCTAAGCTATTCAGAGTTTCCACTCTCACACTATTCCTTTGAAAACGCAAGCCTGTCAAAAATCACGCTCTCCATTTTTCCCTCGGTGTTGGCTACAACTGAGGCTTCAGAACTGCCAACTGACACACAAAACTGCAGATCTGCTTTTGGGGATACCTACGCGACACTAAATGCAAACTTTTCATGAAGTCTTTCCAAGTGCGACGATGTTCAAACCTGGGATGGCACTTTCATGTCCGTGTTTTGTGAGTTTTGAAATCCCAGCTACACCAACAAGTATTTCCAGAATTGCCCAGGGCTGACTTCAAGGGTCACCCCAGGGCACACTGAACAAACTGGCCTGAAATAGTTCCTAATCATTATTTAAACTTCTCCAAGTTTTAACGTCCCCAAAAACAGAAGCTCCTAAAAACCTCTTTGAATTTCCACTCTGCCACAGAAAACAAACTTGATCTTAAAATCTTAGGGTAAGTGCCTATAATCCCATAGGAAAGCACATTTTATTCACCCCACCCAGAGCACTTTTTTATATTAGTATCTGTCTCCAGATTCTAAGCTCCTTATAGGCAGGGAACATATCTACCAACTCTGTTATAGTGTACTCTCCCAAGCACTTAGTACAGTGCTCTGCGCATAGCAAGTGCTCAATAAATGCCACTGATTAAAAATAGAACCAGAACAAGCGTAAGATATTAATTTGGCTAAACCATTACTGATCTGTCAGTTCCCTCTTGGGCAAACGCATTTTTCCCTTGGATGAAGATGATTCTCTCCAAAGCCGCCACCTCTCCTAAGCACCTGTGAAATTTCTGGGACCAAACGGTGTGTGAATTAATGCCAGGGAGGAGTCAGCAGAGGCAGGGAACAGGCTCTATTTAAGCGACAGATTTCGACTAAGTCTGAAACTTACCCTCCGGAGCTGAGAATCTGTTGGAACAGGTTGAGGAATGCTTTGGAGAGGTGGAAAGAATGAGATGAGTGAATCTACACCAGGGGAGATTCAACAAAAGCCAGCTAAAATTCCTCTCCCCTGCACTCAGAGTGGCACTGGAGGTTTCCCTGCCCGAATCCTGCATGGGTTGCCCGGTGTCCCTGGCTAAAATGAGCCAGAGAAGCCTCTCTATATAAAAATGATGACAAGAGACCCAACAAGTTATGGAAAATGAGTCCGTTTTCCTGGAGGGTTTCGACGGGACTCTTCCTGGGTCTCATGCCACTCCACGCACCCAACTGTTTCTTCCAACACCACTTGGCACTGCATCCAGACAGATGTCCACACTGAGCAAGACACGGAGCATTCATTAAATCAGGGAGCAGCACAAGTGAACTGGGTGCAGAACGTACTACTTTGATCCCCAGTCCATGCCTCAGATAGGGAGGGACTGACCTAAACTGACTCGGGATCTGGGTCTCCAAAGTAGTCCCGGCTTCAATGCTTATATTTCATTCTCATTTTCAAGGTGTGGCCGGGGGAACACACATTTAGAACAGGCAATTTCAATATAGCTGCCCTTTTTTGAGCATAGCTGCCCTTTTTTGAGCTCCTGGCATTAAAGAGTTAGTGATTTATAATTAAGGAGTGGAATGAGTTCTGTAAAATTTGAATAGTTTCACTTGAGAGTCAGAAATCTGTGCACCTTATATTGAGGCTGGGAGAAATACCATGAAACTATATATTTTTTTCAAGCTCTGGGCGTAAATTGTCTCTCCCCAACTTTGCTTGCAAAATTGTCAGTTTGATTATATAATGTTTTAAGCTTGACTTCTGCAACAGAGATGCATAGGGCCCTTCCCAGAGGGATGGGCACGCATTCTTGGGACCATCTTTTGTACTTCCCAAGCGCTTAGTACAGTGCTCTGCACACAGTAAGCGCTCAATAAATACGATTGATGATGATGATGATGTGTATGGTGACAAGTACCTTCCTGAATTCCCCCCCACAGCAGTCTATGCAAAACTCCTAAAGACACAAAAAAAAGACAAAAGCCACACGTGGCAGAAGCGACCTCGCTTAGTACAGTGCTCTGCACACAGTAAGCGCTCAATAAATACGATTGATGATGACAGATCTATTTAAAATGAGCAAGACTTCAGTGAGAAATTTGCTCAAATAAAAACTGCCCTTCGTTTTTTGCGGAACCCCCCAACCGTACCTTTACTGGCTGGAATATGTAAAAATAACCAAGGTGAAAGTCTTGCCCTGTTCAACATTTATGTTCCTTCCAACTGAAGCTAAAATGGAATTAACTCACCCTTTCATAAAGAGCTTGAACAGTATATATGTTTGTATAGATTCATAACTCTATTTTAGTTGTACATATTTACTATTTTACTTATTTTATTTTGTTAATATGTTTTGTTTTGTTGTCCGTCTCCCCCTTCTAGACTGTGAGCCCGCTGCTGGGTAGGGACCGTCTCTCTACGTTGCCAACTTGTACTTCCCAAGTGCTTAGTACAGTGCTCTGCACACAGTTAAGCGCTCCATAAATACGACTGAATGAATGAATCGTCACCACCTTCTAATCTTTCTTCACATAAACCCAAGCAGCCCAATGCTTTGCACATAGTAAGCACTTAATAAATGCCGTTATTATTATTATTATTATTGCTCTCCGGCCACGCTTCAGAGGGTCCTATGTCCAACTTAAGTGACTTGTATCTACCCCAAGCGCTTATTCAGTCCCTGGCACCTAGTAAAAGCTTAAATACCATTCAAAAAAGCTGCAAGCGACTGGTCACGGATGCAAAAACCCATCTAATCAAAAAATGACCCTCCGCATTTTACAAATGCAAATTTAGGTGGAAGAGAAGGCTGGGTTTTTTTCCTCCCCATCTCTTTCAACCCCATCCCTAGTCACATACCCAGCAACGTTATCTTTTACTGAGTGCTGGCAAATCTGTCCCAAATGGGACGAGGGAAAGGCCGGAGATCCGGGTCTTTCTTTAGGCTGCAACTGGGGACCTGCAAGTTGGGATTGAACCACCTCCCACAAACTCACACCTCCTTTAGACGACAGCTTGTTGTGGGCAGGGAGCACGCTATATTGTACTCCCAACCGCTCAGTACAGTGCGTGCTCAAGAAATACCACTGATGGACGCACATACGACACCACAAACATGAGCATGAACCCTCGGGCTTTTTAATAAGTGCGGATGGTTGGGAGGGGACGGGACTTTCTGGAGAAAGTACATCCACGGAGTCGCCATGATAAATAGATGGTGGTGGCATGCCCCACGCTCCCTGGCACGGGGAAAATCTCCGCCTTGATCTCCCACGCAACACCAAGGAAAGCAGGAGGCCTAGTGGAAAAAGCACAGGCCTGGGAACCAGGAGACCTGGGTTCTAATCCCAGCTCTGCCACCTGTCTGCTGTGTGACCTTGGGTAAGTCGCTTCACTTCTCTGAGCCTCAGTGACCTCATCTGTAAAATGGGGCTGAAGACTGTGAGCCCCACATGGGACAACCTGGTCACCTTGTATCCCCCCAGTGCTTAGAACAGTGCATGGTAAGCGCTCAATAAATACGATGGAATGAATGAGTGAATGCTGTGGGCAAATCACCACTTCTCTGTGCCATGGTTTCCTAAACTTGTATAATGGGAATTCAATAGCTGTTCTTCCACCTGCTTAATCCCTCTCCCACACGGGGCTCACAATCTGTGTCTGACCTGATTAACTTGTACTTAGAACAGTGCGCAACACACAAATAAGCACTTAAATACCATTTAAAAAACCCAAAAGGACCCATTCTCCCCTCCCCATGGAAGCACCCAAGGTGGAGGGCCGGGAGCAAGATGGAAAGCGGGTCCCCTCCTCAGCCACGGAATGCACTTTCCTCGGTAAATTTGGAGAGGAAAGACCCTGAAAGCGTGAGTTGTATCACACAGGCAGGTAACTTCCAAAACAAGTGCCCAGAGTGAAAAAACACACACCCTGCTTGTTATCATCCAATAAAATCGCCCGGAATAAGGATGAGGTTTCAGTACATCACCCGCAAAAAAAGCCTTCTTAACAAAGGATCCATACGGAGCTCCAATTTCCTCTTTTAAAAAGAAAATACTGCAAGAAGCAGACACTCCACAGATCTGAAATGGGATCTGAGCCTGTCCCCCGTGCAACACCAATGCAAACTTTGTCCCTCCCTTCACCGTTCGCTGTTAACCAGGAAGCAGCTTCTGTTTCAGTTTCTTTGAGGACGAGATCTGCCGCACAAAGCTGTTGCTGGAATGTACGCTGGGAGTCCAAGAGATAAAATGAGTCGACAATCACAGACCTTTCTTGGGCTCTGGCACCAAGGTGAGGAGATGAATAGGGAGCTTATGCTGTGGTTTCCCCTGGGTTGTTCTTCCGCTGTCAACTATAAGCCTTTCTTCCTCAGGATTGGCAATCTGCAATTGACCAGCACTAGGTCACTGAAAACTGATGGGGGAAAGGAAAGCCATTTAATATCCTATTTATGAAAACAGAGACGTAACTGAAACTTAGTACAGTGCTCTGCACCTGGTAAGCGCTCAATAAATACGATTGATGATGAAACTGGCGCTGGAACGTGCTCAAATTTTACGTTTTCCACTATTAGGGGGAGGGACAGAGTAACAAATTTCACCCAAGTTAGACAAAATTACTACCAGCAAGAGAAGAGCTTCATTTACTAATTGTATAGAAGAGCTACACGCATCCCAAATTTCTGAATGAAACCACTACTTGTTTAAAAAAATTAAAAAAAACAAACACTTGATGGGTCTCTGGGCTCCAACATATTATCAATCGTATTTATTGAGCGCTTACTGTGTGCAGAGCACTGTACTAAGCGCTTGGGAAGTACAAGTTGGCAACATATAGAGATAGTCCCTACCCAACAATGGGCATAGAAAAGCAACGTGGCCTAGTGGGTAGAGCCCGGGCCTATTCAGTTCTGCCACTTGTCTGCTCTGTGACCGTGGGCAAGTTACTTAACTTCTCTGTGCCTCAGTTACCTCAAGTGGGTACCGGGAATTAATGCAAACGAGCCCCATATGGGACACGGACTATGTTAGTACACTGCTTTGCACACAGTTAAGCGCTCAATAAACACAACTGAATGAAGTAACTTGTATCTACCCCAGCACCGAGTACAGTGCCTGGCACAGTGTAAAGGCTAAACAAATACCATTTAAAAAAAAAAAAGAAAGGAAAAAAAAGCTGCAAGTGATAACAGATGCAATTAAAATAGCCAAACTAATCAAAACAGCCCTTCCTAAATGACCATCCTTTCAATTTTATCAGGAAACCAGAAGGTCCCGAATGTAAACGTAAAGATCGCTCCTTTATTCCTATTTGGAAAAAAAAAAAAAATACATGACTTCACAACTCTCCCCAACACAGTTATAATTCCCTAGCCTCTTACCTGCACACTGATCATATATCATACCTAAAAACAGGGGGGAAAAAGTAGAGAAAAATGAATTTCACCAAGACGTATTTAAGACAGCTTGAGATTTATACTTCACATAAGTCACTTGACAAGCTACTTAAGCATATTAAAACTGTTTCTTAAAAGGATGACTGGTAGTTACGCTAAGCTAAAGGGGAAAATGGCATAAATACTAAACTCGGCCGAAACAAAACATGCGAAAACTATTTTAGGACAGACTTCCTGCTTTCCTTTCTGCCTTCTCCTCGGTGGCAATGGGTGCAGCATGTAATACTTGAGGGCTAAATAGGTGATGGATTGCAATTTAACTTTAATCACTCCTATTTTCTCCCTCCAGCTGTATTACCAGTAAGTAGCGGGTTTGAATTTTACCTCCTCTCCTCTCTCCCCCACTCAATTTCCAGGGGATGTGCTAATGAGCAGTGAAAAGGACTAAAACATGGTCAACTGGAGAGAGAAGGAGCAGCAAGGGGCCTGGATAATTAGGATTTGGCCGCAGTCCTTTCAAAAACTCGGACTCCGGCTAGCCCTCGGTGGAAACTGTACTTTATGCCACTTCAAAACAGGCAGGACCTTCAGCTTGCCAAACAAGTACATTAAAATAACCATCTGAATCAAGCTCTCTGCTGAAGCAAACACGCTAGAGGTTTTAGTTTGCCAGGTATTCTTTTAATGACGGAATTATAAAAGACCTTGAACATCTTAGTTTCAGACTGCCTTGTTTCGAAACAAATGAGTTGCTTTTAAATTACAAATACTGTAATAAGACAATGCTTTTTTTGGCAAAACCAATAAATACAAGCATTTTTGAACAAATGTTTGCTTTCTCTTTTTATTTTTTTTTTGGAAAAATATGCTGGATCTTAATTAGACTTATTCCCTACTATCCCTTCCTTCCTAGAGTTGATTTGACGGTATGAAAAGGAAAAAAAAAAGTGTCTACCTCCGCTGCAAAGAGCTCCTTTTTGATCATTCTTCCAATGAAACTGCTCTTTTTAAGAGTTTCAATCTTCACAAAAATCACTGAATTACTATTACCAATGAACTGATTATCGGGGGGGGGGGGGGGAGAAAAAAATGATCAAACATACATAGGTATAAACTTTACCATAAACAATTATGCATATCAAAAAGATAAGACACCTGTAATTTTTAAAAGGTACAAAAAAAGGAAAACCTGAATTACAGAAAAGAAAGTCAAATTTATTTAATGAAAAACTAGAAGTTAATAAAAATTAGCAAATACACAAAAAAATATACACAAACAGCAGCAATACTATGTAGTGACTTACAAAGGGCGGGGTGGGGGGGGGGGGAAGCAGCGGTCAAAGACCACTCAACATGGCTTGTCAGTCAAGGGGGGGTGGGAGAGAGAAACACAAACCAAAACACAAAAACAGTATTCTCCTCAACAGTACAATCAATCTACAAACACAAGTTTAGAATTATTTTACAACATTTCCTGTAGAATTAACTTTCTCCTTAATACAAAAGATGCCCATTTTGGGTGTATAGATATTTTCAGTGGTTTACTGTTGACGTATTTTTAAATATATTAGTGTTACTACATGCAACTGCTTTCCTGTAATTTTAACAGCCTTTCCTTGTATTCACCTTCCCGGGTCTAGCTGACATCTACCAAAACAGTTTGTATCTGGCAGTCAAAGAGATGGTTACCCTATTTTCGGTGACGTTAGATGCGACGGTTTTAAACACTGGCCTGAAAGGGTCCGACTGCCATTTCAGCACATCGAGATAGTTACATTGATGCCTAAGTTGCCGTTTTCCGCAAAAAGCTGTGCAATGCTGGTGTCAAAAACTAGACAGTCGCTGTTCATAATAGCGGTTGCAATTCCCTCGTGAATAGATCGAGGGGTCGCCTCCCAAGTCAATCGCCGCCTATGGCCGTTCAGCTCCAGTCGATAAGCAAAATTTTCGGCTTGCTTGCGCGTTCCTATCAGCTGAACAATGGCGAAGAACTGCTGGTGACCGTCGTACTTCTCCTGCTTCTCCAAGACTAACATGAAGTGGAAGCCAAAGCAGGACTGCATCATAACCCAGTCGACGGCCCCGGGGAGGTTAATGTCCGTAGCGAGAAAAACTATATCCTCTCCCTGTAACGTCGTGATGGACTTATGCTGATGCATCAGATGCGGCATGACAGCATCCAGAGACCCCTGCCATTTACACGAAGCACCGGGACACGGACAGGAATAAGGCCTAAACTCACAGAGCTCTTCGTGGTCTGCTTTCTCTGTGTGCGGAAGAGTTATCTCACACCCGGAAGAGGCATATTTACACGGGAACAGTACGGAGTTGGCAACTTTCTCCATGGCCAGGTTGCGGATGGACCCCAGCGGGCCTCGGCAAGTCGGGCAGCATGTGAGCTTCGGACGACAGTTGCTACAGACAAGGTGGCCGCTCTGACACTGGAGGATGGGGGGCAACACATAGTCAAAGCAGACGGGGCACTCGAAGAGACTCGCCAAGTCATTGTTGGAAGCTGTTGTGCCGGTCAGGGCGGGCACCCGCTGCGACGGCGTACACTTGGAAGTACCGGTGGGTAGTGCTGTGGCGGTCTGACGGCTCATTTCTGCAAGCAGAGAAGACACACCGTTACCTCTCGGAATATCAGTGATGGGTTCCTGCAGGACGGCGTTCTCCACGCCCCACCTGGGGCAGGGGAGGTTGTCGAAAATTATAAACTAGGACTGTTGCCATTTCTGGATGACCGACGAGAGGGTTTCGGCAACCTAAAGAGGTTGAACACGTGACCTAAGCCTTGTGCTGGGAGAAAAGAGGAGTAAAAGACTCAAATACAGAGGGGAGTTCTGGAGAATACCTGTCTGCAAAGTAAATACCCACACGGCCGCCACCGAACGTGGCCAAATACTAGTCTAGCATAGGCCACTGGACGGATTCCAGGCTTGGGAATCATTAGGACTTGGGTTCTGGACCCAGCCCCACACCTGTCCACTCTAGGCCCTTGGGCAAGTCGCTTCCCTTCTCTGTACCTCAGTTACCTCCTATGTCAAATGGGGATTACGACTGTGAACCCGACTTGGGACTGTGCACCTACCCCAGTGCTTAGGATGGTGCCCGACACATAGAAAGCGCTCAACGAATATGAACAAGTGACAAATTAATCATATTTATATAAAAATGTAGATGATTATGAACCAATTCAAACTACTCAGAATGCTTGCTGAAGAGGTCGTAATCCAGATGCCATCCAACACTTAGAACAGTGCCTGGAACAAAGTAAGCACTTAACAAATACTATAATTATATGGACAAATGAAAGACAAGAGTAAACGGGTAATTCTTAGGAAAAACTTTCATTATAAAGGTTGTGTGAGAGTCACCCAGCCAACTAAAGCTGGCAGCCGCCACTATAAACACACACACACACACACACACACACACACACTAAATTTTACACCACTACACCACAATTTGCTTCAAAACAGGAAAAAAAAAACCCAATGTGGAGTTAAACGTTTTGTCTTTTACTTAATCTTGTGAAAACGGAATTGGAAGCTACTATATTGGCAACCTACTCTGCTTCCCTTTTAGTTAGACAATCATGTTACATCGTTGAAGGCTTCCAGAAAAGCTCAAAACGGTTAAGTTGCAATTAGAAGCAAAAAAGAAGACAATCCAAAGAAGTCAAAAACTGCAGTTTGGGGGTTCATGTATAGTTCAAATTCTGTAAATGTACTCGGATGGTCTTAGATGGCTAAAAAACACCACTTGTCCCACTCTCAGCTCCCCAAGGAGGGAGGTGTAGGGTAGGAGGCCTCTGGGACTATTAGCTTCCAACTTTCCTCACTCCCGCTCTGGAGATCCAGCAGTTGGGTGCCAGCTGACGTTTCACCTGACACCTTGGGGATCCAGACTTCAGCCACCTTTAATCCAGGCTGTACTTCTCTACCCAGCCTCGGTAGAGGATTGGAAGAGACAAAAGGGGTCTTTCTCCCCTGTCATCTCTATCCAGGCTCGACTTGCGATGATAATTATGGTACCTGTTAAGCATTTACTACGGAAAAGGAATGAGAAAAGCATAGACTAGTGGTAGAGCCCGGGCCTGGGCTCCTGGGTTCTAGTCCCAGCTCTGCCACTTGTCTGCCGTGTGACCTTGGGCAAATAACTTCCCTTTTCCGGGCCTCAGTTACACCATGTTTTGTTTTTTTGTCCATCTCCCCGCTTCTAGACTGTGAGCCTGTTGCTGGGTAGGGACGGTCTCTATATGCTGCCTATTTGTACTTCCCAAGCGCTCAGTACAGTGCTCTGCACACGGTAAGACTCAATAAATACAACTGACTAAATGAATGAATGAATCATCTGTAAAAGGGAGATTAAGACCGTTAGCCCCATGCAAGACATGGACTGTGTCCAACCTGATTAGCTTGCATTTACCCCTGCACTAGAGTGCCTGCCACATAGTAATGCTTAGCAAATAACTTAAAAAAAAACCAAAAACAACCCTTTATTAAGTGCTGGGATAGTACATGATAATTTAGTTGGATACAGTTCCTGTTCCACATGGGGCTCACAATAAGTAGGAGGGAGGGCTACTAAGTAGTTCTACCAAGCAGAATTTATCCTGTAAAGGCATTTAGCCATACTGACCTTTAACATTTTTTTTTTACAAGTTCTCAAGGCAAAATTTCTACTTTTTCTCCACTTCCTGTAACAAGACAGTGAGCCACTTCGACAACGCCGACCATAAACAAGCCACAAATCTGGACTGAAAAATATAATCTACAACTTGGCACCTAGTTCAGTTAGGCCACCACACAAACATCCACCGGACGAAAAAAGTGGTGTACGGCGATCCAGCTAGTCAAGGGAGCCGCAATAGGACTAGCATCTCTCTAGAGAGCAACGCCACTGAGACACAGTATTTTCCTTCCTCAGCCCATTTCTCTGGGAAACAAGCTATGTCTAGTGGCAATGGTTCTAGACTGTGAGCCCGTTACGGGCAGGGATGGTCTCTGTTGCTGAACTGTACTTTCCAAGCGCTTAGTACAGTGCTCTGCACACAGTAAGTGCTCAATAAATACAACTGAAAGAATGAATGGATGAAAACGCTGCAGCTTGGACCAATCTTACAGTTCACCACCAACCCTACACCGTCATCTTCAAAACCCTTCTTATTCTTATTAAAGCTACATCTGTCCTTCTAACTTCAGTCCTCCAAAAACTTCCGGCTCTCAGACTAAGTTTCTCCATGGCTGAGGTCATTTCCTTTATTTTGATGGCAGGCTTCCAAGGGCCTACCACGGGCTCTGTGCCCAGCAGGGGCTCAAAAGCCAATGCCCGAATGGAAAGGGACCTTCAGAGCGCGTCTAGACCAGTATCTCTGCTGATCCCTGCTCCACATTACCACTGCGGCCCAAGCCCAGTCCTCTCTCCCCTCCAATCAATCAATTAATCGTATTTATTAAGCGCTTACCGGGTGCAGAGCACTGTACTAAGCGCTTGGGAAGCACAAGTCGGCAACATATAGAGACAGTCCCTACCCAACAGCGGGCTCACAGTCTAGAAGGGGGAGACAGAGAACAAAACCAAACATACTAACAAAATAAATAGAATAGATATGAACCCGTGGCCGCCTCTTTCCCCTTCCCATCACTCCCTAATCTTCTTCCACTGCCTCTTTGCAGGCTGGCATGTTTTGTGCCCCCCTCCACAATTTTTCCTCTCCCTCCCCACAAAAGCAACAAGCTGAGGGGAGAAAAACGCGGAGGGGCAAAGGAAGAGTATGCGGGAATGGGGAGAGACTGTGAAGGAATGAAGTCTCCAGGAACAGGGGGGGAGATCCAACCTCCTGGAAATGTAAATAGGAACTGGATTTCCTCAGGCCTTTTTACCCTACTCAAGTGGTCCACGGAGGGCCCTTTGAAAAACCGTTCCTTGATGTCATACAGTCTCGTTTATTTTTCAAGATTATCAAAGTTGTTTTAGCAACTATTTGAAGAGATTCTTTTCTCCTGACTTTCCCAGATTGATCATTAAAATGCCATGCAGAAGAGAACTAAAAGACTGAAGTTAAAATGGGCTCCATCTTCTCCAGCTCATCCGTCTACCAAGCCCGTGCCACAAATGAAGATTAAAACTTAGCCTAATGGTAGTTCTTATTTTTTTGTGTGTGAAGCTAGTGTCACGGCTTAATAAATTCTTGTACACTAGCTTGAGTTTTTGACGTCTACAGTTAGGCACTGCCAATGTTTTCTTGGTACCAGAAGGCACCTAGGATTCTGGAAAAAGCATGTCAGGCACTCAACATTAGATATTTCTTTCCCTGTTGCTTCATTAAATGGTAACAGATGCAGGGACCCCAGGTTCTTCCCAAACCCTAAGACCTACGGAGGTATATCTGTCGTATGCAAAAATCTCAAAGAATATTTGGGGTCACTGCTATATGATATAAATCATTATGCTGACGATTTAGCCCTGCTTAGTGACAAATCCGATAGGCATTTATTTTTGTGGTGACCAGCACAAAAATGAAGGGAAGTAGGTCTTCATGGGCCACTTACAAGTCATCACTTACTAATTGCATAACTAAAACGGCCTACCAATCCCCGAGAGGCGGCTGATTATTGCACAACTGCTTCTCTAACAGTGCTCCGCACAGAGTAAATGCTCAACAGATACCACTGACTGAATAATACTTAAACACTAAGTCCACAGATTCTAATTTTCCTACAAGCCAAGAATTCTAACCCGTCTTGCCTGTTTAGGCATGGTGCCTCCATCTGTTCAACTCTAGCACCTACAATTGGAAAAGATTTCTACTCCAGTCAGTTCCCTTTCCACAAAACTCTGAAAAAAAACCTAGCAAACAGTTTTCGTTCCCGAACAAGCACGGAACAGGCACAGAAATTTGAATAGTCACAAGATGTGAAAGACATGACTGGTAGCCTCGATACGGGCCGTACTTGTCCTCCTCCCAACATCACCCGCTTACAATCACCAGAAAACCTAGCCACCAAACGCAGCCTCGACTCTCCGAAAGGAGATTCACGAGTTAATCGAGCCAGTGTCCCCGAGAACAGTTTAACCCGGCCCAAGCTGGACATTAGAGAAACTTGACCACAACATTAAAAAACAGTCTCAGAGGACGGCTCTGTGAACAGAATTTCTGATTCTCATAAAAAAAACTAAACACCCGTATTCGCTTCCTAAAAGCTCTGCTCTCCCCCGAAAAGTGTGATTTTTTTTTTAAAAAAAAAAAAACAGCTTTAACCCGGCCCAAGGTGAACATTAGAGAAACTTGACCACAATGTTAAAAGATAAAGTCTCAGAGGACGGCTCCGTGAACAGAATTAATGATTCTCATTAAAAAAAGTAAACACCCATATTCGCTTCCTAAAAACTCTGCTCTCCCCCGAAACGTGTGATTTAAAAAAAAAAAAAAAAAACAACAGCATTGGTCTGCAGAGAGAGAAATAAAGTGGTGGTCTCCTCTGGAACACCCAATCAATCAATTGTATTTATTGAGTGCTTACTGTGTGCAGAGTACTGTACTAAGCGCTTGGGAAGTACAAGTTGGCAACATATAGAGACGGCCCCTACCCAACAGTGGGCTCACAGTCTAAAAGGGGGAGACAGAGAACAAAACCAAACATACTAACAAAATAAAATAAATAGATATGTACAAGTACACCCAGATATGTACACCTAGATGAATCTATTCCCCCTTCTATCAATCAACCGCATTTACTGAGCGCTTACTGGGTGCAGAGCACTGTACTAAGCGCTGGGGAAGTACAAGCTGGCAACATCTAGAGACAGCCCCTACCCAACAGGGGGCTCACAGTCTAGAAGGGGGAGACAGAGAACAAAACCAAACATACTAACAAAATAAAATAAATAGAATAGATATGTACAAGTACACCCAGACAAATTGATTCCCCCTTCTATCAATCAATCGTATTTATTGAGCGCTTACTGGGTGCAGAGCACTGTACTAAGCGCTTGGGAAGTACCAGTTGGCAACATATAGAGACAGTCCCTACCCAACAGGGGGCTCACAGTCTAGAAGGGGGAGACAGAGAACAAAACCAAACATACTAACAAAATAAAATAGAATAGATATGTACAAGTACACCCAGGCGAATCGAGTCCCCCTTCTATCAATCAATCGTATTTATTGAGAGCTTACTGGGTGCAGAGCACTGTACTAAGCGCTTGGGAAGTACAAGTTGGCAACATATAGAGACAGCCCCTACCCAACAGTGGGCTCACAGTCTAAAAGGGGGAGACAGAGAACAAAACCAAACATGCTAACAAAATAAAATAAATAGAACAGATATGCACAAGTACACCCAGACGAATCGATTCCCCCTTCTATCGATTGTATTTATTGAGCACTTACTGGGTGCAGAGCACTGTACTAAGCGCTTGGGAAGTACAAGCTGGCAACATATAGAGACAGCCCCTACCCAACAGTGGGCTCACAGTCTAAAAGGGGGAGACAGAGAACAAAACCAAACATGCTAACAAAATAAAATAAATAGCATAGATATGTACAAATACACCCAGATGAATCGATTCCCCCTTCTATCAATCAATCGTATTTATTGAGTGCTTACTGGGTGCAGAGCACTGTACTAAGCGCTTGGGAAGTACAAGCTGGCAACATACAGAGACAGTCCCTACCCAACAGAGGGGTCACAGTCTAGACTGTGGGCCTGTTGTTGGGTAGGGGCGTCTCTCTCTGCCGCCGGACTGTCCTCTCCGAGCGCTTAGTCCGGCAATCTGCATAATCAATCGTATTTATTGAGCGCTTACTGTGTGCAGAGCACTGTACTACGCGCTTGGGAAGTACAAGCTGGCAACATACAGAGACAGTCCCTACCCAACAGTGGGCTCCCAGTCTAAAAGCAAGGTGGGCGCTCAATCAATACGATCGATTGACCGGCTGATTGGGGGGAAATGAGCGTGGCGGCAGCCGTTCCGGGGCAGGAGGGCGGTTTTCCGCGGCTCGTACCTTTCCTCTTCCTGGTCCTAGCGGCCGGCAGACATGTAAGCAGGACTCCCTTCCACGAGTACAGGCAGTGGAGCGCAGGTTTCCCCGTCATGAGGAGTCCGGCGGCTCATCGCGTTTCGGCCCGGAGCCGGGGGGAGGGGGGCCTGCTCGCCCAAGTGGCGACCGGACGGGGCTGTCCCCCGGGCCCGGGGCGACGGGGCTGGAGGGGGGACGGCTCGGGCAATCCGAGGGGGCTTCGGGGAGGCGAGGCCCGGCCCCGCCCCCCATCGTCACCGCCCGGGGGGAGGGGCGCCGGCCCCCGCCCCCCAGCCCCGTTTCGAACAAAAAGTCGAGAAGAAGAACGCTGATGGCGTTTGGGAGGCGCTTACGATGTGAGAAACCCTGTTCTAAGCGCTGAGACGGAAAGCGGGCCGGTCCTGTGCGGCCCTCCGAGCAGGGCCCTAAAATGGCAGTGCCAACTCACCGCGGGCCCGGCTTTTAGGACCCCCCCAATCAATCAATCAATCAATCGTATTTATTGAGCGCTGACTGTGTGCACAGCACTGTGCTAAGCGCTTGGGAAGTACAAGCTGGCAACATACAGAGACAGTCCCTACCCAACAGTGGGCTCACAGTCACTGCGGGCCCGGCCCGGCCTTTAGGACGCCCTTAGGACCCCCAATCAACCAACCGTATTTATTGAGCGCTGACTGTGTGCAGAGCACTGTGCTAAGCGCTTGGGAAGCACAGGCTGGCAACATATAAAGACAGTCCCACCCACCAACCGGGCCGCGGCTGGAAACACCCCCCCCCCAAAGCCGGCCCTCGCCCAAACCGAGCTGACCTGCCGGGAGGGGAAAACGTTTTCGTTGTTGTTGTTGTGTTGTTGTTGTTGTCAGGACTGGCACGCTCAACGGATAAACTGCCTACTCCTGGGCCGAAATTCCTTTTCGGTGTAAGGA
Organism: Tachyglossus aculeatus; assembly: GCF_015852505.1. NCBI lineage: Eukaryota > Metazoa > Chordata > Mammalia > Monotremata > Tachyglossidae > Tachyglossus > Tachyglossus aculeatus. The sequence continues at coordinate 67,189,590 of NC_052076.1, forward strand.
GCCGATAGGTCACCCCCAACCCCCCCTCCCCAGATAATGCCCCTGAAAGGCCACCGTGTCCCTTCCCCTCAATCCGTTTGTATTTCCTACGCTACCTCTTCGGACTCGAATTCCAGAGGAAAAGAAAGGGATTGGGAATCCAGATCGGACGCCATTAGACGACTCTCGAGGCGACCCAACAGGTGCTCCCTCTCCGGCACGGCTGAAGTTTTCCCGATTGGGAGCGGGATTCCCCGGGAGCGGGGCCGCTCCTCTTCTGCCCCACGCTTGAATCCTTCACTTTCTGGACTGTGAGCCCACTGTTGGGTAGGGACTGATGTTGCCAGCTTGTACTTCCCAAGCGCCTAGTCCAGTGCTCTGCACCCAGTAAGCGCTCAATAAATACGATTAATGGATTGATTTCTGGCTCACCTCGCGTTCCCCTCCCCCTCAGGCTCTCGGAAAGCCGTTTTCCACCCGGCTCACTGGGCCCAGGGTTTGACGAGCATCGCCCCTTTTTCGACAAGGTCCCGGGCCTTGCACTGGATTGCATCAGCTCTTGTGTACTCCCGAGTTTTTAACCTGTAATTACATCAGGCGGCAAGCGGCTGGGCCGCCCGGTGGTGGAGTCTACAGAATCTCAAAGATATCTCCTAAATCCTTCTGATCCTCGACTGGCTGTTTACTGGGAAACTTTATCCGACCGTTTCGGAGAAAAAAAAAAAAATGAATTTAAGCTCGACTGCCGACGAGAGCTTGAAAAACCAGTTTTAAAGTGATCGATCACAGATGTTTAGACCGTGAGCCCACTGTTGGGTAGGGACTGTCTCTATAGGTTGCCAATTTGTACTTCCCAAGCGCTTAGTACAGTGCTCTGCACACAGTAAGCGCTCAATAAATACGATTGATGATGATTAAAGAATATCTGCCTCTGTCCAATTTGCTTGCATCCACCCCAGCACAGTGCTTGGCCCATAGTTCGCGCTTAAAAACCACGATTATTGTAATTATCATCATCATTATTCCTTTAAGACCGATATATTTTTTGGTTTCCACTCTGAAACTATATTCCTTGGGAGAAGGGTTAACTTATCTGCCCCCCCCCCCAAAAAAAACAACAAAACAACAAAAAACCCACACATGTCGAGTGATTTTTAAACTACACACAAAACAACTCTAAATCAGTCGTTTCCTACTTAAGAATTCACCAAGAATTAAAAATATTCTTACCAAAACTTTTAATGAAATAGGCAACTAGATGTAAGGAAAATTAAACCAAAAACAGGTTAAAATCAGCTGTGTGACTTTGGGCACGTCACTTCGCTTCTCTGTGCCTCAGTTACCTCATCTGTAAAATGGGGAAGAAGACTGTGAGCCCCCCGGGGGACAACCTGATCACCTTGTATCCTCCCCAGTGCTTAGAGCAGTGCTTTGCACATAGTAACTGCTTAATAAATGCCATTATTATTATTATTATTATTAAAATCACAAATTATAAACAGCCTAGGACCTAAGCTCGGGTCTGGAGGTAAACATTAAAAGGGGAAAACAATACCTAGTGGTTTCAAGGTTAAAAATGTCTGGATAAAGTAATTTTGATATTTACTAAGCACTGACTATGTGCCAAAGTGCGTGCTAGGCACGAAGGGGAGTTAGAAGTAATTCTGGGCAGGGTCCCCGTTGTAAGTTTGTCCTCTGGAATTTGTCAGTACATAGATGCCACACTAATATTACACTACTAATTATCCTTAAAAAATGCCCCCGCTTCAAGGGCACAGCCCCATCCTGGGGGCACCATCCCTCTAGCTACCTCGGCATTCCCAACGGGGATCCCTCCCTCGCTTGGCTCGACTAATATTTGTCACTTATCCACTTGTGTTGGCTATTTTTATCTACACTACCTAACGATACTGTGTGTTCATCATTTCATATCTCGTTCTCTTCATGACCAGTCACCTGGAGAGTCAGAACCAGGGCTCCTCTTTTTACATATTCCTTCAACACCTAGTTACATATAGTAGGCACACTGTATGACAGAATTGTTGATAAAAGATAAAATTAACAGATTTCACCCTGAGCCAAAATATTCTGTTACAAATAAGTGCTAATGAGGTGTTGCGTTTTATATTTGCTATTTTGTATGAAAATGATTTTCAAAAGTTGGTAAAAATTTTAGTTTGTTTTCCAAGATCTTATCTGCCCTACCTTTTCCGTTTCCCTTTACAAAACTGTTGATCAGAAGGTTCCTTTTTCTTAATAAAAAAGGGACTTACTTTAATCAATTTATACTTTGCCTGGCTAGAGAAATAACACAACAGTGAGTCTTTCTAAATCGCAATCATGTCTACATTAGTAATATTTTAACGATCACACTCGTTAAAAATCAGGTTTATGGATATTATTCAAGTTGCTATAGTAATTGGAAAACAAAAAGAATTATCAATAAAAATTGTCTGAATGATCCTAATTAAGGAAAAAAACACATTTCTGTCATATGCACTTATAATAAATACTATGACAAGTGGACTGGAACCCAACACCTAGGGTGTCAAGCATACCATCCTGCCCTACCTCCTTCCGCTCCCCACAGCACCTGTATATATGTTTGTACATATTTATTACTCTATTTTACTTGTACATATTTACTATTCTTATTTTATTTTGTTAATATGTTTTGTTTTTTGTCTAGACCCTTCTAGACCGTGAGCCCACTGTTGGGTAAGGACTGTCGCTATATGTTGCCAACTTGTACTTCCCAAGCGCTTAGTACAGTGCTCTGCACACAGTAAGCGCTCAATAAATACGATTGAATGAATGAATTCCAGCTCTATCAGGATGAAAATGGGAGTCCAATATAATTATCCTGAGAGCTCCTCAATTTCAACAACTAAAAATTTCCAAGACAATAAAAAGGCGTGGCCTATTTTTAAAGCTCTGCATTTTGAGGCAATCCATAAAGTCACAAAATATCCACTTGCTTATGCACGTTTGCTTAGTGTATTTCATCATGTTCTCCTTTAGTCGCATTTCTAGGAAAAGGTGGGGGAATTAGGAAACTATCTACTAAAAGCTCCCATTAGAAACTGGTGTGCCACTCAAAGAACACTCTTTTAGAGGATTATACAAGAATAATAAGAGTGTCCAAATGTTCTCTTACCCATTTTATAAATCTTGCTGGAATTTAAAAAAGAATTGGGGAGGGATCACTTCTTTGTTCTCACTTGAAAATTTTATACTTTTACTTTACTTATCTCAAAGGAGGATTGTTAAACAGCTCCTTAAAAATGAAAGTTTTTTTTCTCCCCCTTTTATGTATATCCTAAAAGAAGGATATAGAATACTCTTCATATCTCTGCCTCCCGCCTCCTAACTGTGGTGTCCCTCAAGATTCAGTTCTGGGTGCCCTTCTATTCTCCATCTACACCCACTCCCTTCGAGAACTCAGTGGAAAGAGCATGGGCTTTGGAGTCCGAGGTCATGGGTTCAAATCCCAGCTCCGCCACCTGTCAGCTGTGTGACTTTGGGCAGGTCACCTAACTTCTCTGTGCCTCAGTTACCTCATCTGTAAAATGGGGATTAAAACTGTGAGTCCCCCCGTGGGACAACCTGATCACCTTGTAACCTCCCCAGCGCTTAGAACAGTGCTTTGCACACAGTAAGCGCTTAACAAATACCATCATTATTATTCACTCCCAAAGACAACTCATTCACTCCCGTGGCTTCAACTGCCACCTCTCTGTGGATGATTCCCCAATCTACATCTCCAGCCCTGATCTCTCTCCCTCTCTGAAGTCTCACATTCCCTCCTGCCTTCAAGACATCTCTACTTGGATGTCCTCCCATCACCGCAAGCTTAACACATCTAAAACAAAATTTATCTTCCCATCCAAACCCTGTCCTCCCCCTGACTTTCCCCCATCACTGTCAACAGCACCACCACCCTTCCTCTTTCACACGCCATAACCTTGGGATTTTCCTGGACTCCTCTCTCTCATTCAACCCACATATTCGATCTATCACTAAATCCTGTCGGTTCGACCTTCACGACATGGCTAAAATCTGTCCTTTTCTCTCTACCCAAACTGCTACCGTGTTAATTCAAGCACTTATTCCCCAGCCTTCCTTTGATTACTGTAGCAGCCTCTTTGCTGACCTCCCTGGCTCCTTTTTCTGCCCGCTCCAGTCCATGCTTCACTCTGCTGCCCAGATCTTTTTCTACAAAATCGTTCATGGTAGGTTTCCCCACTCCTCAAGAACCTCCAGTGCTTTCCCATAAACCTACACATCAAACGCCTTACCATCGGTTTTAAAGCACTCTGTAACCTTGCCCCCTCCTTCCTCGCCTTGCTACTCTCCTACTACAACCCCAGCCAGCACACTTCGTTCGGTCCTCTGATGCCAGCCCATTCACTGTACTTCGATCAAACTCACCGCCGATCTCTCATCCATGTCTTGCCTCTGGCCTGGAATGCCCTCCCTTTTCTATCTGACAGAAAAATTACTCTCCCCACCTTCAAAACCTCAGGGAAGGTACATATATCTCCTCCAAGAGGCCTGGACTTCCCTTACTAAGCTCCCATTTCCTCTTTTCTCTGACTTGCTCCCTTTATTCGCCACCCCCGCCATCCCAGCCCACAGCATTTATGTACGTAACTGTAATTGATTTATTTATATTAATGTCTGTCTCCCCCTCTAGACTGTAAGCTTGTTGGGGGCCGGGAATGTATGTTATATTGTTGGGTTGTACTCTCCCAAGCACTTACTACAGTGCCCTGCACACGGTAAGTGCTCAGTAAGTATAACTGATAATCTGCACTCCGGTTTTAAAATATTTCCTTGTGCGGGGGCTATCAACCACTAGAATCCTAATCCACACAGAAGAAATTAATTATATTCTCCATTCCAGAAAATAACTTTGGGCTTAGCACTGAGTAATCAAGTTTAACCTAGGGTCGAATATGATAGTTTTGTTTACCATCCTTTAATATGTCATCAAATAAAAGAAAAATGCACCTGACTAGTCTGAATGCTTGCTATATCGTCCTCTGAACACTTAATGTCAGACATTTTGCCCTTTGGGATGACTTTCATAGGACTACCAACCTTCAAAAACCTACACGGATATTGCCAGAGAGGAGATGCAGGAAGGTTCATCTTCACACTCTAGCCACTAATATTCTTTAGCAGAAAACAGAAGCAGTGTGGCCTAGTGGATAGAGCACAGGCCTGGGAATCAGAAGCATCTGGGTTCTAATCCCGGCTCTGCCACGACTGCTGGGTGACCTTGGGCAAGTCACTTCACTTCTCTGTGCCCCAGTTACCTCACCCGTAAAAATGGGGATTACAACTGTGAGCCCCATGTGGTACAAGGGCTGTGTCCAACCTGACTTGCCTGTATCCACCCCAGTGCTCAGTGAAGCGCATGGCACGAATATCACAATTAAAAGCTATAGCTCAAAAATTTGTCATCTGTCATGAGCCCTCAGGGAGCTTCAGTCCAAGACATGATTGTGGCTATAATTCTCAGCTGTATAGTAGCTAGGAGTCTGTTCTTTTGGAGAGCCTCCAAGATCCACCTAAGTCCCTAGAAAAGTCCACTCTTAAGCTCCAGTTTTGAATGTTTAGCAACTGGAACTGTTCAGTGGAGCTTCCTTCCTCCAGTTCTTACAAGTGTGTCCAGGTAATAAGTGGGACAATTAAATCAAGCTGACAGAAATTATCCTCTGTGATTAAAAGCTAACTATGAACTTAAAGGTTCAGAAAGCTATGAAGGAAGAACACAGGCACTGAGGAAGCCAACCTAGCACGGGCAGGATGAGTAAAACTGTTAAAAAGAATTGGCACATTCCAATTCAGCTGTTCTAGACTGATTTGGTAAATTCTCTACTTTGAAGGAAGAGCAGGCCATTCATTTTACAATTTGTAATTTTACAATCTGCTTCAGTGTTCAAGGGTTTTGCCTAAAATATGATCCAAAACTTAAAAGACACAAAATTGGCAAAATGGAGGAGGGGGAGGAGAGGGAGGGAGGGAGGGAGAGAGGGAGAGACAGAGAGAAAACACCTCAGACCATCCCATTCCTGTTTCTCTACTTCTACTTTTGACTCAAAGGACCACTCCCACCTTCTCAAAACTTTATCAGGCCTTGGTTCTGTTAACTTGTTTCCCCTCCTACCTCCCTGACCACTCAAACTCATTCTCTGGGCATCCCACAGGGCTCTGTCCTGGGTTCCCTACTCCTCTTACTCTACACTCACTCTCTAGGGGAATTCATCCACTCACATGGCTTCAGCTACCCTCTTTTGCACAAGACTCCCAAATCCCTTTCTTTAGCCCTGACCTGACCTCACCTGACATGCAATTTCACATCTCTTCTTGCCTCCAAGACACTTCCACTTGGGTGTCATCTTTCCCCCAGACCCACTCTTCTTCCAAGATTTCCCATCTTTGTCATTAACACTTCCCTATCCCAGGAGCCTGCAATCTCAGTATCACCTTTGTCTCTATCTTTCAATTTTCACATTCAGTCTGACAAAACCTGCCACTTCTTCCTGCTGTAACATTTCCTGGGTTCATCCCTTCCTCTTCCACCAAGACTGTTACCACCCTGGTACAAGTTCTGGTCTTTTCCACGGCGAGACTATTACATCAGCCTCCTTGCTGGTCTCCCAGTCTCCAGCCTCTTCCCTCTCCAATCTATGCTATGGATTACTTCAGTCTTCTAGACCGTGAGCCCGTTGTTGGGTAGGGATTGTCTCTGTTGCCGAATTGTACTTTCCAAGTGCTTAGTACAGTGCTCTGCACGCAGCAAGAGCTCAATAAACACGACTGAATGAAGTACTTTTCTGAAGTAGGTCCTCACCTCAACTCAGCTATGGGATTTCCACCCAATCTGTGGAGGAGCCAAGGTGAGGTAAGTAGACTGGCTACCCGAGCACAGCCCAAAATGCGATGCAGACAAGAACCCACACCAACTTCCGTCCCTTCCTCAATTGATCTGTCTTAGGAATTCTTGCAGACAGAGCAGAAGACGGTAATAGTGTAAACCAAGTTGTAAAGAGACCTTTTGACATTACTTCCAGCACAGTATCCGAGATTCTGGCCTAAAGCTCACAAATAAAGTCCCTCCACTTCTCTGCCACTCAAAAAATCTCCTCCTTCTAAGTGAAATACTGCTACGAATTATTTTGCAGTAGTGACTGCAGAAATTGTATCCCCCCAGGCTTAATACAGTGCCTGGCACATATTAAGCACTTTAAAAATATCATTATTATCATCGTTATAATAAATGCTATGGTGTTTCTGGGCCAATTTAGGAGTCCTCCCCAAACTCAGCAAGCATGATGAAAACCCAGGCTTTACCACAATCCCTGGGAGAAGACAGGAGTAAGAAGGAAGAATGCAGGGATGAGCAGAGATGAATGGGCTGCACCAGGCAATTCAGCATTCCACCCAAGGTCAGCCCCCAGCTCAACTGGAACGCTTGAGATCCCACCGCTAATTCAGTCGACTGCTACACAAAAACACTATGGGCAAATATAAACTGCACATCTTCAATGGAGCCCTCATTCTTCTCACAAAAGTGTGGGGGAGGGGAGGGTGCAGGGAGAACAGCATTAATCATATTTGTTGAAACAATAATAACATGGTATTTGTTAAGCACTTACTATATGCCAGGCACTGTACTAAGCGCTGACACTAGGTGAATTTGCTTTCCCCAGAGTTCTAATTGGTGTGTTAAAACAGCTGGTCAAACATCAATCACTCGACAACTCACACAGCAACATCACCAGCTTTAAAAGAGAGGATCAACATATGCACCAACATGACATGATGCTATGCAGTGTACAAAATGTCATCTCAAAAAACACAGCTGCACCCTACCAAAGAGCTCTGAAATACCCAATTAGTATCTCAAATAATATTAAATCCTCTGCTCCCAATACCTAAGTAGAAAGAAGCTGGGCCTACATCTGTAAAGCCCGGACCAGCTCATCATCAGGTCTCTGGGATCCATGGGGCAGTGTTGGGAGCACAGCACTTCCTTTCCCATCCACCATCATCACCAAGGAAACCTGTCCCACTGGCACATGGGAGGCAGATGTTAAGGCAGCACAATAAGCGCTCAATAAATACGATTGATTGATCATCTGGGTTCCAGGATCAGCATAGGGGCACCTAAAACCAATGTATGTTGGGCCTATGCCATCAGTACTGAAGGTTTATGACCAAAGGATCACCTAGAGCAGGCCACAAGGTGGACAAGCCCAGTAGGAAACCCCCCAAATTGGGGCTAGCATAGGCCAGGAAGACTGGAGCAGTTACCAAGGCAACTGTTTTCCAGGTCACCACACTCCATTAGTGCTCACTTTGGTCATAAATGGAAAGGAACTCTGTGTGCACTTCACAATGTGCTGCTCTTCTGCCCACTTCATTCATTCAACCGTATTTACTGAACCCTTACTGTGCGCAAAGGACTGTACTAAACGTTTGGAGAGTACAACAGACACATTCCCCGCCCATGAGTTCACAGTCTAGAAGCGGAGACAGACATAAATATGCATAAATACATACATAAATAAATTAGAGGTGTATATCTATGTGCTATGAGGATGGAAGGGAGGACAAACGAAGGGAACAAGTCAGGGGGGATGCAGAAGAGTGTGGGAGAAGAGGAAGTGGAGCGTAGACAGGGAAGGCCTCTTGGAGATGTGCCTTCAATAAGGCTTTGAAGGGGAGGGGAGAGTCACCAGAACTGATGAAGGAACAGTGTACTGCAGTGAAGTAATAATATAGGCTTTGAATAGGAGTCACAGTTTGACCACACTTGATAAATCCAGGGGTGAAACTGCCAACTTGGACTTCCCAAGCGCTTAGTACAATGCCCTGCACACAGTAAGTGCTCAATAAATACGACTGATTGATTGATTGATTGCTAAGAGCAGTGAGGAGTATGAGGATTATTCCTCTCCTTGCAGTAATGTACTGTTGAGTTGTTTTTTTGTTTTTACTTTTGTTTTGTTTTGTTTTGGGGGTGGGGGTTGTTAATGGTATTTGTTAAGCACTTACTATGTGTCAAGCACAGTTCTAAGCACTAGGGTAGATGTGAATTTAACAGGCTGGACAGTCTCCTGTCCCATATGGGGCTCACAGTCCAAATCGGGAGCTCTTGCTATTTTATTGTTGTTTCTTACTGATTTTGCCCAATTGGCTTTTTTGCCTTGCATCTATCTTCCCAACCACCTTTTAGATTGAGCCTACACCTACCCCTAGTGCATAAGTACCATGCTTCGAACAAAATAAGCACTTTACATATGTCAGAACACGAAAGCACATAAAAACTATTGACAAAAAATCCTAAATCTGCCTGTTTCTTACTGCTGCAAATATCCAAACCTCAATTTCAAACAAAGGGAGATTTGAAACTTTTTTTGTCATAATTAATTTTGAACAGCTAATGTTTGAGGGAGAAAGAGTTCCCCTTCCTGAAACCCTGCGTCTTAAGTCATGTTTTCTGATTGGCCTGGGGGTCTGACTGGTAGATGCTCCCCAGCAGCTTTGCTGTCGTTCCCCTTTTCTCTTCACAAAAGGAAATGTTACAAAACTCAAAAAAAACCTGTTTGTTTCAGTCTTTCTACATTCAGAATGCAACTATCTGTTGCACAGAGTCTAGGTCCAAAGATCACGAAAGAGCAGTTAAAAGAGAGTACTACACTCGTAGAGAATTAGCCTAATCTCCGATTTGCCTTTTGTTTTCCCACATCCTCTCCTCCTCCAGTCAATCATATTTATTGAGCACTTACTGTGTGCAAAGCACTGCAGTAAGCACTTGGGAAAGTACAATATCAGAGTTAGTAGACACATTCCCTGCCCACAACAGCCCTACAGTCCAGTGGCCAAGGTCCTTCAAAATTCCCCACCCTCAATCAAAAATACTTGCGTGCTTACTGTGCACAGAGCATTGTCATAAATGCAACAAAAGTAGAAGACATGATCCCAGCATCCGAGAATCACCCTTTCATCACCAGTTTCAACTTTTCCTCCTCATCACCACTGAAACCAATGGCTAAACGACTAAGCACTTGGAGTCGGGTCAGGGCATGGAACATGTCTGCCTGGCAGGGATGCCAACATCAAGTTTACTAGGACTCAAAACACATCTCAAAAACTACAGTTTGTCTCCACTGGCAATTCCCACAGATTTAACTCAGTCAGAAGACAAGTGAAGAACACACTATCCACCATGGTCACATTATGTAGTCCCTCTCCTTCAAAAATCAGTGAACGGAGACAAAGTTGACAGGTACCTTGACGAATTTTCAGGCTAGCCACACACTCTTAAACTGATTTTGTTTGAGAAGCTGTTATCTGTAAGTTTCCACCTCTCACCATTAAATGCTGGCTAATTAATAAAGGTTTACTTACCAAAAGCCTTGTTGACTATTTTTTTTTTAGTCTGCTAGCCCACTAAAATTCTCACTCAAGCGGCCAATACCACAGTAACAATGTACCTGATGGGAGGAAGCATGTATTAGAAGAACAGGGGGTTCAACTACAAATATCACAGCATTAAATACCCAAAAGAATGCTATCACTTCCTATGAAAGTCTGGATCAATCAATGATATTTACTGAGCCCTCACTGTATGCAGAGCACTGTACTAAATACAGTACATAAAAGTTGGTAGACATGTTCCCTGCCCACAAGAAGTTCAGTCTACAGGGTGAGTTTAGAGTCTACAGGATGAGCTTAGAGTACAGAGACACCATTCTTGAGTATAAATTAGTCACAGCACTTTTACCTCATTTGAAGCTTAATAACAAGAAGAGTCAAATACGTTCGTTCAGTCATGAATTAATAAAAACTCTTTTGCATTGAACTACTTTCTTGCCCAACACTGGAAATAAACTGTGCGCTTGCTTTTTTTGAAAAAAACAACAAATCATTAAATAACATCCTGCCACAGGTTAAAACATTTTGATAGTGTTTATTTAGAACAATCTGAACATTTTCAAAGTTGGTAGGTCAATAGGTAAAAACGGTCCCAAACACATTCCTGTTGGTGTTTTAAGTCATAATAATAATAACAATTCAGCATCAAACCTTGGGCACAATACCATTTTTTAGGATAAAGGGTTTTTTCTAGTACTCTTGATAAAGTGACATTCTTTTGAAAATGCTTCAGAGACAGAATAAACCCCATTTAGAAGTAGCATTTCTTTAAAATTAAAAACTTTCCACTAACCTCAACATTCCTCTTACTTTTGGTTCTTCTTGGCAACCTGACGTGTACTGTGATTAAAATTACAACCCATCCTCCCTTGCTTTCCTAGTAAGATAACTTTTGTCTCACTTCTTGAGGCCCAGATAGCCAGGGATTTTCCAACAACAGTAAGTAGTTATTGAGACCTACCTATGTGCAAAAGCACTGCACTAAGTGCTTGGGACAGTACAACTGAACGAAACACAATGCTTTCCCAAAAGGAATTTACAATCTAACAGGGGAGCCAGACACGAGCTGATTTACAAATAGGAGAAAAAAGGACTTAAATGGCAGAGGACCACTGAAATGGGAGGATGTGAATATAAATATGTTGAGATGATAACTGGGGGTGGGGAGGCTGGGTAGCAGATTAAATTGGAGAGAGCTTCCTAGAGAAGGTGAAATTTCAGAAGGTCTTTGAAGATGGAAAGAACCTAGGTTTTGCAGATTTAAAAGGGGTGGAGGTTCAAAGCAGGAGGAAGTGCATTAAGCCAGGAATCAAAGGTGGGAGAGCTGGGAATATAAGGCGAATAAGGGAATAAGGTTAGAAGGTGAGTTTAGGAGGGAGAAAGAGTATGAGTTGGGATGTTGTAGGAGAGAGTGGATAGATACGGGGGAATGATCTGACAGTCAGTGGTTTGGAGTTTGTGTTACATGTTAAAAGGAACTGATAGCCATCCAAGGTTTTTGAGGAGTGGGGAGGCTTGTGCAGGCCAATTTCTTAGAAAGATGATCTGGATAGCAGTCTGGATAGAGGAAAGGCTGACGGCAGGAAGACCTGTCAGGAGACTGATTCAGTGGGCTAGCTGGGCTACAGCTAGGGTGGTGGGCATTTGGATCGGAAAAATATTAGCGAGAAAAAAGCAAAAGGAAGAGTGTAACAGCTGAAAGAGCAAGGAGCTAAGGATAATGTTAAGGACTTCAGAGATGGGGAGGATAACAGGGTTTTCAACTGTGATGCAAAAGCTGGGTGGAGGAGAGGATTTTGGAGGGAAAGTGAAGAATTCAACTGTTTCAGGCACAACTTACTCAAAATGTTTGAATCTTGTTTTGTTCTTCAAATCCAAAATATGAACCTGATTAAAATGTTTGCCTAGTCCCCTAAATTGCCATCGTACAGTTGAATACAGTATGGATTTTCTTTTTCCAGTGAATATTTGGAGTGATACTGCAGAAATACAAATCTCCTGGGTCTATAAGAACCCAACTTTACTTTGAGCTCTCAGTCCTCTATATAAAGCAAGAAAGGACTGGAATTACTAAACATTCCTACAATAATTGTATTTGTTAAGTGCTTACTATGCGCCAAGCACTGTACTAAGCACCAGGGTAGATAAAAGATAATCAGGTTGGACATGATTCCTGTTTCACATGGGACTCACAGACAGAAAAGGACTTTTGAAGCAACATAAGCTGAAATACAAGAAAATTAGTTGGCCCTTGACTTGTAGTAAACCGTGTACTATGACAGCATGGAGTCACTTTTTCATGAAACAGCTCAGTTATCAAAATGTGCAGATGAGTCTAGAAGCATCTAGTGACATCCTGTTCCCTCCCGATTCAGCACACTACTTGGTAGACCCGCTATTGGCTCACAAATACATTATCTATTTCTTTTACCCACTGCTTACCATGCTTAATATGTTTAAGAGTGCTGAGAAAATTAAGAGAAACAGGTTTAAAAATGGTTACATTACACATGAGAAGAAAAAAATGTTGACAGTTCAGACAGAAAGTGAGAATGCTGGCTAAGTTTATGAAGGATGAAGGGTTATCATCTATGGCTTGGGGTAATGACTTTTACTCAACTGTGCTTACACTGAAAAGAAATGAGACAAAAATTAGAGTTAATATTGCGATAAGTGCACCTAAAGGTGTTTACATGTCATTCTATATGAAAGATATTTACATTCAGAAGTTGGAAAAAATACAGCTTGGACTGACGATTTCCACTGGATACGCATATGATTAGGGAAGATGCAGCACTTAAAATAACAATAATAATGATGGCATTTATTAAGCGCTTACTATTTGCAAAGCACTGTTCTAAGTGCCGGGGTGCTCACAGTCTTAATCCCCATTTTACAGATGAAGTAACTGAGGCCCAGAGAAGTTAAGTGACTTGCCCAAAGTCACACAGCTGACAATTGTCAGAGCTGGGATTTGAACCTATGACCTCTGACTCCAAAGCCTGTGCTCTTTCCACTGAGCCGCTCTTTCCACTGAGTCACGCTGCTTCAATTTGGGGGAAGAGCAATGAAATCAAAGAAACTACTTTTATAGCCAAAGGATAGTTTGAAAAATGTGAAAGTGCTCTAGAGGCTTCAGGAATCAACTGGTCAAGGAGGCTACACCTATAGACTATAAAGCAACAGAAAGTTTTTCCTGGAGCAAATTGAAGACACTGATCAGGAGGAAAAAAGAAAAACCTCTCTGATGTGTTCAAAACACAGAACTAGCCAAAAAGCACCATTTTTCAAAAGATGAGAATCTGTCCTCCAATAACATGGGGATAACTTCTTTGAGAGACCCCATATTGAGGAAAACTCGCACTTTAGCCATACACAAGAGCATAACCATTTATGCATGACCCACGTTGTCCTCTATCCAGAGACACACTCTGTCAAAAGAAAATTCTAATTTCCCAACAGCATTGTTAACAGAACACATGGTGAACATGTGTGATTATTTTGTGAATGGACTGTATACTTTTTTAGCTTTTAATGGTGCTTCTGCAAATCAATCAGTGGTATTTATTGAGCACTTACTGTGTATGCTTGGGAGAGTACAATAAAAGAGTTGGTTGACATGTTTTCTGCCCACAAGGAGCTTACAGTCTAGAGGGAGAGAGAGACATTAAAATAAATTACGGATTAGTACATAAATGGGCAGGATGAATATCAGGTACAGTTCCAACTGCATTAGTGCTGCAGAAGGGAGAAGGAGTAGGTGAAATGAGGGCTTAGTCAGGGAAGGCCTCTTGGAGGAGATGGGATTTTAATAAGGCTTTGTAATTGAGGAAAGTGGTGATGGTCTATCATATATAAAGGGGGAGTGAGTTCCAGGCCAGAGGGAGGAACATGGGAAAGGGTCAGCGGTGACATAAAACGAGATCAAGTTACAGTGAATAGGTTGGCATGGGAGGAGTGAGAAGTGTGTGGGCTGGGTTGTAGTAGGAAATTAGAATGAAGGGGGAGAGCCGATTGAGTGTGGTAAGGAGTTTCTGTTTGAGGAGGAGGTGGATGGGCAACCGCTGGAGATTTCTGAAGAGTGGGGAGATGTGGACTGAACTTTTTTTTTTTTTTAAGAAAAATGACACAGGCAGCAAAGTAAGAACTGGTGTGGGGAGAGTCAGGAGGCAGTGAGGAGGCAAATGCAGTAGTCAAGGTGGGATATGCTCAGTGGTTGAATCGGTGTTAAGTAGCAGTTTTGAAGGGGAGGAAAGGGTGGATTTTCGTGATGCTGTCAAGGTTGAACTGGCAGGATTTGGTGACAAGACTGAATATGTGGGTGAGATGAGTTGAGGATAATGCCAAGATTAAGGGCTTCTGAGATGGGATAGTGGTATAGGCTACAGTGGTGGGAAAGAGTTGGATGACAGGGTTTAGGCAAGAGGATGAGGACTTCTGTTTTGGACATGTTAAGTCTGAAGGACAGCCAATTAGAGATGTCCTGAAGGCAGGCAGAAAACTAGACTGCAGAGAAAGGAGGAAGGTCAGGGCTGGAGAAGTAGATTTGGGAGTCATCTGTAAAGATATGGTAGTTGTAAAAACCTTGTCTGATAACACTAAAAAGGAATATATACGGTTCTCTCTCAAGGACTGATGTAATTTTGTAAGATACAGAGATTTTATGTGCAGTATTTCAAAGTTGAAAGAATGGGGGGGGGGGCTCTTCCTACAGCGAGAGGTTCTCTTAAAATATAATCAATTATTTAGAGTGGGTTACTGGAACCACATGGGAAACTTCATTATGGGATGCTTTTAGACATGAAAGAATTAGAAGATATGCTGTAATTTAAAAGATTTGTATTTTCAGTAGACAGATTGTATGCTTCCAGGTTTTCTCCAGAAAAGTAAATTTTTGCTTCCATTCTCATTTCTTTCATCTACATAACCTGGTGGGTGGGGAGGTGTGTGTATGTATCGTGGCTCAATGGAAAGAGCACTGGCTTGGGAGTCAGAGGTCGTGGGTTCAAATCCCAGCTCCGCCATTTGTCAGCTGTGTGAACTTGGACAAGTCACTTAACTTCTCTGTGCCTGTTACCTCATCTGTAAAATGGGGATTAAGACTGTGAGCCCCACGTGGGACAACCTGATCACTTTGTATCTTCCCCAGTGCTTAGAACAGTGCTTTGCACATAGTAAGCACTTAACAAATGCCATCATTATTATTATTATATGTGTGTGTGTATACACACACATATAAATAAATAATATTGTGAAAGGTAGATATGATCCATCTTCATTCTAATTCACAGGCTTTTTAAAATAACTTGAAATACTGATCTTTTTCACAGCAGAAATTCACATTGTTGTTTTCAAACGGCTGATAGTTTCATTGTCTTTTAGACAGTCCACCTTTAGTAAAAGTTCAAATGGAATATAGTCACAACTAGAAGGGGAAGTTTTCAGCCAAGAACAGCATTGAGATTCAAGCAGCGTGGCTCAGTGGAAAGAGCACCGGCTTGGGAGTCAGAGGTCATGGGTTCTAATCTCGGCTCTGCCATTTGTCACCTGTGTGACTTTGGGCAAGTCACTTAACTTCACTGTGCCTCAGCTACCTCATCTGTAAAATGGGGATTAAGACTGTGAGCCCCACAGGGGACAACCCGATGACCTTGTATCCCCCCCACCCCAGTGCTTAGAACAGTGCTTTGAACATAGTAAGCGCTTAACAAATACCATTATTACTATTTGTATTTTCATTTTGGTCCCACAACTCCCACCCAAAATTGCATTAGGATTAATAAAATGCTACAGTTTTAAATAGAACCCCAGACTGCCTCTGTCCATCTCAAGTTCTTTGGAAGTTTAGATCAAAAAAGCTTAAAGGAAAAAAGGAGAGGTCACGTAAAATTGCTATAGAATTACACCAACTACTCTGCATAGTTTGGGGGGGGGGGGGCAGTTGGGGGTGGAGAAAGATGGGAGGGAGATGGGTACAGTATTAACCCACCATTGGGGAAGGGCCTGGACCCCCTCAACAGGTTCCCAGTCCACTCACCATTCTGCCAACAGAAAGAAACTGTCACCTAGGTGCTGCCTCTAAACGCTGCCCCTGGGAGCTGCAATACCTTGTAACTGTAACTGCATCTGCTGATCATCGAGACAATCTGGGTAGAGGGAGGAAGCGGTGCCTAGATGCTGCAGCCCCTTCCCGACCTCAGCCCTTACGGGTGGGAGCGCCGCTCCAGTTGGCTGAAAGGGCCACCACAAAACAATCTGCACGCTGGAATGGTCAGTCCAGGCTTTCTGATTTTCTTTTAATACCAGAGCAGAATTCCAGCCCATTCTGGTTTTATTTCCAGCACTGAATTAAGTTCTAATATTGCATGCACTCAACAATCCTTCTAGGATTTCTTCCTATGCCCCGGTTCCTGTCATCCCCCCCTAAGAAATTAAGTCATGCTGCCTGGAAAAGTAATAACGTTAATAATAGTACCTATTAAGTGCTTTCCATGGTATATAAATGCCAGGGGTAGATTCAAGTTAATCAGATCAGACACAGTCCCTGTCCCTCACCAAACTCATTCAGAAGGAAAGAGAGCGATCTCCAATTCACAGATGAGGAATCGGAGGCACAAAGAAGTGACTTGCCCAAGGTCATTCAGCAGGCCCAGGTGGTCTAAGGCCAGTGCTCTTTCCACTAGGCCACAGTGTGTTACTACTGCATCTTTTCCTGGAACTCAGTGTGGCCAAGCTCTACATTTTCTGCCGTGCAGGGGCTCTATAATCTCATTTCTCGGGATATGATCCCTAAAAGGACAGAGTGGACACCCAGTTCACCCGTAACACAAAGGATGGGTTCTTGTAGAATCCCACATTAAAAAGAAAATTCACATTGTAGAACTCAACACCTGCCCAATTCCATGCATGTGCATACTGTCATTCCCTCCAACACTGTGTTGCCCTGTATCGAGGCACAGGTTGTCAAAAGAACACTCTCCAATTCTGCTATCCTGTCCTAGCCATACAACGTGATCTGTCACAAGTGAATATCTGCACACTGAAATACAATAATAATAATGATGGCATTTATTAAGCTCTTACTATGTGCAAAGCACTGTTCTAAGCGCTGGTGAGGTTACAAGGTGATCAGGTTGTCCCACGGGGGACTCACAGTCTTAATCCCCATTTTACAGATGAGGTAAGTGAGGCCCAGAGAAGTTAAGTGACTTGCCCAAAGTCACACAGCTGACAATTGGTGAAGCCGGAATTTGAACCCATGACCTCTGACTCCAAAGCCCGTGTTTTTTCCACTGAGCCACACTTCTTCTCATAAGACAAGCAGACACAGTGGAAATTGGAGAATTTGTCGAGGGGGCTTGACAAGAGGAATTTAATATTTCTCGCCACATATACTTTTTAAGTATGTCACACAATCGTATGGTGAATAATTGTTTGTATGCTATACTCTAAAACAAGTCTTCTACTGATTAATTTCAGTCTTTCACTTGCATCCGCATTTCACGCTTCAAGTTTTCAAGTCTCCTTGCAACAATGCCTAATAAAGCTTAGAAATCCTAAAAAAAGAGTAAGCTACCTGTATTTACTTTCCAAATTACTAAATGAGGGAAACAGTAAGCATTCTATGCCATTTCCAGGAAATTATCACAGCTATTAAAAGTTTTTCTTACAATATCAGTTTAAATTTGGCTTGAATGAAAACAAAATTCCCTACATTAGGATGTGTGGTACGCTTGCCAGGGTGCCACAAAGTAAGGTCATTAAATATGATCAATAAAAACTGGACCTAAATGAATAAATACCAAGATTAAATTTTCATGATAGTTAATACTGCCCAATATAACAACTGAAAGGACAGGAAATTTAAAAGCTGAAGTCAGATATAGCGACAGAATACCCAACAGGAATAAATAAAAACAGGTTCCATGACAGGAAGGAGAAAGATGAAGTGCAATAATAGCAGTCAATACCACAGGATAATAGTATAAACAATTTTAAAAAAAATTATCCATGAGTTATGGCAGCCAATGGGACATATATTATTTTGGACTGCAGAGGAGAAACTATTGAACTATTTAATAGGCCATTTCTAAAATAATGAATTCCATCTTGGGGACCACAAAAAGTGATAAATAAAAGAGAATACAGATCAAGAGGGTGATAAAAATGACTGATGGCAAGACTTAAATTGTGAGATTAAAGGAGTTAAATGCAGTAAAATGGTCTTTGGGTTGCAGAACCCATGAGAGGGTAGGATGTTTCCTTCAGAAATATTTAATAAAGGAAAATAAATTGATGTTAATATCCAAAAATTATTGCAAAATTTATTTTCAGGAAAATGATAAAGCAACTCATCCATTTCTTAAAGAAAATCAAGGAAGTTTCATAAGGTAAACACTGCACTAGTCATTAATGAGTGGCCTAAATTATGGTTTTCTCTCTCTCTGAACTAGTAATAGTCCACATTAATTAAAAAACAAACTCACGATCACTTGAGTTTAAAATATAAAATCTAATTGGTGCTTCCTGAAGACAATCACCTAGTGTCAGAATGGAAGCTACCTATTGTTATATTCTCCTACTCACATTATTTAGAAATAATTGATATTTCCTTGACTGTAATCTCCTTGAGAGAAGGGAACGCATGTCTTTTGCTCCTTTTATACTCTCCCAAGCACGTACTACACGCTTTGATCTCAAGAAGGACTCCAAAAACACAACTGAAAGATCGACATCTGGCCGACTGCATTTTAGTTCTTAATAATGTTAACTTTATACTTCACCTTTCTTTATAAGCCAAATGGAAGTTGCTCCTCTGGACAAAGTCTAAAAAGCCACTTAGCTCCAGAGTCTTTGCCTACAGTAACTAGGAGACAAGATGTGAAGCAAATCTTCAGTGTTGCTATTACATAAACCACATTCTTACTTGGCACTATTTCTGGAAATAATATGAAACACTAAATTTTCTTTCACTGAAATCTCAGAGAAGCAGTGTTAGTGGATAAAGAACGGGCCTAGAAGTCAAAAGGACCTGGGTTCTCATCCCGGCTCTGACATTTGTCTGCTCTATGACCTTGGGCAAGTCACTTAATTTATCTGTACTTCAGTTACCTCATCTATAAAATGGAGAACTACACTGTGAGACCTCCGTGCGACAGGAACTGTGCCCAACCTGATTAGCCTGAATCTGCCCCAGTACCTAGTATGGTGCCTGGCACACAGTAAGCACTCAAATAGCATTAAAAAAACTCCAAAAATGGAATCATTAGTATTTATTGAAAGATCTACTGTGCAGAGCCCTGTACTAAGCCCTTGAAAGAGAACAACGGAATTGACACAAATTTCTGCCTTCAAGGAGTTTACAATTTATCAACAGGCTTATTCCCCTAATTCATTTCCCTAAAACACTGACTCATTCAATCATATTTATTGAGCACTTACATTGTGTAGAGCACAGCAGAATAAGCAGACATTCCCTGCTCACAACAAGCTTACAGTTCAGAGGGGCAGAGAGACATCAATATAAATGAATTACAGATATGTACAAAGTGCTGTGGCGCTGGCAGAGGGGATGAATTAAGGGAGCAGGTCAAGTTGACACACAAAGGAGTGGAAGAAGAAAGGAGGGCTTAGTCAGGGAAGGCCTCCTGGAGGAGATGTGTCTTCAATAAGGCTGGGAAGTGAGGGAAATGACTTCGCCTAATTTTACCTAGATCTAAATGAACCACTTTAAAGTATAAGATAGATAAATATAAGTCTTTTAAAATAACCTCTATAACTTTCTAAGACAGAGGTTCTCAGATCACGTTTTTGTTCTTGGGCACTTTTTAAATGAGGCGCCTTCATTGGCTCAAGTCGTCTCACTTGATTCCCAAAACCCCACTCTTCCACCAGGCCCCTCTTCTCCCCTAGGGCTCTTCCTCTTTTCAAGCACCATTTGCTAGCTTTCACCATCTTGCCGGCTTTTACCACTCACTCTGGCCTAGTAAAATGAACACAAGCCTGGGGGTTGGAAGACTTGTGTTCTAATCCCAGTTCTGGTACCTTCCTGCTAGGCAACCTTGGGAAAGTCACTGTACTTCTCTGTTCCTCAGTTTCCTCATCTGTACAATGGGAACTAAATACTTGTTTTCCTTCCCCCTTACCCCATGGGGGTCCTATGTGGGACAGGGACTATTTCTAACCTAATTATTTTGTATTCATTCCAGCATTTAGCACACCACTTAGCAAGTGCTTAAATACCACTCTTATTTGGCATTAAAACAGTTATGAGGCCATTGGAATCAGCTACCTACAATGCCAATGATAACGTCTGCACCCCAAAAGGTCCAGGGGCCATATATTTAAGAAAAATGGCCTACAGCCTTAAACAAGAAGGTGATTCCCTCCCCCCACCTCGCCATACTGCCCAGGAAAAGGCATTCCGGCCATTTTCAAATGTCATAAAACTCACAATTACAGGGCTTCAATGAACTCCAAGTTCAAGTCTACTGACTAACTCCATATAGAACTATGCCTCAAGCTTCTCTGAGAAAGAGGTACACTTTTCCTCTCAAATCTCCAGAGCCGGAGATTCCACAAACAAGCATTTGCCAAAATGGGATGTAACTTTAGTTACTGAGCTTCAAAAATGGATAATGATTTTTTAAAAAAGCTGTTCTGAACAGTCTCTCTAATCATTAGTCAAACACCAAAGTTTACAGTGAAAAGCTGAGGCAAAATCGCCTTTAGGACCAACTTGCACTGACTCAACCCAAGCAAAGTATCTTTTAATTATTACACAAAATACAACAAAAATATACGAGCAATATCAAAGTAGCTTACAATCATATTAAGCGTCCTCTAGAAATGTTAATAGTCATAAAATCCCTCCGAACAACTTACAAATGGCAAGATAAACTCTAGGTAACCAGAACCTTCAATTTAACAATAAACACTTTAGTAACCTTAAAATTTTCTACTGTCAATTCTACCGGCTGAATCTCATCTGTATTAAATCTCTTGTATAAGTACATCCCATGTACAGGAATAACAGATCAACAATACACTGAATACACCTGAAGTATTAACATATCAGAACATTTTCAATAAATTGACTTTAAATATTTTAGTATTTTTCAACATGCTGTAGATTAAACACACTCTCATGAGTAAATTCCGCATTCAAGCTTCAAGGCAATTCACAGTATTAACAGAATTGGGAGATAGGGCAAAGAGGATCACCAAATTAAGTTGCATTCCAGCCTAACTCTATGGGTACAGGATCTGGGAAGCTGTTCTTTGTGCACTGGTCCACCCTGGATCATGTGTCGCCCAAGAACATTGGGGTGAATGCACTTTTTCTGGTTTCACTCTCTACTGGGTTCTAGAATCAACTCGGTCCTCCTAGGAATCTTCATCCGTGGGATGCTCCAGAATTGCCCTAAACATTCTGGGGCCTATGGGCCCTGAACCAAAACAATCCCTGGAACAAGAAAACGGGGCACAGGTAATAATCTATTTATCTCCCTCACATCTCCTCTCTGTCATCCCAACTATGGAATTCTACAACAGCAGAAGCCACTTCACCCAGTTTTTAATTCTTCCTTAGCCCTAGTAGGAAGGGACCTTAAGGGAGGAGAAAATGGCATATATTCCAGTAATAAAATAAGGCCATTCTTGACCTCCCCTTCTGAACCCTATATGGAAAGCCTTCTTGTGTTTTTTGTTGGAACTTTTGTTTTTAATGGAATTTACAAGATAACTTTACCAATACACAGCTTAGAAGATCTTCTATAACCTCTCACCTTTCAATGTCATTTGATCTCACCTGAAACTATTTTCCAAGTTAGAAATAACTTCTTCCATCCACTTCTTCCCCTAATTATGTGCTTCATTTAAAAAGAAAAAGTTCCAAACACTAGTCAGTTTTTTATGGAATTTGTCAGTGACAATGCAGGCCACTCCATAAATACACTTAGGAAATTAATTTATGCTTGGATATTTAATGTACTGTGTATTTGTAAGCTTTTACTGAGACCAAGTGTTCACTCATTATAAAAAAAAACACAAAAAACAATTATCTTAATTAACTGGTCTCCAGTTGACCAACCAGCAGTCTTGTAAACGCACACCAGCTGAGATGTGAACTCACTCCCCCATCTCTTCAGCAAAGTGAGATGGTTTTTCAGTCCCCCTTTCTTTCCCTGGCCTTTCCAAATTCCATAAAGGGCTGGGGGGTGCAAGAAGGGATAAAGACATATACAAGGAAAATATGAGTTCACTTCCCCTGAATGTACTTTATTTCATCTGTCTCTCCCATCGGTCTGTAAGCTCCTCGAGAGCAGGGATGGCGTTTTATCAACTCCATTGTACCTTTCCAAGGGTTTAGATTTATATAGTGCTCTAGTCTCCGTAAGGCCTCAGTAAATACCACTGATTGATTTCAGGGTCTCAATCGCAGCCATGTACATCAAATAAGTCAGGAAATACAAAAATGCTATTTTGAAGGCTTTAAATTTAAAGATGAACTGTGAGTTATTAATAATAATAATGTTGGTATGTGTTAAGTGCTTACTATGTGCCAAGCACTGTTCTAAGCACTGGGGGGATGTAAGGTAATCAAGGTTGTCCCATGTGGGGCTCACAGTCTTAATCCCCATTTTACAGATGAGGGAACTGAGGCACTGAGAAGTTAAGTGACTTGCCCAAAGTCACAGAGCTGACAAGTGGCGGAGCTGGGATTAGAACCCATGACCACTGACTCCCAAGCCTGTGCTCTTTCCACTGAGCCATGCTGCTCCAATTTAAATTTCATGTCCCCTAACTTGCATAAAATTAATTTTATTTTCCTTTGCTTTGGGGGTCATTGCACATAATTTCAAGAAAGAACGATCATCTCAAACTTTAGTTGAAAAGGGCAGTTAATTGGAGCCACGTTGGCCAGAAACGCTCTTTCATTCATTCATTCATTCATTCAATCGTATTTATTAAGCGCTTACTGCGTGCAGAGCACTGTACTAAGTGCTTGGGAAGTACAAGTTGGCAACATATAGAGACGGTCCCTACCCAAGAGTGGGCTCACAGTCTAGAAGGGAGAGACAGAGAACAAAACAAAACATATTAACAAAATAAAATAAATAGAATAAATATGTATAAATAAAAAAAACATACAAACATACATACATATATACAGGTGCTGTGGGGAGGGGAAGGAGGTAAGGCGGGGGGAATGGGGGGGGGAGAGGAAGGATGGGGCTCAGTCTGGGAAGGCCTCCTGGAGGAAGTGCCCTGCAGTGCTCTGCACACAGTAAGTGCTCAATAAATACAACTGAATGCATGAATAAAGGATAAAGCACGGGCCTGGGGGCCAGAGGAGCTGGGTTCTAATCCTAGCTCTTACCTGCTGTGTGACCTTGGACCAGTCACTTAACTTCACTGCGCTTCAGTTTCCTCAAATGAGAAGCAGCACGGCATAATTCTCCCCCTTCTAGACTGTGAGTCCACTGTTGGGTAGGGACTGCCTCTATATGTTGCCAACTTGTTCTTCCCAAGCACTTAGTACAGTGCTCTGCACACAGTAAGCGCTCAATAAATACGATTGATTGATTGATTTATAGAGCTCGGGCCTGGTAGTCACAAGGATCTGGGTTCTAAAACTCTGCTCCGCCACTTGTCTGTTGTGCGACCTTGGGCAATCAATCAATCAATCAATCGTATTTATTGAGCGCTTACTGTGTGCAGAGCACTGTACTAAGAGCTTGGGAAGTACAAGTTGGCAACTAAACTTCTCTGTGCCTGTGGTCAGACATTTGGCTGATAAAATAATAATTATTATTGAATTTTTAAGCGCTATGTGCCAAACACTGTACTAAGCGCTGGGGTGGGTTCAAGCAAATCAATGCGGACACAGTCCCTGTATGCCATGGAGCTCATAGTCTCAACCCTCATTTTACAGATGAGGTAACTGAGGCACAGAAGTGAAGTGACTTGCCCAAGGTTACACAGCAGACAAGTGGCAGAGCCATGCTCCATCCGCTACGCCATGCTGCTTCTAACCTAAAATATTACATAAAGAAAGGCATCGTATGACTTCTTAGAGCAGAACAACCCCTTCCCCCACTTTGGTCATCCTAAATATCTCAAGTCTTCCATAGATCAAGCAATGTCTTCCTCTAGGGCCACTAATTTCTTTCCAGGAACTTTTATCCACGTCAATAAATAGCAAAAGTTGCCTCGGAAGAACTAAACTATTTGGCAAGTCCTTTCTGCCTGGAAGTCTTTACCCCATCCTCTTAGCCATCCTAAAAATTCCTACTGAACTCCACCTTTCCAGATCATCGATACTCAGCAGCTGCTATGAGCGCTAACATTTATTCGACTACCTCTAGCCCCAAACATATAATAATAATGATGATAATATTTTCAGTGTTTATCATTTCATACTTATTTATCCTTCCAAACTTCCGTGGTAGCACTGTTTTCCCAACTCCTCAGATCATTTTTCTACAAAACTGTCCCTTCCTCAAGAACCTCCAAGGGTTGCACATCCACTTCCACTTCAAACAGAAACTCCTTACCATTGGCTTTAAAGGACTCAATCCCCTTGCCCTCTCCTATCCTACTATAACCCAACACGCTCACTTTGCCGGAATGACGCCAATCCACTCACTGCATCTCGATTTAATTTATCTCGCTGACGCCTTGCCCACGTCCCACCTCTGGTCTGGAACTCCCTCCCCCTCGAGTCCAGGAGACCATCACTGTCCCCAGCTCCAAAACGCAGTTGAAAATCGCTTCTCCTTCAAGAGGCTTCTCCCACTAACCCCTCATTTTCCCCTACTCCCTTTTACCACTGCTCTCCAAATTTCTAGTTGCTTACCCAACTGCCTCCACTTCCCTCCTCAATCCTCTCCAATCTGTCTCTCAGCTGCCTTTGACACTGTAGACCGATCCTTTGTCCTTCAAATTTTATCCAATTTTGACTTCACTGACAATGACTTCTCCTATCTCTCTGGCCACTTCTCCTCAATCTCTTTTGCAAGCACTTCCTCTGCCTCCCACTCTCTGATAGCGGGTGTCCCTTAAGTTTCAGTTCTAGATCCCCTTCTATTCTCCATCTACAACCACTCCCTTGGAGAACTCATTCGCTCCCATGGCTTCAACTACCCTACGAGGATGATTCCCAAATGTACATCTCCAGCCCAGACCTCTTGCCTTTCCTGCAGTCTTGCATCTCCTCCTGCCTTCAGGACATCACTGTCTGGATATTGCACTGACACCTCAAACTTAACATGCCCAGATCGGAACTCCTCATCTTCCCACCCAAACGCTCTCCTCCCTATAACTGCAGACAATACCGCTACCCTCCCTCTCTCACAAGCCGCTAACCATGGCCTTGTCCTTGATTCATCTCTCTCATTCAACCCACATATTCAGTCACCAAACCCTGTTGGCTCTGTCTTCTCAATATTACTAAAATTTACCCTTCCCTCTCCATCCAAACTGCTCCCACACTGATCCAAGCACTTATCCTATCCCACCTCGATTGTTACACCTGCCTCCTGTCTCTCCGCACTCCAGTCCATACTTCTCTGCTGTCCAGATCACTTTTTACAAAAAAAAAAAAAAAATTAGTCCATGTCTCCCCATCCACTCCTCAAGAACCTCCAATGGCTGCCCATCCACCTTCACATCAAACAGAAACTCTTTACCACTGGCTTTAAAGTAGTCAATCAGCTAGTCCCCTCCTACTTTGCCTCACTGATCTCCTCCTACGGCCCACCTCATGAGCTTTGCTCCTCTAGCCCGGACTTACTCCCCTGTGCCCCAATTTCGTTTATGACGTCACCGACCCCTTTCCCACATCCTCCTCCTAAGCCTGGAACTTCTTTCCCCTCCATATATGCCAGACCACCACTCTCCCCACCTTCAAAGCATTACTGCAGCATGGCCTAGTGGGCAGAGCCCGGGCCTGGGAATCAGAAGGTCACGGGCTCTAATCCCAGCTCTGCACCTGTCCCTTGGGCAAGTCACTTTACTTCTCTGTGCCCCAGTTACCTCATCTGTAAAATGAAGACTGTGAGCCTCCTGTGGGACATGGACTGCGTCCAACACGATTTGTTTGTCTCCAACCTAGCGCTTAGTACAGTCCCTGGCACATAGTAAGCACTTTAATACCATTATACTAATCTCCACCAAGAGGCCTTCCCTGATTAAGTCCTCTTCTCCCAGGCTCCCTCGCCCTTCTGTGCCTATGGCCTTGGACCTGGATTTGCCCCACCCTCAACCCCACAGCATTTGCAGACGTTATCTTTATATTATATTTTATAATTTATATTAATGCCAGTCCCCTCTAGACTGTATGCCCTTTGAGAGCAGGGAACAACTCTGCTATATTGTACTTTGTGCAGAAACGCTCTGGGCATGTTACTCCCCTCCTTAAAAATCTCCAGTGGTTGCCTGTCAACCTACGCATCAAGCAAAAACTCCTAGCTCTCGGCTTCAAGGCTGTCCATCACCTCGCCCCTTCCTAACTTACCTCCCTTCTCTCCTTCTCCAGCCCAGCCCGCACCCTCCGCTCCTCGGCCGCTAACCTCCTCACTGTACTTCGTTCTTGCCTGTCCCACCGTTAACCCCCGACCCATGTCCTCTCCCTGGCCCGGAATGCCCTCCCTCCACACATCCGCCAAGCTAGCTCTCTTCCTCCCTTCAAAGCCCTACTTAAAGCTCACCTCCTCCAAGAGGCCTTCCCAGACTGAGCCCCCTCTTTCCTCTCCTCCTCCCCTGCCCTACCTCCTTCCCCTCCCCACAGCACCTGTGTATGTTTGTACAGATTTATTACTCTATTTTACTTGTACATATTTACTATTCTATTTATTTTGTTAATGATGTGCATTTTGCTTTAATTCTTTTTGTTCTGACAACTTGAAACCCGTCCACATGTTTTGTTTCATTGCCTGTCTCCCCCTTGTAGACTGTGAGCCCACTGTTGGGTAGGGACCGTCTCCATATGTTGCCGACTTGTACTTCCCAAGCCCTTAGTACAGTGCTCTACACACCGTAAGCGCTCAATACGATTGAATGAATGAATGCTCTCCCAAATGCTTAGTACAGTGCTCTGTATGTAGTAAGTGCTCAGTAAATACCACTGTTTGATAGATTGATCTGGATTTGTATCCTTTAAGGACTTGACATTCATCCTACCCTCAGCCTGACTACACTTAATGTACATACCCATAATTTGTTTTAATGTCTGTAGAGGGGGAGACACCCGCTACCCTGTAAACTCCTTCTGGACAGGGAACGTGTCTACCAGCTCTATTAAACTGTACTACTCTGCCAAGCGCTTAGTACAGTGATCTGCACAGAGTAAAACTTCAAATACGACTGATTGGAACCGTTTGTGTCTGTCAGGTCCCTACTGCAAACTCCTTGAGGGCGGAGACTGTATTGCCTACTCAAATACTCTTTCCAAGGGCTTAGCACAATGACAGGCACATAAGTAGGCACTCCAAAAAATTGATTAACTACACATCTGCATTTGATTATTCCTAGTCTGAACCACCACTTCTACTTAACCTAGGATTACTTTGGAGGAAGGCTTAAATGAAATGAACTCTTCTTCAAAATTAACAGTGAATGTTATTTTAAAAGTATGCTCTGTAGTTTGAGACAGTCTTAAAAAAAAAAGATGACTTCAGACTAGTCCTTGAGTTGAATCTGTTGGCCACGACTGAAAAGCCAGGCCGAGGAGATCGTCCCACCACTGTTATTCTGTTTTTTAGGTTTTAAAAATTCCATCTGTAGCTGCAGCTTTTCAGTGTTAATTTTTTTTTTAAGAACATATGGTTGCGCCATCGCGAGGCTAAATAGTTCCAAGTACAGTGCTATACAAATTCTGGGCTCAAATTCTAATTGATCATGTGGAGTACGAATAAACCTGGTAATTATAAAAATTAAAAAACTTGTTCAAAAAAACAAAAAACAAAAAGATCTGGCCAAGAGACCATTCCCAACCCTAAGAAACACAGGCAGCAACTGCAGTTTTATAACAACATCCTGTATTTCTAAAATTTTCATTTAATCATCAACCTATTCAAGAAATAATTGTGATGGGTCAGAGGAAAGGAGGGAAGGAAATGCGACTGGAAGTGGCAGGAAGAATACATGTGTGCTCTTCAAATGAATAAGAAGCTATAATGACAGATATTCAAACCACCACTGGAAAAATTTATATTCTCAATATTTTACCATTGTTATCATTTCAGGACCTTTTAAAATGACCTAGTTGCCTCTAATCAGATTATACTGAATCTACTTTGAAATTATATCAAAGAATATTGTCCTATGAATATGCCCAGAGATAAGGCATGGTAGACCTCAGTCACAAGTTATTTAATTTTAAAATTCCATTCTACATATTAATATCCAATTTCATTTAGAAACATTACAAGCTATTTGGAATAAAAGATTCTGTATTGCTTAATATACTTACCAATTCAATTAACTAATGCATCACTTACAAAAAAATACCCAAACATCATCCTGAAGAAGAAATTCATGGAATCATAGGGCTCTGAAGGACTTCAAAGGTTAATCTTTCTGTTTCGAGGGAGCCCTATGTCTAAATCACTGCAGAAAATTAACTTGCCTTTCTGTTCTTAACATGGGGTAATCTCGGTAATCTATTCCAATGTCTCCTACCCCATGGAGTCACCAAGTTTTCTTAGTGGCTAACAAATCCCCAAACTGCAAGTCCATTTTATTCTAGTAGGAATACAAAATGTCTCAAGTAGGAGTGCCAAAAAAAGTTTGTTTCTTTTTTTTTTCCTCTGCTCGGACTAGAACAGTGATTCTTTTGAAAGTGCTGTAACACTACAGACACCTGACCCACAATTAGAGGTATTCACTGCCCTAATTTTCATGTTAGAGAAATCTTAATTGCGAAGTAAATAAATCCTTTAACTCTGGATACTGATAAGCGCGAAAAAGGGCACTGGCTCTCAACTAGTGTTTGGTTCTCTTGCGTATTTTGAGTTTACAGACAGAAAATGTTGTGTCAATTCGAAGCTCACACTGGAGTAACTGCTCCAAATATAACACTCTCCACAGCATTATTAAAACAAGGACGCTAATGTCTTTTAGAGTACTATTTTGGGGCTTCAATATCTAGACTGAGCCATGTTTTTCCCAATCAACCTCTCCACAGCAATGGTGTTTACTGTGTGCAGAGCACCGAACTAAGTGCTTGAGAGAAGCACAATACAGCAGTCAGTAGACTCATTCCCTACACGCGAAGAGCTGTCTAGAGGGGAAAACAGCTATTAATAAACATAAATCACAAATATGTACCTACATGCTGTGGGGCTCCATACACTAGATTGTCAGCTGTGACTTTGGGCAAGTCATTTTACTTATCTGTGCCTCAGTTACCTCATCTGTAAAAATGGGGATGAAGAGTGTGAGCCCCACGTGGGACAACCTGATCACCTTGTATCCCCCCCAAGAGCTCAGAACAGTGCTTTGCACATTGTAAGAGCTTAATAAATGTCATCATTATTGTTATTATTGAGATAAAAAAACTGTTTAACAGATATAGACTAATAAAACATGCTGCATACTAAAAGTATGTTTTTGATTTCTAGCCTATGCGAACCTTAAAGGAGTGATATGGGCACATGACTTGTAAAAGACCATTCAAAAGACTGTGCTCAGCCGACGACTGCTTCTAATAAAAGGGGTTAATTTCCTATTAATACATTTAAAACCTGGAACGGATTCATATGGGCATTCCTTCTTCCCAAAGGACGCTCACGATTTCTCTAAAGAGATGACAAAAATGCCCCTCGAGGTCCACTAATCCACCCTGGTTTGCTTTCACGATGAATGGGTGATCAACCCCTTCTAGACTGTTGGGTAGGGATTGTCTCTGTTCCCGAGTTCTACTTTCCAAGCGCTTAGTACAGAGCTCGGCACACAGAAAGCGCTCAATAAATATGACCGAATGCATGAACGAATGAATTTTTCCCAAAACGTCTGGACAATAGGGGTAGAAAAACCTTAGAGCAGAGTGGTCTACATGAAGTATGGGGCAACATCGGATATTCTCACGAAACTCAAGGACCCTTGAAATGGTTGTAGCCCTGGAGAGATGCACAAAACTACCCCAAACTTCCTGCCAACACACACACACAAAAAAGAAACTGAGTTATCTGGGGTCTCCTGGTGAACACCAATACTTTCAATATGATTGAATGCATGAATTAACGAATTTTTCCCAAAACATCTGGACAATAGGGGTGGAAAAACCTTAGAGCAGAGTGGTCTAAATCAAGTTTGGGGCAATATCGGATATTCTCACGAAACTCAAGGCCCCGTGAAATGGTTGTAGCCTTGGAGAGATGCATAAAACTACCCCAAACTTCCTGCCAACACACACACACATACACAAACACACAAAAAAGAAACTGAGTTATCCGGTGTCTCCTGGTGAACACCAATACTTTCCAATCTTTCAGTAATTCCATACTGGATAGGGCCCGGGGCCTGGGAGTTGAAGGTCACGGGTTCTAATCCCAGATCTGCCACTCGCCTGTTCGTGTGACCCTGGGCAAGTCACTTCCCTTCCCCGTGCCTCAGTTCCCTCATCTGTAAAATGGGGGTGAGGACTGCACGCCCCATGTGGGACAGGGTGTGTGCCCAACCCGATTTGCTTGTATAATAATAATAACGATGGCATTTCTAGACTCTGAGCCCGTGTTGGGAAGGGACCGTCTCTATATGTCGCCGATTTGTACTTCCCAAGCGCTTAGTACAGTGCTCTGCACACAATAAGCCCTCAATAAATACGATTGATTGAATGAATAAATGAATGAATTTGTTAAGCGCTTACTATGTGCCAAGCATTGCTCTAAGCGCTAGGGGAGATACAAGGTAATCAGGTTGTCCCACATGGGGCTCACAGTCTTCATCCCCATTTTACAGATGAGGGAACTGAGGCACAGGGAAGTCACACAGCTGACAAGTGGAGGAGCAGAGATTAGAACCCACAACCTCTGACTTCCAAACCTTGGCTCTTTCCACTGAACCATGCCCCCAGCGCTTAGTACAGGGCCTGGTATGTAGTCGGCACTTAATGAATCCCAGAATTATTATTATTGTAGTCTCTGGTGTGGATGGACCTTAGGTAAACGGGAGAAGCAGCGTGGCTCAGTGGAAAGAGCCCGGGCTTGAGATTCAGAGGTCATGGGTTCTAATACCACTCTGCCACTTGTCTGCTGTGTGACTCTGGGCAAGTCACAATTTCTCTGTGCCTCAGTTCCCTCATCTGTAAAATGGGGGTGAAGACTGTGAGCCCTACGTGGGACAACCTGGTCACCTTGTATCTCCCCCAGCGCTCAGAACAGTGCTCTGCACATAGTAAGCATTTGACAAGTACCATCAGTATTATTATTATTATTATTATTATTATTATTATTATTATTATTATTATCTTCTCTGGGTCTCAGTTTCCTCATTCTGTAAAATAGGGGTGACGACTACAAGCCCTACGTGGGACAACCTGATTACTCTGTATCTACCCCAGAGCTTAGAACAGTGCTTGGCACGTATTAACCTTCTAACAAAATGCCATCATTAATTAAATTAACCCTGGCTTTGCCACTTGTCAGCTGTGTGACTCTGGGAAAGTCACTTCACTTCTCCGTGCCTCAGTTCCCTCATCTGTAAAATGGGGATGAAGACTGCTGAGCCCCACGTGGGACAATCTGATCACCTTGCATCCCCCTCCAGTGTTTAGAACAGTGCTTGGCACATAGCGCTTAACAAATGCCATCATCATTACTATTAACTTCTCTGGGCCTCAGTTTCCTCATCTGTAAAATGGGGATGAAGACCATGAGCCCCATGTGGGACACCCTGATCACCTTGTATCCCCCCTAGCTCTTAGAACCGTGCTTGGCACCTAGTAAGTGCTTAACAAATACCATTATTATTATTATTATCTTCTCTGTGCCTGTTACCTCATCTGTAAAATGGGGATGAAGACCGTGAACCCCACGTGGGACAACCTGATCACTTTGCATCTACCCCAGCGCTTAGAACAGTGCTTGGCACCTAGTAAGTGCTTAACAAATGCCATTATTATTTTTCTTATTATTAACTTCTTTGTGCCACAATTCCCTCATCTGTAAAATGGGGATGAAGACTGTGAGCCCCACGTGGGACAACCTGATCACCTCCTATCCCCCCCAAGTGCTTAGAACAGTGCTTGGAACCTAGTAAACGCTTAACAACTGCCATTATTATTATTATTATTATTATTATTATTATTATTAATAACAACTTCTCCGTGCCTCAGTTCCCCCATCTGTAAAATGGGAATGAAGACTGCGAGCCCCACGTTGGACAACCTGATCACTCTGTACCTATCCCGACACTTAAAACAGTGCTTGGCACCTAGTTACCACTTAACAAATGCCATTATTGTTATTAACTTCTCTGTGCCTCAGTTCCCTCATCTGTAAGATTGGGATGAAGGCCGCGAGCCCCGTGTCCTTATTATTAACTTCTCCGTGCCTCAGTTCCCTCATGTGTAAGATGGGGATGAAGACTGTGAGCCCCACGTGGGACAACCTGATCACCTTGTATCTATCCCAGCGCTTACAACAGCGCTTGGTACATAGTAAGTGCCTAATAAATGCCATCATCATTATTATTATTATTCTCTGGGCCTCAGTGACCTCATCTGTAAAAGGGGGATGAAGCCTGTGAGCCCCACGTGGGACAACCTGATCGCCTTGTATCCTCCCCGGCACTTAGAACAGTGCTTGGTACAGAGTAAGCGCTTAATAAATGCCATCATCATCATTATTATTATTCTCTGGGCCTCAGTGACCTCATCTGTAAAAGGGGGATGAAGCCTGTGAGCCCCACGTGGGGCAACCTGATCGCCCTGTAGCCTCCCCAGTGCTTAGACCAGTGCTTGGCACCTAGTCGTTGCCAGAGAAGCAGCGTGGATCAGTGGAAAGAGCCTGGGCTTGGGAGTCAGAGGTCACGGGTTCAACACCCGGCTCTGCCAGTTGTCAGCTGTTGCCAACTTGTACTTCCCAAGCGCTTAGTACAGTGCTCTGCACACAGTAAACGCTCAATAAATACGACAATGAATGAATGAATGACTTTGGGTGAGTCACTTCACTTCTCTGGGCCTCATCTGTAAAACGGGGATGAAGCCTGTGAGCCCCACATGGGACAACCTGATCGGCCTGTAGCCTCCCCGGCGCTTGGAACAGTGCTTTGCCCGTAGTAAGCGCTTAATAAATGCCATCATCATTATTATTTTCTGGGCCTCAGTGACCTCAACTGTAAAACGGGGATGAAGCCTGTGAGCCCCACGTGGGACAACCTGATCGCCCTGTAGCCTCCCCGGTGCTTGGAACAGTGCTGTGCCCATAGTAAGCACTTAATAAATGCCATCATCATGATTATTACTATTCTCTGGGCCTCAGTGACCTCATCTGTAAAACGGGGCTGAAGCCTGTGAGCCCCACGTGGGACAATCTGATCACCCTGTAGCTTCCCAGGCTTGTAGAACAGTGCTTTGCCCATAGTAAGCGCTTAATAAATGCCATCATCATCATTAGTATCCTCTGGGCCTCAGTGGCCTCATCTGTAAAACGGGGATGAGGCCTGTGAGCCCCACATGGGACAACCTGATCGCCCTGTGGCCTCCCCGGCGCTTGGAACAGCGCTGTGCACATAGTAAGCGCTTAAAAAATGCCATCATCCTCATTATTATCCTCTAGGCCTCATCTGTAAAATGGGGCTGATGCCTCTTCTAGACTGTGAGCCCACTGTTGGGTAGGGACCGTCTCTATATGTTGCCAACTTGTACTTCCCAAGCGCTTAGTACAGTGTTCTGCACATAGTAAGCGCTCAATAAACACGATTGATTGATTGATTGTGAGCCCCACCTGGGACAACCCGATCGCCCTGTAGCCTCCCCGGCGCTTACAACAGCGCTGTGCCCATAGTAAGCGCTTAATAAATGCCGTCATCATCATTATTACCCTCTGGGCCTCATCTGTATAATGGGGCTGATGCCTGTGAGCCCCACGTGGGACAACCTGATCGCCCTGTAGCATCCCCAGCACTTAGAACAGCGCTGTGCCCATAGTAAGCGCTTAATAAATACCATCATCGTCATTATTATCCTCTGGGCCTCAGTGGCCTCATCTGTGAAACGGGGATGAAGCCTGTGAGCCCCACGTGGGACAACCTGATTGCCTTGTATCCTCCCCGGCGTTTAGAACAGTGCTTGGTACATAGTAAGCGCTTAATAAATGCCATCATCATGATTATTATTCTCTGGGCCTCAGTGACCTCATCTGTAAAATGGGGCTGAAGCCTGTGAGCCCCACGTGGGACAACTTGATCGCCCTGTAGCCTCCCCAGCGCTTAGAACAGCGCTCTGTCCATAGTAAGCGCTTAATAAATGCCATCATCATCATTATTATCCTTTGGGCCTCAGTGGCCTCATCTGTAAAAGGGGGATGAAGCCTGTGAACCCCACGTGGGACAACCTGATCGCCTTGTATCCCCTCCGGCGCTTAGAACAGTGCTTGGTACCTAGTAAGCGCTTAATAAATGCCATCATCATGATTATTATTATTCTCTGGGCCTCAGTGGCCTCATCTGTGAAACGTGGATGAAGCCTGTGAGCCCCACGTGGGACAACCCAATCGCCCTGTGGCCTCCCTGGCGCTTAGAACAGCGCTCTGCCCATAGTAAGCGCTTAATAAATACCATCATCATTATTATTATCCTCTGGGCCTCATCTGTAAAACGGGGATGAAGCCTGTGAGCCCCACGTGGGACAACCTGATCGCCCTGTGGCCTCCCCGGCGCTTAGAACGGTGCTCTGCCCATAGTAATCGCTTAATAAATGCCATCATCATCATTATTACCCTCTGGGCCTCATCTGTAAAATGGGGCTGATGCCTCTTCTAGACTGTGAGCCCACTGTTGGGTAGGGACCGTCTCTATATGTTGCCAACTTGTACTTCCCAAGCGCTTAGTACAGAGCTCTGCACACAGTAACCACTCAGTAAATACAATTGATTGATTGATTGAGAGCCCCATGTGGGACAACCTGATCACCCTGTGGCTTCCCCGGCGCTTAGAACAGCGCTCTGCCCATAGTAAGCGCTTAATAAATACCATCATCATCATTATTACCCTCTGGGCCTCACCTGTAAAATGGGGCTGATGCCCGTGAGTCCCACGTGGGACAACCTGATCGCCCTGTACCCTCCCCGGCGCTTAGAACAGTGCTTTGCCCATAGTAAGCGCTTAATAAATACCATCTTCATCATTATTATCCTCTGGGCCTCAGGGGCCTCATCTGTAAAATGGGGATGAAGCCTGTGAGCCCCACGTGGGACAATCTGACCACCCTGTGGCCTCCCCGGCGCTTGGAACAGCGCTGTGCCCATAGTAAGTGCTTAATAAATGCCATCATCATCATTATTATCCTCTAGGCCTCAGTGGCCTCATCTGTAAAACAGGGCTGAAGCCTGTGAGCCCCACGGGGGACAACCTGATCGCCCTGTGGCCTCCCCGCGCTTAATAAATACCATCATCACATTATGATTCCTAGCCTGTGAGCCCACTGTTGGGTAGGGACCGTCTCTCTATGTGGCCAACTTGTCCTTCCTAAGCGCTTAGTCCAGTGCTCTGCACATAGTAAGCGCTCAACAAATACGATTGATTGATTATTACGCTCTGGGCCTCATCTGTAAAATGGGGCTGAAGCCTGCGAGCCCCACGTGGGACAACCTGATCGCCCTGTGGCCTCCCTGGCGCTTGGAACAGCGCTTAATAAATGCCATCATCATCATTATTATCCTCTGGGCCTCAGTGACCTAATCTGTAAAACGGGGCTGAAGCCTGTGAGCCCCTCGTGGGACAACCTGATCGCCCTGTAGCCTCCCCGGCGCTTGGAACAGCGCTGTGCCCATAGTAAGCACTTAATAAATACCATCATCATATTATGATTTCTAGCCCGTGAACCCACTGCTGGGTAGGGACCGTCTCTCTATGTGGCCAACGTGTCCTTCCCAAGTGCTTAGTCCAGTGCTCTGCACACAGTAAGCGCTCAATAAATACGATTGATTGATTCCCAGGTGCTTAGTCCAGTGCTCTGCACACAGTAAGCGCTCAACAAACACGATTGGCTGATTATTATGCTCTGGGCCTCATCTGTAAAACAGAGCTGAAGCCTTTGAGCCCCACGTGGGACAACCTGATTGCCCTGTGGCCTCCCCGCGCTTAATAAATACCACCGTCATATTATGCTTCCTAGTCTGTGAGCCCACTGTTGGGTAGGGACCGTGTATGTGGCCAACTTGTCCTTCCCAAGCTGTTAAGTCCAGTGCTCTGCACGTAGTAAGCGCTCAACAAATACAATTGATTGATTATTATCCTCTGGGCCTCATCTATAAAACGGGGCTGAAGCTTATGAGCCCCACATGGGACAACCTGATCGCCCTGTAGCTTCCCCGGCGCTTAGAACAGCGCTGTGCCCATAGTAAGCGCTTCATAAATGCCATCATCATCATTATTATCCTCTGGGCCTCAGTGACCTCATCTGCAAAACGGGGCTGAAGCCTGCGAGCCCCTCGTGGGACAACCTGATCGCCCTGTGGCCTCCCCGCGCTTAATAAACACCATCATCCTTCCTCTTCCCCTCGTCCCCCTCTCCATCCCTCCCGCCGTCTTACCTCCTTCCCTTCCCCACAGCACCTGTATATATGTTTGTACATATTTAGTACTCTATTTATTTTACTTGCACATATCTATTCCATTTATTTTATTAGTATGTTTGGTTTTGTTCTCTGTCACCCCTTTCTAACCTGTGAACCCACTGTTGGGTAGGGACCTTCTCTCTATGTGGCCAACGTGTCCTTCCCAGGTGCTTAGTCCAGCGCTCTGCACAGTAAGTGCTCAATAAATACAATTGCTTGATTCCCAGGTGCTTAGTCCAGCGCTCTGCACACAGTAAGCGCTCACCAACCACGATTGATTGATTATTATGCTCTGGGCCTCATCTGTAAAACGGGGCTGAAGCCTGTGAGCCCCACGTGGGACAACCTGATCGCCCTGTGGCCTCCCCGGTGCTTAATACCATCATCATATGATTCCTAGCCTGTGAGCCCACTGTTGGGTAGGGACCGCCTATGTGGCCAACCTGTCCTTCCCAAGCGCTTAGCCCAGCGCTCTGCACACAGTAAGCGCTCAATAAACACGATTGATTGATTATTATCCTCTGGGCCTCATCTATAAAACGGGGCTGAAGCCTGCGAGCCCCTCGTGGGACAACCTGATCGCCCTGTGGCCTCCCCGCGCGCGCTTAATAAATACCATCATCCTTCCTCTCCTCCTTCCTCTCCCCCTCGCCCCCCTCTCCATCCCCCCCATCTTACCTCCTTCCCTTCCCCACAGCACCTGTATATATGTATATATGTTTGTACATATTTATTACTCTATTTATTTTACTTGTACATATCTATTCTATTTATTTTATTTTGTTAGTATGTTTGGTTTTGTTCTCTGTCTCCCCCTTCTAGACTATGAGCCCACTTGGGTAGGGACCGTCTCTCTATGTTGCCAACCTGTACTTCCCAAGCGCTTAGTACAGTGCTCTGCACACAGTAAGTGCTCAATAAATACGATTGATTGATTGATTGATCATCATATTATGATTCCTAGACTGTGAGCCCACTGTTTGGTAGGGACCGTCCCTCTATGTGGCCAACTTGTTCTTCCCAGGCGCTTAAGTCCAGTGCTCTGCACACAGTAAGCGCTCAACAAACATGATTGATTGATTGATTATTATGCTCTGGGCCTCATCTGTAAAACGGGGCTGAAGCCTGTGAGCCCCACGTGGGACAACCTGATCACCCTGTACCCTCCCCACGCTTAATAAATACCATCATCAAATTATGATTCCTAGCCTGTGAGCCCACTGTTGGGTAGGGCCCGTCTCTCTATGTGGCCAACTTGTCCTTCCCAGGCGCTTAGTCCAGCGCTCTGCACACAGTAAGCACTCAATAAACACGATTGATTGATTGATTGATTCCCAGGTACTTAGCCCAGCGCTCTGCACACGGTAAGCGCTCAATCAACACGATTGATTGATTGATTCCCAGGTGCTTAGTCCAGCGCTCTGCACACAGTAAGCACTCAATAAACGTGACTGATTGACTGATTGATTCCCAGGTGCTTAGCCCAGCGCTCTGCACATGGTAAGCGCTCAATAAACACGACTGATTGATTGGTTGATTCCCAGGTGCTTAGCCCAGCGCTCTGCACACAGTAAGCGCTCAATCAACACGACTGATTGGTTGATTCCCAGGTGCTTAGCCCAGCGCTCTGCACACAGTAAGCGCTCAATAAACACGATTGATTGATGGATTCCCAGGTGCTTAGTCCAGCACTCTGCACACGGTAAGCGCTCAATAAACACGATTGATGATTGACTGATTCCCAGGTGCTAGGCCCAGCGCTCTGCACACAGTAAGCACTCAATAAGCACGATTGATTGATTCCCAGGCGCTTAGTCCAGCGCTCTGCACACAGTAAGCGCTCACCAAACACGACTGATTGATTCCCAGGTGTTTAGTCCAGTGCTCTGCACACAGTAAGCACTCAATAAACACGACTGATTGACTGATTGATTCCCAGGTGCTAGGCCCAGCCTTCTGCACACAGTAAGCGCTCAATAAACACGATTGATTCACTGATTGCTTAGTCCAGCGCTCTGCACACAGTAAGCGCTCACCAAACACGACTGATTGATTGATTCCCAGGTGCTTAGTCCAGCGCTCAGCACACAGTAAGCGCTCAAACACGACTGATTGATTGATTGATTCCCAGGAGCTTAATCCAGCGCTCTGCACACAGTAATCGCTCAATAAACACGATTGACTGATTGATTGCTTAGTCCAGCGCTCTGCACACAGTAAGCGCTCAATAAACACGATTGATTGATTGATTCCCAGGTGCTTAGTCCGGCGCTCTGCACACAGTAAGCGCTCACCAAACACGATTGATTGATGGATTCCCAGGTGCTTAGTCCGGCGCTCTGCACACAGTAAGCGCTCAATAAACACAATTGATTGATTGATACCCAGGTGCGTAGTCCAGCGCTCTGCACACAGTAAGCACTCAATAAACACGATTGATTGATTGATTCCCAGGTGCTTAGCCCACAGTGCCTCTGCACACAGTAGGAGCTCAATCAACACGATTGATTGATTGATTCCGAGGTGATTAGTCCAACGCTCTGCACACAGTAAGCGCTCACCAAACACGATTGATTGATTGATTCCCAGGCGCTTAGTCCGGCGCTCTGCACATAGTGAGCGCTCAATCAACACGATTGATTGATTGCTTAGTCCAGCACTCTGCACACAGTAAGCGCTCACCAAACACGACTGATTGACTGATTCCCAGGTGTTAGGCCCAGCGCTCTGCACACAGTAGGAGCTCAATCAACACGATTGATTGATTCCGAGGTGATTAGTCCAGCGCTCTGCACACAGTAAGCGCTCAATCAACACGACTGATTCATTGATTGATTCCCAGGTGCTAGGCCCAGCGCTCTGCACACAGTAAGCGCTCAATAAACACGACTGATTGACTGCTTAGTCCAGCGCTCTGCACACACTAAGCGCTCAATAAACACGACTGATTGATTGATTCCCAGGTGCTTAGTCCAGCGCCTGCACACAGTAGGGGCTCACCAAACACGACTGATTAGCTGATTCCCAGGTGCTTAGCCCAGTGCTCAGCACACAGTAAGCGCTCAAACACGACTGATTGATTGATTCCCAGGAGCTTAATCCAGTGCTCTGCACACAGTAAGCGCTCAATAAACACGACTGATTGATTGATTGCTTAGTCCAGCGCTCCGCACACAGCAAGCGCCCAATCAACACGACTGATCGATCGATCGATTCCCAGGGGCTAGGCCCAGCGCTCCGCACACAGTAAGCGCTCACCAAACACGACTGATTGATGGATTGCTTAGTCCAGCGCTCCGCACACAGTAAGCGCTCAACACGATTGACTGATTGATTGATTAGCCCAGCGCTCTGCCCACAGTAAGCGCTCAATCAACACGATCGATCGATTCCCAGGCGCTTAGTCCAGCGCCCGCACACATTAGGGGGTCACCAAACACGACTGATCGACTGATTCCCAGGTGCTAGGCCCAGCGCTCCGCACACAGTAAGCGCTCACCAAACACGATTGATTGATTGCTTAGCCCAGCGCTCCGCGCACAGTAAGCGCCCAATCAACACGATTGATCTATCGATTGAATCCCAGGGGCTAGGCCCAGCGCTCTGCACACAGTAAGCGCTCATTAAACACGATTGATTGATTGCTTAGTCCAGCGCTCTGCACACAGTAAGCGCCCAATCAACACGATTGATTGATCGATTGAATCCCAGGCGCTTAGTCCAGCGCTCTGCACACGGTAGGGGCTCACCAAACACGACTGATTGACTGACTGATTCCCAGGCGCTTAGTCCAGCGCTCTGCACACAGTAAGCGCTCACCAAACACGACTGATTGCTTGATTGATTCCCAGGCGCTTAGTCCAGCGCTCTGCACACAGTAAGCGCTCAATCAACACGATTGATCGATTGATTCCCAGGTGCTAGGCCCAGCACTCTGCACACAGTAGGAGCTCAATCAACACGATTGATTGATTCCGAGGTGCTTAGTCCAGCGCTCTGCACACAGTAAGCGCCCAATCAACACGATTGATTGATTGACTGCTTAGTCCAGCGCTCTGCACGCAGTAAGCGCTCAATCAACACGATTGATTGATTGATTCCCAGGTGCTAGGCCCAGCGCTCTGCACACAGTAAGCGCTCAATAAACACGACTGATTGACTGATTGCTTAGTCCAGCGCTCTGTACACAGTAAGCGCTCAATCAACACGATTGATTGATCGATTGATTCCCAGGTGCTTAGCCCACAGCGCCTCTGCACACAGTAGGAGCTCAATCAACACGATTGATTGATTCCCAGGTGTTTAGTCCAGCGCTCTGCACACAGTAAGCGCTCAATAAACACGACTGATTGATTGATTCCCAGGTGCTAGGCCCAGCACTCTGCACACAGTAAGTGCTCACCAAACACGATTGATTGATTCCCAAGTGCTAGGTCCAGCGCTCTGCACACAGTAAGCGCTCAAACACGATTGACTGATTCCCAGGTGCTTAGTCCAGCGCTTTGCACACAGTAAGCGCTCACCAAACACGATTGATTGATTCCCAGGCGCTTAGTCCAGCGCTCTGCACACAGTAGGAGCTCAATCAACACGATTGATTGATTCCGAGGTGCTTAATCCAGCGCCTGCACACAGTAGGAGCTCAATCAACACGATTGATTGATTGATTCCCAGGTGCTAGGCCCAGCGCTCTGCACACAGTAAGCGCTCAATAAGCACGACTGATTGACTCCCAGGCGCTTAATCCAGCGCTCTGCACACAGTAAGCGCTCAATAAACACGATTGATTGACTGATTACTTAGCCCAGCGCTCTGCCCACAGTAAGCGCTCAATCAACACGACCGATTGATTCCCAGGTGCTTAGTCCAGCGCTCTGCACACAGTAAGCGCTCAACACGACGGACTGATTGATTGATTAGTCCAGTGCTCTGCACACAACAAGCGCTCAATAAATCCGACTGATTGATTGATTCCCAGGCGCTTAGCCCAGCACTCTGCACACAGTAGGAGCTCAATCAACACGATTGATTGATTCCCAGGCGCTTAGTCCGGCGCTCTGCACACAGTAAGCGCTCAATAAACACGATTGATTGATTGATTGCTTAGTCCAGAGCTCTGCACACAGTAAGCGCTCAATCAAGACGATTGATTGATTGATTCCCAGGCGCTTAGTCCGGCGCTCTGCACACAGTAATCGCTCAATAAACACGACTGATTGATTGATTGCTTAGTCCAGCGCTCTGCACACAGTAAGCGCTCACCACGATTGACTGATTGATTGATTAGTCCAGCGCTCTGCCCACAGCAAGCGCCCAATCAACACGACTGATCGATCGATTCCCAGGCGCCAGGCCCAGCGCTCCGCACACAGTAAGCGCTCACCACACACGACTGACTGACTGCTCAGCCCAGCGCTCCGCGCACAGTAAGCGCCCAATCAACACGATCGATCTATCGATCGAATCCCAGGGGCTAGGCCCAGCGCTCCGCACACAGTGAGCGCTCACCACACCCGACCGACTGCTTATTCGGGCCCGGGCCTCCTCGGTCGAAGGGGGCTGCGGGCCCCACGTGGCGCGTCCGACCGTCGTCGTTATTCTGAGGCAGCAAATGGCGTCACCCCGAAACGGGGGGGGGAGGCCGCCATGTTGGGCTCGGGGCCTGACAAAGGCCCGTTCCTCACGGGCGGCCTGAGGGGAGGGAGGGGGGGGGGGGGGGCGGCTCCCCCGTTGCCCCCGCGACGGGGGCGCGCGCCGGCCGCCATTTGCCGCCCTCGGTCGTCCCGCTCACCTGTGGGCCCGGGACGCGCCACCGACCGACCGACCGACCGACCACGCTGCTCTTCCTCCTCCTCCTCTTCTTCCTCCTCCTCCTCCTCCTCAGCGCGCGCGCGCCTCCCAGGCAACGGCCGCCGGCGCGCGCCGCCGAGAGCCCCCTCACACGGCGGCGGCGGCGGCGCCCCCCGCGACCCACACCGCCAGGGACCGAACGCGCAGGCGCGGCCGCCCTCTCCGGCGCGCGCGCGCGCGCGCGCTCTAGTCATTCAGTCCGTCGTCGCCCGTCGGACTGATCGGGCGCTGACGGTGCGCGCGCGCTCTAGTCATTCAGTCAGTCGGCGTCCGTCGGACTTATTGAGCGGTGCGCGCGCGCTCTAGTCATTCAGTCAGTCGTCGTCCGTCGGATTCATCGAGCGCTCACTGTGCGCGCGCGCACTCTAGTCATTCAGTCAGTCGTCATCCATCGGATTTATTGAGCGGTGCGCGCGCGCTCTAGTCATTCAGTCAGTCCTCGTCCGTCGGACTGATCGGGCGCTTACGGTGCGCGCGCGCACTCTACTCATTCAGTCAGTCGTCGTCCGTCGGATTGATCGAGCGGTGCGCACGCACTCTAGTCATTCAGTCAGTCGTCGTCCGTCGGATTGATCGGGCACTTACTGTGCACGCGCTCTAGTCATTCAGTCAGTCATCGCCCATCGGATTGATCGGGCGCTGACGGTGCGCGCGCACTCTAGTCATTCAGTCAGTCGTCGTCCATCGGATTGATCGGGCGCTTACTGTGCGCGCGCGCTCTAGTCATTCAGTCAGTCGTCGTCCGTCGGATTGATCGGGCGCTGACTGTGCGCGCGCGCTCTCTAGTCATTCAGTCAGTCGTCCATTATTGAGCGCTTACTGTGCGCGCGCGCACTCTAGTCATTCAGTCAGTCGTCGTCCCTCGGATCGATCGAGCGCTTACGGTGCGCGCGCACCCTAGTCGTTCAGTCAGTCGTCGTCCGTCGGATTGATCGGGCCCTTACTGTGCGCGCGCACTCTAGTCATTCAGTCAGTCGTCGTCCGTCGGATTGATCGGGCGCTTACGGTGCGCGCGCACCCTAGTCATTCAGTCAGTCGTCATCCGTCGGAATTATTGAGCGGTGCGCGCGCGCCCTAGTCATTCAGTCAGTCGGCGTCCGTCGGATTCATCGAGCGCTCACTGTGCGCGCGCGCTCTAGTCATTCAGTCAGTCGTCATCCATCGGATTTATTGAGCGGTGCGCGCGCGCTCTAGTCATTCAGTCCGTCGTCGTCCGTCGGATTAATCGGGCGCTTACGGTGCGCGCGCACCCTAGTCATTCAGTCAGTCGTCGTCCGTCGGATTTATTGAGCGGTGCGCGCGCGCTCTAGTCATTCAGTCCGTCGTCGTCCGTCGGATTGATCGGGCGCTGACGGTGCGCGCGCGCCCTAGTCATTCAGTCAGTCGGCGTCCGTCGGATTTATTGAGCGGTGCGCGCGCGCTCTAGTCATTCAGTCCGTCGTCGTCCGTCGGATTGATCGGGCGCTTACGGTGCGCGCGCGCCCTAGTCATTCAGTCAGTCGGCGTCCGTCGGATTTATTGAGCGGTGCGCGCGCGCTCTAGTCATTCAGTCCGTCGTCGTCCGTCGGACTGATCGGGCGCTGACGGTGCGCGCGCACTCTAGTCATTCAGTCAGTCGTCGTCCGTCGGATTGATCGGGCGCTGACGGTGCGCGCGCACT
Organism: Tachyglossus aculeatus; assembly: GCF_015852505.1. NCBI lineage: Eukaryota > Metazoa > Chordata > Mammalia > Monotremata > Tachyglossidae > Tachyglossus > Tachyglossus aculeatus. The sequence goes on from NC_052076.1 coordinate 67,234,314, forward strand.
CTAGTCATTCAGTCAGTCGTCGTCCATCGGATTGATCGGGCGCTTACTGTGCGCGCGCACTCTAGTCATTCAGTCAGTCGTCGTCCGTCGGATTGATTGGGCGCTTACTGTGCGCACGCGCACTCTAGTCATTCAGTCAGTCGTCGTCCGTCGGATCGATCGGGCGCTTACTGTGCGCGCGCGCTCTAGTCATTCAGTCAGTCGTCGTCCGTCGGATTGATCAGGCGCTTACGGTGCGCGTGCACTCTAGTCGTTCAGTCAGTCGTCCTCCGTCGGATTGATCGAGCGCTTACCGTGCGCGCGCACTCTAGTCATTCAGTCAGTCGTCGTCCATCGGATTGATTGAGCGCTTACTGTGCGCACAGCACTGTACTAAGCGCTTGGGAAGTACAAATTGGTAACATATAGAGACGGTCCCTACCCCTCAGGGGGCTCACAGTCTAGAAGGGGGAGACAGAGAATCAATCAATCAATCAATCGTATTTATTGAGCGCTTACTGGGTGCAGAGCACTGGACTCAGCACTTGGGAAGTACAAGTTGGCAACATATAGAGACGGTCCCTGCCCAACATTGGGCTCACGGTTGAGAAGGGGGAGACGGAGAGCAGAACCAAACAGGCTAACCAAATAAAATAAATAGAATAGATAGGTACAATAAATAAATAAATAAATAAATAGTCAGTCCTATTTGGTGGGCGCTGATTGGGTACAGATGACAGGACTGAGCGCTCGGAAAGGACAATCCGGCCACACAGAGAAACCATCCGTACCCCACAACGGGCTCACAGTCTATTCATTCAGTCCTATTTACTGAGCGCTTACTGGGTACAAATGACTGGACTGAGCGCTTGGAAAGGACAATTAGGCCACACAGAGAGACCATCCGTACCCCACAACGGGCTCACAGTCCATTCATTCAGTCTTATTTACTGAGCGCTTACTAGGTACAAATGACTGGACTAAGCGCTCGGAAAGGACAATTCAGCCACACAGAGAGACCATCCGTACCCCACAACGGGCTCACAGTCTATTCATTCAGTCCTATTTTCTGAGCGCTTACTGGGTGCAAAGCACTGGACTGAGCTCTCGGAAAGGACAATTCGGCCACACAGAGAGACCAACCCCGCCCAACAACGGGCTCACAGTTCATTCAGTCAGTTCTATTTATTGAGCGCTTACTGGGTGCAAATGACTGGACTGAGTGCTTGGACGGGACAATTCGGCCACAAAGAGAGACCATCCCCGCCCAACAACGGGCTCACAGTTTATTCAGTCAGTCCTATTTGCTGAGCGCTTACTGGGTGCAAAGCACTGGACTGAGCGCTCAGAAAGGACAATTCGGCCACACAGAGAGACCATCCTTACCCCACAACGGGCTCACAGTCCATTCATTCAGTCCTATTTACTAAGCGCTTACTGGGTGCAAAGCACTGGACTGAGCTCTCGGAAAGGACAATTCGGCCACACAGAGAGACCATCCATACCCCACAATGGGCTCACAGTCCATTCATTCAGTCTTATTTACTGAGCGCTTACTAGGTACAAATGACTGGACTAAGCGCTCGGAAAGGACAATTCGGCCACACAGAGAGACCATCCCCGCCCAACAACGGGCTCACAGTCTATTCACTCAGTCAGTCCTATTTGCTGAGCGCTTACTGGGTGCAAAGCACTGGACTAAGTGCTTGGACAGGACAATTTGGCCACACAGAGAGACCATCCTTACCCCACAACGGGCTCACAGTCTATTCATTCAGTCAGTTCTATTTGCTGAGCGCTTACTGGGTGCAAAGCACTGGACTAAGCGCTCGGAAAGGACAATTCGGACACACAGAGAGACCATCCCTGCCCAACAACGGGCTCACAGTCTATTCAGTCAGTCCTATTTGCTGAGCGCTCACTGGGTGCAAAGCACTGGACTAAGTGCTTGGACAGGACAATTTGGCCACACAGAGAGACCATCCTTACCCCACAACGGGCTCACAGTCTATTCATTCAGTCAGTTCTATTTGCTGAGCGCTTACCGGGTGCAAAGCACTGGACTAAGCGCTCGGAAAGGACAATTCGGACACACAGAGAGTCCATCCCTGCCCAACAACGGGCTCACAGTCTATTCAGTCAGTCCTATTTGCTGAGCGCTCACTGGGTGCAAAGCACTGGACTAAGTGCTCAGAAAGGACAATCCGGCCACACAGAGAGACCATCCCCACCCAACAACGGGCTCACAGTCTATTCATTCAGTCAGTCCTATTTACTGAGCGCTTACTGGGTGCAAAACACTGGCCTAAGCGCTTGGAAAGGACAATTCGGCCACAGATGGAGACAATCCCTACCCAACCACAGGCTCACAATCTAGAAGGGGGGACACAGACAATAAAACAAGTGGACAGGCATCGATAGCATCAAAATAAGTAAATAGAATTATAGATATAGACACCTCATTAATCAATTGAATAATAAATATGGACAAATATACACAAGTGCTGTGATGGGGAGGGGGGTAGAGCAGAGGGAGGGAGTGGGGGCGATGGGGAGGAGAAGCAGAGGAAAAGGGGCACAGTCTGGGAAGGCCTCCTGGAGGAGGTGAGCTTTCAATCTCGCACCCACCTTCGGGCCAGCAGGCCGAAGGGCAATCAAGGGGAATCTTTCCACTTCATTCCATCCTGAGCGCTTACTGGGTGTTTAGCGGTGTACTAAGCGCTTGGGGAAGTACACTACAGCACTCAGCAGACACATTTCCCTAGCCACAACTTATCCCACAAAGGGATAAGAGAAGCAGCGTGGCTCAGTGGAAAGAACCCGGGCTTTGGAGTCAGAGGTCATGGGTTCAAATCCCAGCTCCGCCAATTGTCAGCTGTGTGACTTTGGGCAAGTCACTTCACTTCTCTGTGCCTCAGTTACCTCATCTGGAAAATGGGGATGAAGACTATGAGCCCCCCATGGGACAGCCTGATCACCTTGTAACCTGTACAGTGCTTGGCACATAGTAAGCGCTTAATAAATGCCATCATCATTATTATTATTATTAAAGGGCATAGTAAGCGCTTAATAAATGCCATCATCATTATTATTATTATTAAAGGGCTCAGTCGAAGGGGGAGGGAGAACCGATATTTAATCCCCATTTTGCAGATGAGGATCTGAAATGTAAAGAAGCCACTTGCTCTAGGTCACGGAGTAGGCAAAGGGCAGAACCAGGATTAGAATACAGGACCATGCTCTTTCCACTCGGGCCATTTCTCAGCAGCTTTCTCTTAAACAATTGCTCTCTCCCAAATTATTTGAAATATTAAGATCATTTTCAATATTTTCAACTCTCCCTTCCTCTCCCCCAAACGCCAGGCCTCGCTAAGACCTCTCCCACCCTGCCCATGGGAGTGGGAGTCCTTCTCTCTGCAGGTGCTTTATTTCCCCAGAAAAGATGAGTTTTATTCCTAAATCAGCATCCCTTGTTGCCAACGGGAGCGGAGCGTTACCCGAACTTTCTCCCTTCATTACTGACGTTCTCCTTTTCTATTTAAGTTATTTGATCACTAGTTGGTCCTTCCCCACCCCACCATCTAAAAAAAGAACCAGCTCAGTTGAAACCGAAAAGAACACCCCACCAAATGTATTCTGTATTAAACTTCTCTTTCACAGATGACAATTAGCCCACCTGAAGGGAAAAGGGTTTCAAGGGCTTTTACTTCAGCTGGTGATGCATGAACGGAAACATTCTCCGTGAACGGAAACATTCTCCTGTTGGACCCTCACAGTTCATTTACTACTGATCTTGAACGTTTGGGCTCTCCTGGCCTTTTATTTCTGCTTTTTTGTAAAAAAAAATAAAAATTTACCTCCTCTACTATGTCTTCTCAGTGGTAAGGTATGAGCAAATGTCCAAGCAAAAGCCACCACACTGCCTTCTGTAATAAATGCAAAGCTGTCAGTTTGATTTCCATTTAAGGTCACGGTGAAAACTGCCCTTCAGGTGAGGAAACTTATGGCTGGTTCAGTTTGAGAGGCATTTAGGAGGTGCCCCACCCCCGTGACCCCATCTGCAAATAATCATTTTTTCAAGAAAGAAGTAAAAGCTCAAGATGCAAGATGCTAGCATCTATAGTTCTCCCCCAAACAGTAGATACAGAAGAAAAAAAATGGTGCTGATGAATAAACAGACTGTTTAGACCACAATATTTGATGTATCGCTTATATCTAAGAAAGCTACCCTTTCGGAGAGGGTCTTTTAAGATTTTCGTTCATTCATTCATTCACATTTACTGAGCACTTATTGGGTGCAGAGCACTATCTCCTATCAAACACAGCGGGACAATGAAGAACCTGCATATAGACATTTATGACGATGATGATACGATGACGAAGAGAATGATGACAGTGGCTTGTGGCGCATCACTCACACTTTCTCATCGCTGCCACTTGAGTCCCTGCTGGGACAGACTGTACAATGAATACTAGTAGGAGTACAGCCCATTAAAACTGCATGCAAATTTTTTTTTTACATGCAGAAACCACTTTGTAGTGGTAACTGTAGTATTTATTGAGTGCCTACTGTATGCAGGGCACCGTACTAAGCACCGGGGAAAAGTATACAGTGCTGGTACTGTTTTGTAGTGCCTTAACCTAGCAGAGGGTCGCTGCCCACATTAGCGAGTTATATTTCAGATTCCTCCTAGACCTGCCCCTCCTGCAAAATGCCCAGAATGATGCTTCAGTTAGAAACCTTCACCACCAATGGCATAGTCCTGGCAAGCATTCCCTTATCTGCAGCCAGAACTGGAACCCATTATCTTCATAATAATAATAACTGCGGTATTTGTTAAGCGCTGACTACATGTCAGGCACAAGTACTGGGGTATATACAAGATAATCGGGTTGGACACGGTCCGTGTACCACACGGGGCTCACAGTCTAAGGGGGACGGAGAACGGATATTTAATCCCCATTTACGAATGTGGAAACGGGCCCAGAGAAGTGAAGTGACTTGCCCAAGGTTATATAGTAGGCAAGTGGCAGAGCAGAGACTAGAACCCCATCCTGGGCTCTTTCTCTTAGGCCACACTACTTTCTAGTTACAATCCCTTAAGGAACCACAATAACAATCACAATCAAAATGTAAACAAACACTACAACTAACATACAATCGACTCTATCTTTGCAGGACATAATCTGGTTATAGGCACAGCTCGACTGTGAGTGCAGTGGTCAAACTGATTCAGATCTGAGAAAAAGCCTTCCTTATGCTTGGACTTCCTTATGACTTCAGACATCTGGCCACCCTAAGGTGGGAAAAAAATTGTCACCCCATTTCTAGGTAGTGGCTAACAAACACTGAAGCTTTCATGATGCCTGCATTACACGGGGCACGCAGCCAAACATAATAATGTCATATAGAAGTCCACCCAAATCTAGAGAGTTTCTCTGGCTCTAGACTGACTCTACCCCACTGACTGTCTCCCCCAATATTAGATCATAAGCTCCTTGGGGGCAGGGAGCAGGTCTCCTTTCTGTTGAACTTTCCCAAGCATTTAGTACAGTGAATGCTGTGGGCACTCAGTAAATACTGTCTCTGTCACTACTACTGCTTAAATATAGCTTTACATTGATCTCCAAATTGAAGGCATTTCAAGTAACCTCTTTTTTTGGCCAGGCATGCTGGAATAGGGCACTTTATTTAAGAAAATATAGCCTTCACATATTCATAGATAATTCTGTAAAACCAACTTAACCTCCACACATTCTCTTCTTGCACAGAGGTAACCCATCGGAAGCAATATTCGACAATCGGCGGGCATAGCTGAAAGACTGCATGACCAGTGATCCAGCACTCAAATCCTGCAGGCAGTTGTCCTGGATAGATGCCATCCAGTAGGAATCTATGACATCTCACAGAGATGAGCTGCAGGGAGCTGCAGGCTTCACAGACAGACATCCCCACCACCCTCCTAAACCTCAACAAGCTCCACAATGACAACCAGCTCAACTCCCCCTCCCTCACACATAACCAGCATTTTGAACCAGACTGCCTTTTGACATGCTCACTTTCCTGGTAAGCACAGGTTATCTAGCCTTTGCACCTTATATCCATCAACAGTGTTTACTGAGTTCATACTCTGTGCTAAGCACTTGGGAGAAAATAATAGAGTTAGTAGACATGATCCCTATTCTCAAGAAAAAGACAATCTACAGGGGGTGACAGATGCTAAAATAAATTTCAGGAAGAAGGAAGGAATGGAGTATAAAGATATGTATTAAGGGCAAAGGGTGGCAAGGAAGAGGTGACTACCCAAGAGCTTTGGTATTGTGGAAGTGTCGAAGTGATAGTTGAGGGGGAAATAAGTTGGGAAAATTAATCGGGAAAGGCCTCCTTGTGAGGAGATGTCATTTCAGAAGGGACTGGGTCTCTCTTCCGGGGGCTGGGTCCTGAGGAACGAAAGCCTAGCATTTTACAAACTCTAAATCTCCACTCAGTAAGGGGAGTTCAAGAGGTCTTCCCAGATTGGGCCCTCTTTTATCTGGCTCCCTCTCCCTCTGCGTTGTCTGTGCACTTGGATCTGTGACCCTTGAACAGTTGACATTCGCCCCACCCTCAGCCCCACAGCACTTAGACACATATCGAAAAACTATATATTATAAATTATTTGTTTATATTAATGTTTCTCTCCCTCTCGAGCCTGTAAACTCATTATGGGCAGGGAATGTGCCCACCAATTCTATTGTATAGTACTCTCTCAACCACTTAGGATAGTGCTTTGCACACAGTAAATGCGCAAATTTAGCTGACTGAGAGTCCTGGGCTTTTCTCCAGGAGCCTGAGGCCTGAGGGGAGGAATTCAGCCTTCTTGGGACATTTTGCAGAGATGTTCCTGATGACTTCGAGCTCTTCTTGAATCCTGTTTCTCATGATTCCTCTTGTGGACTCCAGACTGACCTTCTCTGAGCTTCCCCAGGTGCTAACAAGGAATTTTCTGAGCGTTTTGTGCTGTGTCTCTTAACCCACAAGGTTGAGAATCATCAACGATAATTTCTTCCTCTTCTTTTTAGACAAAGGGTGATCTGCTTCATACACTCATGCCCATCTTCAGTCAGAGCAGCCTACAGGAACATTTCTCTGGTTCCTCTGAGCCTATAGTCCCTCATTCATTCATTCAATCATGTTTACTGAGCGCTATTATCTGGAGCGACTTTGCCTGGCTCCACATACAATCATTCTAGGATTGCGCTCCTGGTTGTTACACCTTTGTCCAGGCTCAAATGGGTCTTCACTCAGGATCACTGCATTGTCTGCCTTACTTTAAAAGTCCTCCTTCTCAGAACTCCAGGGCTCAGCTTTGGATTCCTCTGCCTTGCTTACACTCACTGAATTTCTGAGTAGCCCGTCTCCAATATCTGTCTTGAGTTGGGTCTCCATTAAGTCAATAACTCATTTGTAGATCCACAAGTCCCTTGTGTGAGCTTGTTGCTCCACTGAATTATTCATTAGTAAAAATAAAGTATCCCTAAATAGTTCCAACGAAATACATTTAAACCAACTGAGACTCTTACTCATTTCCGGTGTCTTAAGTTAATAATATCGGTGGTATTTTCCTGGAAAAGTTTGGGCCCCCAAGACTGATTTCCCTAAAGCATGTGTTTATGAGTGGCCTATCTCCAAACCGTATTGTATCTGTCAGACACTCAGCTGTTTTTATCTCTCGCCCGGGAAACTACTGATACCTCCTTCTTCATTCTTCCTCCAACACTTGGCTTGAGTGAACCCCTCTCAGGAAATGCTGAGAATCTTCTCCGAAAACTAATTTACCTCCCGGGCAAATACAGATTATATCTTGATCTAGGAATGGAAGACACTGACTACTCACCACATACTCTCAGAGAAGCAAAGACAGAAACGGAAACTAGGCTCCCACAGACCAGCCACGCTTAAAGCAGCTCGGCAATCATGCTTAATTTTTCAACTGCACCTGTTGACTTATTTTGTTTCTGGCTCTGCTATATAAAAAAGGACTATAGCATGGAAAGTATGTTATTAAGCAGTATGGAGTTTGAAGGTATTATATAACCCTGTTAGAAGACTGAAAATGAAACCAGCTGCTACAAGCATCTTACAGATAGCCTGAAACTCCAAACATACCAGAAATGTATTTTGGTGTAAATCAGTTAGGCAGTTCAAGTGGACAGGTCTTCAAATACCATTTCATGGCTTCCTTGAAAATAATAGAGTTTTGACAAATGCAGTTGCATGTGGCAATCCTAAGAGTTTTTCTTTTGTTTAGTTTTTTTTTTTTTTCCAGATTTCTCTACGGTATGGTTTGATCACGTCTCTATCACGGCTATCCTACTTCAAATGCCTTTCAGGATGCATGGCTTCTGCACAATTCATGTGTATGTTTCGGAACTTACTAAAGCTACACACACAGGTCTTTAGATGGGTCCTCACAACAGTTTTTAAAATGTCAACTTTATATCAGTTATCACAAGCATAACATGATTAATGTAGACTGCTGACCTCATTGTACCATATTGACTGCCCATAGGTTGTCACATGGTCTCTCCTTTTCATGGGAAGCAATATGGCATAATGGACAAAGCACAGGCCTGGGGGTCAGAAGGTCATGGGTTCTAATTCCGACTCTGCCACTTGTCTCCTGTGTGGCTTTGGGACAGTCACTTCACTTCTCTGGGCCTCAGTTACCTCATCTGTAAAATGGGGATTGAGACTGTGAGCCCCAGGTGGGACAGGGATTGTGTCTGACCCAATTTGCCTGTATCCACCCCAGCGCTTATTACAGTGCTTGGAACAAGGTAAGCACTTAACAAATACAATTATTATTATTTTCATGATTTTGTCCAAAACGCATTTCCCATTAAGATATTTTGCTCTGCATCCCCATTTCGAAAGAAGAGATTTGTAGACCTGAGTTGCAAGGATGTACCAAATGTAATATTGGCAATGAACATCACAGCTGAATAATAATAACAAGATGATGCCAGGTGGGAGAGGAAGGAAGGAAGTGAGGAAGGAAAGAAGGAAGGAAGAAGGGAGGGAGGGAGAAACAGAGGAAAGGAGGATAGGAAGAAGGGAGGGAGGAAGGAAGAGAAGGAAGGAAAGTTGGGAGAAAGGAGGGTGAGAGCAAGAGAAATGTTGAGTAACCAGGAATGCCCAGGAATAGCCCTGTTATAAAGGAGTGCAAATCTCTTCGACACAAGCAGCAGTGTGACCTAATAGAAAGAGGATCCCAGCTCTGCCACTTACCTGTTCTGTGACTTTGGGCAAATCACTCAACTGCTCAGTGCCTCAAATTGAAATTGAAACAGGAAAATAAGAGGAGTCCCAAGATTCTTGTTTCCTTTTCATCATGACCTAGGTGTTTAGACAGACAAGGATAAACTTTCCCCTCATTGAGCAACTCTTACCTAAAACTTACGGTTTGGCAGGGTTGAAATGGGTCACTACAGTATTTTAATGGACATAGTTTGCAAGCAGATCAGATTCTCTTGCAGTGACACTCACCCCATGAACACAATCTCATCGTCAGCAGCCTGGTCTTTTAACTGAAGGATAGCTCTACTACTACTGGTTACTACCCTTTAACTAGTGCTAAGACTGACTCTGGATTTAGCAAATATCATCCAAACAAAAGAAGTGTGTTTCTCACTCTCGAATGTCTTTTCTTCACAGTGCATCTGAAAACAAAGTGGGAAAACACCTGCTCCAAAGAGCCTTCAGACTGTCTGAAAATGAAGCAGATGTTGCATAATTCAAAAATAATAATATTAATCATAATATTTTTATTAAACACTCACTAGACTTTAAGCCCATGTGGACAGGGATCATCTCTCTTCATTGCTTTATTGCACTTTCCAAGCACTTAGTACAGTGCTCTGCACACAGTAAACTCTCAATAAGTACAAACGAATGAATGAATTAATGAATGACTACTATGCAGCAAGCACTGTACTAAGTGCTGGGGTAGAAACAAGTGACTCCCACAGCACCTGTATATATGTATATATGTTTGTACATATTTATTACTCTATTTATTTATTTATTTATTTTACTTGTACATGTCTATTCTATTCATTTTATTTTGTTAGTATGTTTGGTTTTGTTCTCTGTCTCCCCCTTTTAGACTGTGAGCCCACTGTTGCGTAGGGACTGTCTCTATATGTTGCCAATTTGTACTTCCCAAGCGCTTAGTACAGTGCTCTGCACATAGTAAGCTCTCAATAAATACGATTGATGATGATGATGATGATGACTCAGGTTGGGCACAGTCTCTATCCCACATGGGACTCACATTTGAAGTAGGAGGGAGAACAGGTATCGAATCCTCATTTTACAGATGCAGAAACTGAGGCATTGAGAAGGTAAGTGACTTGCCCAAGGTCACACAGCAGACAAGTAGCAGAGCTGGGATGAGAACTCAGGTTATTTAACTCCCAGGGACTTGCTCTTCCCACTAGGCCACACTTGTTGGATTTCTAGCAACGTTTGGAGGCCAGGATTTCTGAAAGGGATGGATGAGATTAAAGTAATTATGAATATCACATCTCTTGGATTTTTATTCCCATTTCCCAGGAAAAAGAAAGCAAATGTCTTCCTGCCTGTCTGCCAATATATTATATAAACACTCCCTGATCATTAGAGTGAATCTTTACTTAATGATTGAGCCTTTAATTGTAAATAAAAAGCACTTCCTTCTTCCTAGTTTCGTTTCCTAATCAAAGGCAAGCACTAATTAACCCAACTAACATTCTCATCAGGTAGGCTTTAAAATAAATTGCTGTTTATAATATTCAGAAAATATGGATCCTTAAAACTTTAAAACACACTCCCAACCTTGCCATTTTCTTATGTACCAAAACATTCCCAAAGTATAAAAATTTCAGAAGACTACAAACATTTTGCAAACCTTTCCCACTTCCACAGATAAGGAAATGGACACCCAAAGATATCCTTTAGCTAATGAAATCCCTTATTATCGACCTTGCCAATAGATGCTTACACTACCATCTCATATAGCCTTGGATGTTGGCAGGAAAGCTTCTTTGACTCTGAAGGAGAGATGCAGTGTCTCTTGCAGGGGAATGGTAGTACTGTTCTGTTTTATCTGCTAGATTCGGGCCTTTTACATTTGGAATAAAACTTCTATTCAGCCGTGTGGAAGTAGGGCAGGATAGATATCAACCATCAACTATCCGACTCTAAGAAGGACATTCTGAGGTAGCTAAGAGAAGAAGGGTAATTGGATTTCCAGCAGTCTCTATGTTTAGTTCTGTGTTCATTCTGGATACTCAGTTTTGCTCAGGTGGCATTAGGATTCTGAATCTTTCTGCAGAGGATGTGAACAAACCAGACACAATATGAGTAGGAGAGGAGTAGTGGGCCCAGTGGAAAGTACATGTACTTCCCAAGCGCTTAGTACAGTGCTCTGCACATAGTAAGCGCTCAATAAATACGATTGATGATGATGATGATGATGGGCCTGGAAGTCTTACGGCATGGGTTCTAATGTGACCGCTGCCATTTGTCTGCTGTGTGATCTTGGGCAAGTCACTTAACTTCTCTGTACCTCAGTTCCCACGTCTGTAAAATAGGGGTTCAATACCTGCTTTCCCTTCTACTTAGATTGTGAGCCCCATGTGGGACCTGATTATCTCGTTTCTACCCCAGCTCTTAGTACAGTGCTTGGCCCATAGTAAGCACTTAACAAGTACCACAATTATTCATATTATGTATTATTATTTATTAGAAGAGAAGCAGCATGCCTAATGGATAGAGCTTGGGCCTGGGAGTCAGAAGGACCTGAGTTCTAATCCTGCCTCCTCCATTTGCCTGCTACGTGACCTTGGGCAAGTCACTTAACTTCTCTGTGCCTCAGTTACCTCATCTGTAAAATGAGGATTAAGACTGTGAGCCCCATGTGGGACATGGACAATGTCCAATCTGATTAGTTTATATCTACCCCTTCACTTAGTACAGTGTCTGGCACATAGTAAGCATTCAACAAATAGCACAAAAGAGAGAGAGAGAAAGAGAGAGAGAGAGAGAGAGAGATTTGAGGGGAGAGTCCTGAACATCTAAATGTGGCCGGGGAAGTGAAAACTCACCTCACTGTCATCCCAGAGGACAACCTTGGGAATATGGCCTTGGATTTCAACTGTTTAAGCCTGTGATTTGGAATGCATTTGCGTCATTAATTTTGCAGACAGTTTTCCATTTATTTTGGATCATGTAATCATTTCCCTCTGACCATCCCTCAGGTCAGCGCTTCTTGACAATCTACGCTTTGAAGAGGAATTTCCTAATGCGTGATAGGACTCCAACATAGCCTAAGGAACAACCATCTGTGGTGATCCTAAAGAGCTCCAAAGACTGGAATTGACACTCACCTACCTCTCCCCCTAGCTTGTGTCTTTCCAAGCTATCTTTCGGTAGTTCATGAGGAAAAAGGGTCCTGAATCTGAAGTCTTCTCAGTTCATAACCAATTAAGATCCTGTTTTTTAAGGACAGTAGTTCCCCAAATGGGAGTTTTCTCTGTGCCATAGACTTGCCTTATAGGAGCCTGTGGATATGTACATATCTTCAAATTATATATCATAAACTATTTATTTTTATTAATGTCTGTCTCCCCTTCTAGACTGTAAACTGATTGTGGGCATGGAACATGTCTGCATACTCCGCTGTATTGTGCTTTCCCGAGCACTTAGTACTGTGCTTTGTACATAGTAAGAGCTCAATAAATACTACGGATTGACTGAATAATTAATGGTGGAAATACAGAAATTCACAAGTCAGACACAGACTAAGAAAGTAGATTATGGAAAGAATTTCTTTTCATTGATTTGACGGTGTGCATAAGCTCCTGTCATTATAATGTCAGATCTTTTGAGCTACTCCATTTAACATATTTTTGTGACCTTTGCAGCAGATCTTTAATAGTCTCAAGAATCTCCTTTCTCTCAATTGAACTGCAAAGGTGTTAGGACTGCATTCAAAAACTTGCTTCTTTTCTTTAATCATTCTTAAATGATGAAATAAGGCTGTTGTCCACTCTTCTAACCCAGTTGAAGAAGATCTTTGAGTAAATTGATTAAGTAAATTAGTGCAGCTAAGTAAATCTCCTCATACCCATGTGTTAAGTTGAAATAAAAAGGATCAGAGTAGTTTTCATGGATTTCTATAGATTGACTTTCTTTGAGATCAGAGATTTTGAATATCATTTAAAAAATGATTTATTTTTGAAACTATGTGGTAGCAGTCAGAAATGGATCATTTGCTTCAAGCTTAATTGAAACAAAGTGAGGATTGTGACCTAATGAAAGGAGAATGGAATTACGAGTCAGGGAGATTTTGAGTCTAATTGCAGCTCTCCTCCTGGCCTGTTAGGTAAGCTTGACAAGACTTTTGACATCTCCAAACCTCAGTTTCTTCATCTGTAAAACAGGAATAAAATACCTACTCTCCCTCTCTTAGACTTTGAATCCTATGGGGTTCAGGGACAGTGTCTCATCTCATCATCTTGTATCTACCGTAGTGTTTGGAACATACCATGTGCTTAATAAATACCGTTCATGTTATAACTATCATACTTATTAAGTAAGCCTTTACTCTGGACCAAAACATTGTGCTAAAGGCTGGGGTTAATGTAAGCTAATCAAATCGGAAACAATCCCTTTCCCACACAGGGCCCACAGTCTAAGATGTGGAGAGAGTGGGTAGTAATAGTTGTCGTAGTAATAGTAGTAGTTGTTGTAATAGTAGTAGTAGTACTAGTAAAAGCCCTTACTGTGTGCAGAGCACTATGCTAAGTAGTGGGAGAGAAATGCACAGGTTAGAATTAGACATGGTCCCTGTCCCACAAGGGGCTCACAATCTACACTCATCTCAGTTTTAAAGATGAGGAAACTGAGTCTCGGAGAAGCTAAATGACCTGCCACATCACAAAGCAGGCCAGTGGCAGAGCTGGGATTCACACTCAGTTCTCCTGATTCCTGGCCCCACTAAGCCACAAGGGAACTAGGGTCTGTCCGGGCAACAAGAGTTTGGGAAACACTGCTCTATGCACCAATATATCCATCCTAATGTGATCAATCAATCAACCAGTGACATTTATTGAGAGCTAACGGTGTGCGGAGCACTATTCCAAACACTTGGGAGAGGACTATGTGACCAACTGATTTAATGAGAAGCTCACAGCCCCTGAGTGTGACAATAGCTTTCCGGTATTCAGTAAGCAAAGGTCCTGCGTTCTTGGCACGGACCATGGAGATGTTTCTGAAGTGAAGCACCAAGCTTCAGTAGGTAGAGACAGCGGCCAGGAAGATCCGTAAAGGCTTTTCAATCAATCAATCAATCAATCAATCAATCGTATTTATTGAGCGCTTACTGTGTGCAGAGCACTGTACTAAGCGCTTGGGAAGTACAAGTTGGCAACATGTAGAGACAGTCCCTACCCAACAGTGGGTTCACAGTCTAAAAAGGGGGAGACAGAGAACAAAACCAAGACATACTAACAAAATAAAATAAACAGAATAGATATGTACAAGTAAAATAAATAAATAAATAGAGTAATAAATATGTACAAACGTATAGACATATATACAGGTGCTGTGGGGAAGGGAAGGAGGCAAGATGGGGGGATGGAGAGGGGGACGAGAGGGAGAGGAAGGAAGGGGCTCAGTCTGGGAAGGCCTCCTGGAGGAGGTGAGCTCTCAGTAGGGCCTACGGGGCGGGGGTCTGCTGTCCCTATGCAGCAGACAAATGGCAGCAAACCTTGTGACTCCCAGGCCCGTGCTCTGTTAATCAATCAATCAATCAATCGTATTTATTGAACGCTTACTGTGTGCAGAGCACTGTACTAAGCACTTGGGAAGTACAAGTTGGCAACACATAGAGACAGTCCCTACCCAACAGTGGGCTCACAGTCTAAAAAGGGGGAGACAGAGAACAAAACCAAAACATACTAACAAAATAAAATAAATAGAATAGATATGTACAAGTAAAATAAATAGAGTAATAAATATGTACAAACGTATAGACATTATATACAGGTGCAGTGGGGAAGGGAAGGAGGCAAGATGGAGGGGATGGAGAGGGGGACGAGGGGGAGAGGAAGGAAGGGGCTCAGTCTGGGAAGGCCTCCTGGAGGAGGTGAGCTCTCAGTAGGGACTACGGGGTGGGGGTCTGCTGTCCCTATGCAGCAGACAAATGGCAGCAAACCTTGTGACTCCCAGGCCCGTGCTCTGTCAATCAATCAATCAATCAATCGTATTTATTGAGCGCTTGAAGGCCCATCTCCTCCAAGAGGCCTTCCCTGACTAAGCCCCCCTTTCCTCTTCTCCCACCCTCTTCTGCATCACCCTGACCCGCTCCCTTTATTCAATCCTGCTCCCAGCCCCATAGCACTTATGTACAAATCTGTAATTTTTTTACTTATATTAATTGTCTGTCTCACTCTCTAAACTGTAAGCTCTTTGTGGGCAGGGAATGTGTCTGCTTATGGTTATATTGTACTCTCGCAAGAAGTTAGTATGGTAAAATGGGGATTTAGACTGTGAGCTTCCTGTGGGATACAGACTGTGTCCAACATGTTGATCTTGTATAATATTTACGGTCGTATTTGTTAAGCGCTTACTATGTGCCAAGCACTAAGCGCTGGGAGAGAGACAAGGTAATCAGGTTGTCCCAGGTGGGGCTCACAGTCTTAATCCCAATTTTACAGATGAGGTAACTGAGGCACAGAGAAGTTAGGTGGCTTGCCCAAGGTCACACAGCAGACAAGTGGTGGAGCCGGAATTAGAACCTGCATCCTCTGACTCCCAAGCCCATGAACTTTCCACTAAGCCGTGCTGCTTCTCCACGCTTAGTACAGTGCCTGGGACACAATAAGTGCTTAACAAATACCATTTAAAAAAACTTGTTCTTCATCAGGGTCCTTGGGTGGAAACCCCCTAGCTGAGTTGTTGGGTAGGGACTGTCTCTATATGTTGCCAATTTGTACTTCCCAAGAGCTTAGTACAGTGCTCTGCACATAGTAAGCGCTCAATAAATACGATTGATGATGATTAGTGGCTAAGTGTGCAACTGAGAGGAGGGAGGGAAAGAAGGAGGCTTTTCTGGGAAGTTCTATTGGGCTCCCTTTTGCCACATCCTTTAAGAGGGTCCAGGGCTCTCAGCTTCTCCAGTATCTTGCCAAAAGGGTCCCCTGGAAGCCACATCCCTCACACTGCCTCTCTAGCCCTTATGTACCTGTCTTTGCACTCTATTTCTTCTTCCTCCGTATAATTTTTTTCTAGTGTCTATTTCCCCAACTACACTGTAAGTTCCTTTAGAGGACAGGAATCACGTCTGCTAATTCTGGTGAACTCTTCCAAGCTCCTAATATAGTGTTCTGTATTCTGTAAGACTCAGTATATGCGACTTATTGTTTGAATAGATGGGCTAGGGCTTATCTTCATGGCTGTTTTAGTGTATTTGACATTTTGGAAAGGAAGGTGCACTATAAAACGAGAATGACCTAGTGGAAAGAACATTTAGTAGTGACGTTTTGTGATGACAGTGGTAGGGGAGAAAGAGTGGAGAGGTGGGTCAGAGAAGCTGAATGAAAGGCAGAATGAGGAGTAAATGGAAACCATAGAAAAGTTGGTGGGGTGGTCATCAAAGCGACTCCAGATTTTAGAGATAATATAAAATGAAGCTACTGAAGGGTGCTTTGAATGGGTCATCTGAGAGCCCCTAGAACCAATTAATCACTGTACCGTTCCCAAGTCTCCCGCTAGCATAGTTCTTTGTAAAGGTTGCACATTCATCTGAGCCTTGATGTTTGGGCATTCGCCTCTTGGAACAAGGTCTAGGAATTAGCGATTTGGTGTTCAGTGAATCAGGGTTGTGACTGCTACACCGCTGACTCTTGGAGGAAGGGGACAAACTGGGAAGAGAGAGGATGCAGGAAGGAGAGAGCGACGGAAACGGCGACAACTCTAAACCTCTAGCCACCCCTGCAAGCGAGAATGGTAGGGGTCTTGGGATGGAGGGGAACTGGTTGACTCGGAGTAGATTTTCATTTTATAGTGGGGAATGAGCTCTGGACCCTCTTCTCCCTGGTCCCCCCCCACAACCACTCTCCCCTCGGATTCCCTCTCGGACACCTGAGAGACCTCCCCAGACCTGCCCAGGCCAACCCCATCGTGTGTCTACAAGAAGCAAGCATGACCTAGTGGAAAGACCACCGGCCTGGGAGTCAGAAGACCTGAATTCTTATTCTGGCTCTACCAAATGCTCACTGTATAACCTTGGGCTAGTCACTTAACTTCTCTGTGACTCAGTTCTCCTGTTCTCCCTCCTACTTAGACCGTGAGCCCCATGCGGGATTGGGACTGCATCCAACCTAACTGACTTGTGACTACAGCAGCACTTAGAACAGGTGTTTGACAAGTGCTAAGTGTTAAGTGCTTAACAAATACCATAAAACAAGCAAACAATAGCAGCATGACATAGTGGATAGAGCACAGACTTGGGAGTCAGAAGGTCACGTGTTCTAATCCCAGGTCTGCCACTTGCCTGCTGCAAGTCACTTAACTTCTCTATGCCTCAGTTACCTCATCTATAAAATGGGAATTAAGACTGTGAGCTCCATGTGAGACAGGGACCGTCCAAACCGTTCCGCTTCTACCCACCCCAGCACTTAGTACAGTGCTTGGCACATAGTAAGCGCCTAACAAATACCACAATTAATTAAATAGCACATTCATAGGTGAATTTCACTGGCCATGACGACTTCTGGGAATACAAAGGACAACTATATACGATGACAAAAATGAGTCATTTGTCCTCTGCCCTCCATAGTTTGAAACCAGGAAAGTTCTGCCCCCAGCCCCTTGAGCCTCTGCAATAGCAGGCACGTAGCCACACTGGCCCAGCATCTAGGCATCCAATCCTAGATTCTGCCTTTCTCCAGTTCACATCTCATTCCCACTGCCCGTGCAAGATAGGGTGCAGCAAAGGCTGAAAACCATAGGAGAGGTAAGACCTCCACCCCTTCCCTAAGTATATATGTATCGTCACACTATAATACAAAATAAAAACCCCATTAGCATAACAAGATTATCACTAGCCTTTCTGAAAGAAGATGTTGCCGTTTTAGAGCAGGCTACAAGGAAGCGAGGCTGATTGACATTCCGTACCATCCTTTGGGTTCACGGGTGCATTTCATCCCTGAGCATTTCTACAGTGATTATGAGCATGCCATCTCCCACAGCAAGGAGGGGGCATGTTCTAATGCTCCGACAGTGAGAAACCCAAAAGCTTTCTCTATTGATTGCTTTAAAAAAAATTTTAATGGTATTTGTTCAGCACTTACTATGTGCCAGGCACTTTACTAAGCGCTGGGATAGGTACAAACTAATCAGGTTGGACAAAGCCCCTGTCCCACATGGAGGTCACAGTCTTACTCTTCATTATACATATGAAGTAGCTGAGACACAGAGAAATGAAGTGACTTGCCCAAGGTCACACAGCAGACAAGTGGCAGAGCCAGGATTAGAACCCAGGGCCTTCTGATTCCCAGGCCAGCGCCCTATTCACTAAACCACGCTGTGTTTCAACTACAGGTACTGCAAGTGAGACAGTGCTTCAGAACAGTTGAGGAGGTACTCGGCCCAGGCCCTTAGAGTTTGCTTTTTTGTTTTGTTTTGTTGGGTTTTTTTATGGTATTTGTTAAGCGTTTACTATGTTCCAGGCACTGTTCTAGACACTGGGGTAGATACAAGCTAGTTGGGTTAGACACAGTCCATGTCCCACATGGGGCTCAGAGTCTAAATCCCCACTTTACATATGAGGTAACTGAGGACCAGAGAATAATAACAATAATAAAGTTATTTGTTAAGTGCTAAGTGCCAAGCACTGTTCTAAGTGCTGGGGTAGATACAAGGTAATCAGATTGTCCCAAGTGGGGCTCACAATCTTAATTCCCATTTTACAGATGAGGTAACTGAGGCCCAGAGAAATTAAGTGACTTACCCAAAGTCACACAGCTGACAAGTGGTGGAGCCGGGATTAGAACCCACGATCTCCGATTCCCAAGCCGGTGTTCTTTCCACTAAGCCACACTGCTTCTCTGTGGGATGATGTGAAATGACTTGCCCAAGGTCATACTGTAGACAGGCAGTGGAGCTGCGTTTAGAATCCAAGTCATTCCAACTCCCAGGCCCTTGCTCTATCCACTGGGCCATGCTGCTTCACAGCTTTTTATCAATCAATCAATCAATCGTATTTATTGAGCGCTTACTGTGTGCAGAGCACTTGGGAAGTACAAGTTGGCAACATATACAGACAGTCCCTACCCAACAGTGGGCTCACAGTCTAGAAGGGGGAGACAGAGAACAAAACCAAACATATTAACAAAATAAAATAAATAGAATAGATATGTACAAGTAAAATAAATAGAGTAATAAATATGTACAAACATATATACATATATACAGGTGCTGTGGGGAAGGGAAGGAGGTAAGACGGAGGGGATGGAGAGGGGGACGAGGGGGAGAGGAAGGAGGGGGCTCAGTCTGGGAAGGCCTCCTGGAGGAGGTGAGCTCTCAGTAGGGCCTAGAAGGGAGGAAGAGAGCTAGCTTGGCGGATGGGCAGAGGGAGGGCATTCCAGGCCCGGGGGAGGATGTGGGCCGGGGGTCGACGGCGGGACAGGTGAGAACAAGGCATGGTGAGGAGGTTAGCGGCAGAGGAGCGGAGGGCGCGGGCTGGGCTGCAGAAGGAGAGAAGGGAGGTTAGGCAGGAGGGGGCGAGGTGATGGACAGCCTTGAAGCTGAGGGTGAGGAGTTTCTGCCTGATGTGCAGATTGGTAGCCACTGGAGAGCTTTTTGGCTGTGTCCACTAGTCCAGAGCTGCCCTGAGGGGTGAGGCCTTGCCCTAGATCATTTCCAGCCTGAGAGAGCCCGTGAGGTTGAGTGAAATCAAGTCCAGTGGTAGTGGTATTTATTAAATGCTCACTGGTGATCCAAGAACATAGAAGACTCCTCCTAACTACTGCATCAGTCTCCTCACTGACCTCTCTGCCTCCTACCTCTCCCTACTCCAGTTCATTCTTCACTCTTCTGCCCGGATCATTTCTTTAAAGAAAGATTCAGTCCACGTCTCCCCACTCATCCCAGACTAAACCCCCCTTTTCCTCAGCTCCCCCTCCCTTCTGCATCACCTCAACTCGCTCCCTTGGCCCTCCCCCCGACCCCACAGTACTTAGGTATATATGTATTCATTCAGACGTATTTATTGAGCGCTTATTTTGTGCAGAGCACTGTACTAAGCGCTTGGGAAGTACAAGTCGGCAACATATAGAGACGGTCCCTACCCAACAACGGGCTCAGGTATATATCTATAATCCAATTTATTTATATTGATGTCTCTTTATTTGTTTTTATGTCTGTCTTCCCCCATCTAGACTGTAAACTCAGTGTGGGTACTTTCCAAGTGTTTAGTACAGTGCTCTGCACACAGTAAGCTCTCAATAGATACAACTGAATGAATGAATGAATGAATCAGAGACCTCCAGTGGTTGCTGATGTGGCTTAGTGGAACGAGCACGGGCTTTGGAGTCAGAGGTCATGGGTTCGAATCCCAGCTCTACCACTTGTTAGTTGTGTGACTTTGGGCAAGTCACTTAACTTCTCTGTGCCTCAGTTACTTCATCTGGAAAATGGGGACTAAGACTGTGAGCCCCATGTGGGACAACCTGATAACCTCGTATCTACCCCAGTGCTTAGAACAGTGCTTTGCACATAGTAAGTGCTTAACAAATACCATTATTATTATTATTATTATTATTATTATTATTCCACATCAAGCAATCAGCTTGCCTCCTCCTACCTAACTACTTACTAACCTAACAAATACCATCATTATTATTATTATTATTAGCGAATCTCCCAAGCACTTAGTAGTGTTCTGCACACAGTAAGCTGTCAATAAATACCATTAATTGACTGATTGATTTGGTTCAATGAACTTTACTAGGCACTTAGGAAGTAGAGGAGCAGCGTGGCTCAGTGGAGAAGAGCCCGGGCTTTGGAGTCAGAGGTCATGGGTTCGAATCCCGGCTCCGCCACATGTCTGCTGTGTGACGTTGGGCAAGTCACTTAACTTCTCTGGGCCTCAGTTCCCTCATCTGTAAAATGGGGATTAAGACTGTGAGCCCCACGTGGGACAACCTGATCAGCCTGTATCCTCCCCAGCGCTTAGAACAGTGCTTTGCACATAGTAAGCGCTTAACAAATGCCAATTATTATTATTATTATTATAACAGAATGAAGGAATACATTCCGTACTATAAGAGACTGCTCTAATGAGGGAACCTGCACCTCCTGCACCTGTTTCCCTGAAGTTCTGATCTAGAGTTAGGCTGCACCTCTGAGGTTTTCTCTCACTCAAGGCGGGACACCCCAACCCCCAAACCTATGCTGGTCTGGATTTGCTCCCCTGGGACTAGCTGAGTTTACACGGAGCAATGGTGTTAGAAGGGCAGGGCATGGGGTGAATCACCCCATATCTAAACAATGGCCGAGCAGATAAACATTGTCTTCAGGAGTTTTCAGGTCTGTAGAAGCTTTGCAATGGGTGTGGGCAGTCCTCCACGAATGGGCATTTTGGGAGGGAAGATTTTTGGGCTTATAAAGACAGGGCAGAGCTACATTCCAATCATCATGAGAGCTGGCTGCACAAGGTCAGCTGGTGAATCACCATGGCATTCCAGCCATGTCTGCTCCTTGGAGGTTTCACCGCCTCAAAACATGGAAGTGAAATTTTGGCCCAGGAAAAAAAAAAAATGGAAGGGATAGTGTCTTCTGCTGCCTTGTAGGGAAAATACCTCAGTAGTCAGTGTAGGAGAGGAGAACCTCACCTACCCACCTACCCCTCTATAAAAATAGCTAAGCTCCTGGGACAGGGTTGACTATACCATATTTAGTGCATTTTTGACTACGGGCATCTCTTTTTTTCTTTCTAGCTTCCACTTTTTACTGCATGTTTCAACTGCCTTCCACATCCATTATTTTGCCCAGGGAGGCAGCCCTGCCTCTGGAGGTCTCTAGACTGTAAGTTCCTTGTGGGCAGGGAATGTGTCTGTTTATTGTTGTATTGTACTCTCCCAAATGCTTAGTACAGTGCTCTCTACACACGGTAAGTGCTCAATAACTATGATTGAATGAATGAATGAGTCCAGGGAAGGCAGCCAGTGCTCTGTAGAACTAGTGTGGGTTGGTTTCCCCTTGTTTCTCTGCCCCATCCTGGGCCTGAGTCCCTTTGTTAGGTTGTACTGTGCCCAACCCCATATACCTCTCTGGCATCCAGGGGTGATACCCTTGTGTCTGGGTTGTCCTGGGAGTAATTCTCTCCATTTATAAAAGGTCTTGGGTGACCTCAGATACATTTATTGTGGCCCCCTGCTCTTGGAGAAAAAGGCTCACCCTGAAGCTGTACTATTTTGTACATTGGCTCATCCACACTCCAAACATAATTAACTTGCAGAATTCCAAACCTGCTGATAGCTCCAAACTTCCTGACTCCCTCGAAGTTGATGGTACAGGCTGTCTGCCATTGAGGTGTCTGATAATTTTATCTTGCTTGGGTCCAATTTTCTTCCTAGAGGGACCCCTCTGCTGTGGGTGTCAGTGGCTAGATAAGAGGGGAAAGGTCATTTTGTTTAAAGAAGAAAGGATTTTTAAAAGATCTTGTGCTATCAAATGGTAAATGATCCAGAAGGCTAAAACGTGAGCATTCCAAACTAGTCAGGATGACAAAATAGGCTTCTCTGCCACTTGTATGATTCAGCCAGGTTGGTTCAACCCCTGGTAGCCTTTTTTATATCAGCCAATCCAAAGTAAGGTACAGGTTCCCAGTTAGTTAGCTCTGGAAATGCTCTGAAAGAGGTTGAAAGGAGATAGTCTTCCTTTTCTTCTACCTAGTCACCTCTCTGTGCTAACATCTACCCCCTCCCCTTGCTTGCCTGAATCACCAGGCAGACCTGCTGATGCCATTCCTTCCATGGGTGAGAGCCCAAGACAGCCAATGCCCACATAGGTCCACCCGCATCTCCAGCTCTGAGGTCATACCAGCTCTGGTGGTACCACCCCTTTCTTGGCATCCAGTAGAACTCAATATTAAGTGACGTCACTTTGCCTCTCCAAAACATTCACTTCAGTCACTGGGAATGCATCAGCAAGATATCCTCCATCCTACACCCCAGTTAAGCAAAGAAGAATATCATCATCATCATCATCATCATCATTATCAACAAAGGTATTTACTGAGCACTTACTATGTACTAACTCTGCATTAAGCACTTGCACTGTACTAAGCGACTGGGAGACTACAACAGAGTTGGCAGACACATCCCTAATGAGCTTACAGAGAAAAAGCAAACTGAAAGAACCTGTTCATGCCTTCATCCAATGTCCTTTCTTAAGAAAAGAAATCTAGATAAGAAACCCATCTGAGAAATTTTACATCCTCCAAAATAATACTTTATTACAAATTAAACCTTACTAAGAATCACCTCCCTCACTTCTGCTAAACTCAATTTAATCGTATCTCTTTTAGTTCATTTGAATTCTAGTAGTATTTTCCTCATAATGAATGAACTTCGGGCTTAAGTTTCCACTGTTTTCCAAACTGATACCCAAAGTCTAATCATCCCATTTCCAGAATCCCTATGGCTAATTAATACCTTTCTCTGTACATCTCTAGGCAGGAAATCTGTCCTATCTCTGAGACTCATAATGCCAAAGTGCTAGAGCAAGTTGATTTTCAAGTTTTGGAGGTCCCTTTAAAAATCCACTGTATGTTAATAGGGTCTTATGAATTGTCTTCTAAAACCCTTCATTAGTAAATTGCGCTTGTCGAGTCACTTTGGGTGTATTAAAGGATAGAAATAAAAACGCAGCGTGTTCTATGATTTTATAGGAAATAAGACTCCCTGAAATTCTAGGACAGTATAGCAAAAAGAAGGCCAGTGAGGGAAAGAGATAAGACTGTAGCCAGTAACCCTGAGTCCTAATTCAAACCAGGAAGAACTAAGCCCCAGTGGTCATCAGATTGTAAGGGTCATCACTGAAGGACCTGCCTGTCTGAGAAATGTGGTGACAGGGTCTGATCGCCTACCAGCTGGGGACATTCTACAACTCTTCCTTATCGCTGGCAAATGGGAACAGATAAAGAAACTACACAGATAATCCTACAACCTCCTTTTAGCAGTCCTTCTATTGGAACTGCTAATAAGTAGAAAAAGGAAGCAATGTGAGTTTCACTTCCTTTTTCTTTCCCTGCTCACCCTCTAGAGGACTGGTTGATGAGCACTAAATTGCTCCCTAAGGAGAGCAAAACAAAGAGCCATGATAATCCACCCACCGGATAATTAGATCCTCGTTATTTAAAGTGTGATGTATAAAGCAGGGTGTTATATATTTGAACATTCAAGTACTGGTCTTTCATAGGTCTTTAGGTCTTCCCTTACCTTTGCTAGTAGAAAAGTACTTACTGAGCACTTACTGGGTGGCCTAAGAAATTGCACCCATCACTGCAAGAGAGAAAGACCTAAAGACTGGGAAACAGTAAATGGGGTTTCCAAGGAGCTATTTTGCCTCTGCCACCATCAACCAGGTGATCAGCCACCCCCTAGATTCCCAGTTCCCCCATTATTTAGGAATCTTTTCAGAGCCCAGCTCTAGGTTGTCCATCCCAGCACCTTCCACATTTTCTATTTTCTATATTCCCCAAAGGATAACCACAGCAAGTTGTGCAGTTGGAAAATATCAGTAGGCTTGAGTGGCTTGAATGAATTAATGGTGGAGACATCCACAATGGGTTACTACGGGGAATGTAAATGATGTTGGACAGTTCACCCCTAAAGATGAGGATGGATATCAATAATAATGATGGTATTTGTTAAGCGCTTACTATGTGCCAAGCACTGTTCTAAGCACTGGGGTAGATACAAGGTAATCAGGTTGTCCCACATAGGGCGCACAGTCTTAATTCCCATCTTACAGATGAGGTAACTGAGGCACAGAGAAGTTAAGTGACTTGCCCAAAGTCACACAGCTGATACGTGGCAGAGCCGGGATTAGAACCCACAACCTCTGACTCCCAAGTCTGTGTTGTTTCCACTAGGCCACGCTGCTTCTCTAGGGCAACCAAGGAGGGCAACCATCAATCACCTGATTCCTCCAAGCATCCTGTTGCCCAACCAATGACAGATAACTGGCTTGGGTGGACCATATTCTGAGACCACATTCTGACCCAGTAACCTCACTATTGTTTGTCTTTAAGAATCTCCTTCAAACAACTTTTATTTTTTATTCGATAATTTGGGTTGCCTTTTCGCTTATTTTTCAACTTCTCCTAGAGAGGCAAACAATCAACCTTACCCTTCTTTTTCCCTGATGCGGCGCCAAGAACAAGATCATTTTAGAAAATGATCAGGTTTGCAGCAGGTTCATGTGGAGAAGGAAAAGGTAGGAAGCAACATGAGCCAGGTGTGGCCACAATATTATTGAGCCATTTGCCAGTAGTGTGCAGGATTTTTTAAATTAGATTAGTAGATTTGTGTTATAGCTTTTGATTTAATTACAGGATTTGGATAAATGTGATGAAAAATTAGGTAACATTCTGCTCATAACATGCGTCTGTTCTGGATATACTATGATCTATGATAGGAAGAAATGATTATTTGCATGGGTGTGGCAATGGATAAGGCTTTTCCCCAGTTTCTAGTTTCAGCCAAAATAATACTCTGTGCTTATTTGTATTTTGGAACAGAACAAAATAACAATGAGTATGCGGGTGAAAAGCACTCTGCTAGGGGTAGACATTCAATTAATACAGGAATTTGTAATAAAACATATCAGTCGTGGTGGTATCTTCAAACCATCTAAGCCCTTACCCATTGATTCCCATGGGGTCAATGGCTTCGATAACTTGATTTTCTCATAATACAAGTTTCTTCAAGAATGCAAGCTCCACATTGCAGAAGAACTGGGTGTACTTCCTTAGATTCAAATCTTTGAGTTCATTGACTGCTTTATTAGCTCATCTTCAGAATACTTTAAGTGCTTCTGAATCTGTTCCAGAGCATATGCATTTATTCACAAGAGGTAAGTTTCTTCCTTT
This sequence comes from Tachyglossus aculeatus, assembly GCF_015852505.1. NCBI lineage: Eukaryota > Metazoa > Chordata > Mammalia > Monotremata > Tachyglossidae > Tachyglossus > Tachyglossus aculeatus. Next base: position 67,260,482 of record NC_052076.1, read on the forward strand.
AAAATAGCGGGACTCCGAACACAATCCATGAAAGTGAAACATAAATTCAGTGAAATTTAAACAAAACATCCAGATTTGAACTTAATATCTTAATTTAGCCATGTTTGAAATGGATCTCTAGTGCTTTTTTTTAAAAGTAGCACTTAGAAAGATGATTTATTTATGGAACTGTCTGAGAGAAAATTATCCTATGTAACCCTGCATAGAGATATCATTTTTCACAATATTTTGGGAACATGGGGTAATGAAATTTAGGCTAGATATCAAACAGAAGTTCATCACAAGATGGATCTTCTCTTGTAGGACTATGGCAAGCATCCTTAGAATAAAGGAACTAAAAGCTGAAACCATAGAATAAACATGAACACTGTAACATGCTGTGAACAACTGTGCATAATATGTGGACACAGCCATCATTTTAATTGGAAGATGGGAATTAACCAACATAAACACAACATTTAAATGGAAAACTGTTGTCCAGGCAAGAAAATAGAAATATCAACTTAATTATGTTTCAGTATAGTTACTATGTGATCTTCATTCTTCATCCCAAGAGGAGAAAAAATGTAGATAATGACAACCACTTCTTGTTTGTCTCAGAAGCTTGCTTGGTTTTCAGGACGGAAACAAACAGAGCAAGGGATAAAATGATTTACCCAAGATCGCCTGACTGAATGAAGATTGAGTTCAACCCTTGGATGACAGTTATACAGTTAGCACTATTGGAGCTCCTCAGAGAACCTCGAGTTAAGAGGCAAATATTTTTGTAGTTTCACAAGGGACAGACAGCTTTCATCCAATTGTATTTTTTGAGCGCTTACTGTGAGTGGAGCTTTTCATTGAATCTGCTTCCCACAAGGGCTTTCCAAGTACTGTATTTATGCATGCTGATTCCTCGTATTATTTCTTTGGTCAAAAAATATCAATGATTGCCTTCTTTTGGAGACATTTCTCATTCATTCAAATGATTTATTGAGCACTTACTGTGTGCAAAGCACTGTACTAAGCACTTGGGAGAGTACACTATAACAGTGAACAGACACATTCCTGGCCCAATTTCCTAGGTAGAATGATATATATATTCACTGGGCCTAACGGGAAGACCATGGGACTGGGAGCCAATAGTCTGGAGAAGCAGCATGGCTTAATGGAAAAAGCACGGGTTTAGGAGTCAGAGGATGTGGGTTCAAATCTCGTCTCTGCCACTTGACTGCTGTGTGACCATGGGCAAGCCACTTAACTTCTCCATGCCTCAGTTATCTCATCTGTAAAATCGGGATTAAGACTGTGAGCTCCACGTGGGACAACCTGATTACCTTATATCTTCCCAGTGCTTAGAACAGTGCCTGGCACATAGTAAGTGCTTAACAAGTACCATAATTATTAATTATTATTGTAAGTCCTCTTGCCTCTTTGTGACCTTGAGCAACTCACTTAACATCTCTGTGCTTCAATTTCTTCATCTGAAAATTGTGGATAAGATCCCTGTTCATCATCAATCGTATTTATTGAGCGCTTACTGTGTGCAGAGCACTGTACTAAGCGCTTGAGAAGTACAAATTGGCAACATATAGAGACAGTCCCTACCCAACAGTGGGCTCACAGTCTAACAGATCCCTGTTCTCTCTTCCTCTTAGACTGCGAGCCCTGAACAGGTCAGGGACTGATCTGATTTACTTGTACCCACATAAATGCCATCATTATTATAATGTCCCTGACTCCCAGTCCAGGAATAATTTGGTTCTCCAATAGTCTCATGCTCTAAACCAACTGTCAGGGAACCAAAAGCAGTTTATATAGGATTAGCCTGAGGTGGCGTAGCTATCAGCAACTCCACATCCACAGGGTAGTGCGCATCTATAGGTGAACACCATCCAGCAATAAATCAATGGTATTTACAATGTGCAGAGCACTGTACTAAGCGCATGGAAGATTAAATACAGCAGAGTTGGTAGACACATTCCCTGTCCACCAGGAGCTTACATCTAGAGGGGGAGACATACCTTAAAGTAAATTATGGATATATTCATAAGCGCTGTGGGGCTGAGGGTGGAGTGAATATCAAGTGCTTGAAGAGTACAGATCCAAATGCATAGGTGACGCAGAAGGAAGAGGGAGTAGAAGAAATGAGGGCTTCAGCACAGGCCACTTGGAAGCCATTTGATTTTAACTGGATTTAGAAGGTGGGTGAGTGTTGGACTGTCATATATGATGGGAGAGGGGAGTTCCAGGCCAGCGGGAGGATGTGGGCAAGAAGTTGGTGACAAGATGGAGAAGATCGAGGTATAGTGAGTCAGTCAATGGTATTTTTGAGTGCTAAACATGTGCGGAGCCCTGTAATAAGCGCTTGGGATCCTGCAGTGCAGTAGGGTTGGTAGAAACAACCCTGTCCTCAAGGAACTTCCAATCTAGTGGAGGAGCTTATAGTTTATAATCAGTAATGTTTTCTTTAACCACAAAGGACAGCAATGATCTCTATAAGGGCTTAAGGGTTTAGGAATGTTGCTGATCACGGACCTTCCATTGTCTGGGTGAGAGTGCTCATTGAAACCCATGATCCACCTCCAGTCTTGGTAATGTGGAAAGCCCACCGGATGACATGGTCTGCCACAGAACTTGCCCAAATAGGAAGAGGCTTTGAAAGGAAAACTCTGGTGGCCATTGGATTTTGCTCTTCCAGTATTAGAAGAGATTTCTCAGGGTTTGTTTAGCAGACTATGAATAGGGAGCCTCAGGAAAGAGTTCATGATGTTAGTTAAAATCAATCTATGGTAGTTATTGAATGCTTACTGCTCACGGTAATACTTGGGAGACTACCGTACAATAGAGATGGTAGCCATGATCCCTGCCCTAAAGGAGCTTCCAGGCTACAGGGGGAGACAGACTTTGAGATAAATACAGTTAGGGGAAATGGCAGGGTATAAGGATAAATACATAAATGCTGTGGGACTAAGAGTGGCGTGAATATGAAGTGCTGCATCAGTTGCATAGGTGATGCAGAGATTGAGTAACGGAAATGAGGGCTTAGTCAGGATAGGTCTCTCTATTTTAGGGGGGCTTTGAAGATAGTGAGGATCTGATGAAGAGATAGGGAGTTCTACACCAGAGAGGAGGCGGTCAAGGGGTTAGTAGCAAGATAGATGAGACTGAGTTGATGTGAGTAGGTCAGCATTAGAAGAGCGAAATGTGCTGGCTGGATGGTAGAAGGACAGCAGGGAGGTTCAATTCAACCTCACACTTAGAGCAGTTCATCCCCAAAGTGGAAGGTAGAGGCTGGTCTTGCCGAAGGAACTTGAGCCGTGATTCTGAAAGTCACCTTCCACCAAGTGTGAGCATTTACGTTTCCCTGACATTGCTGTCAGCTTCTTGACACACGGCAATTTTCATGCGAAAGCGTATTATTTAACCTGAAAATTCAGTCTTTATATTAAATGGGAAAAAAAGATCCTTGGAGATTTATATAACCTGCAAAGAACCCCAAATCTGGAAACAGGTCTATGGCGAATTACAGGATCAGACAACCTTCTGGAGCAGAATGGACCCAATTTTTGGACACCAGATGTTTGGGCAAGGCTCTGAGCAGAAGAAAGGGAAGGAGGAGGGTTGCAAATGATCTATTTCACTTTTGAAAGTTTATTCACTGTAGCTTGCAGATTTTCATTAAATCTACAGGTCACTCAAACTTTCATTAAATCTACAAGCCCTCCTAAAGGGCTTCCCTGCCTTTTACAATACCCATGCCACACTTCCATCTCTCCACCCTCATGATCCATCCTCTCCCAAGCCCACATGGCGTTTCCAGACACCTCTACCACTCCGCCTACCCACAGGTACCAGTTGACAGAAGTCAGGGAGCCTGGCCCCATGGAGATTTGGCACTAAGTGATTCTGCTGATGTGAAAGTCTTCTCAGGTGGTCCTTTAGGTAACAAGCGCTTAGTACAGTGCTCTGCACACAGCACTCAATAAATACGATTGAATGGATAAAGTGACCATATTTTACGGTGCTGAAGTTGGGAGATGAAGAGATGTGTCCAGAGAAAGAGCTGGTTTCTGGGTAGGGTACTTTGGCCATTTTCCCCATGACTGAAATAGTGTGGCTTACCTCCTTCCCTTCCCCACAGCACTTGTATATATGTATATATGTTTGTACATATTTATTACTCTATTTATTTATTTATTTTACTTGTAGATATCTATTCTATTTATTTTATTTTGTTAGTATGTTTGGTTTTGTTCTCTGTCTCCCCCTTTTAGACTGTGAGCCCACTGTTGGGTAGGGACTGTCTCTATATGTTGCCAACTTGTACTTCCCAAGCACTTAGTACAGTGCTCTGCACACAGTAAGCGCTCAATAAATATGATTGATTGATTGATTGTGGCTGAATGGATACATTCAATCATATTTATCGAGTGCTTACTGTGTGCGGAGCACTGGATAAAGCACTGCCCTGGGAGCCAAAGGACATGGGTATAATCCCAGCTCCACCACTTGCCTGCTCTGTGACCTTGGACAAGTCACTTCACTTCTCTATGTCTCGGTTTCCTCAACTGCAAAATGGGGATTCAGTACCTATTCTCCCTCCTACTTAGACTGTGCGTCTCATGTGGGACAGGGACAGTGTCTGACCTGATTAGCTTATGGCTACCCTAGCACTTAGAACAGTGCTTGACACATAGTAAGCGCTTAACAAATACAATAAAAAAAAGTAAGGTCACAGCTGAAGCAGTGTGCTTTAAAACCCTTTCAAACTGGGTCTGGCAGGAGAAGCAGCATGGCTCAGGGGAAAGAGCATCATCATCACCATCAATCGTATTTATTGAGCACTTACTGTGTGCAGAGCACTGGACTAAGCGCTTGGGAAGTACAAGTTGGCAACATATAGAGACAGTCCCTACCCAACAGTGGGCTCACAGTCTAGAAGGGGGAATCTCTGCCACTTCCCTGCTGTGTGACCTTGAGCAAGTCACTTAACTTCTCTGGGCCTCAGTTTCCTCACTGGCAAAATGGGAATCAAATAACTGTTCTCCTCCTACTTAGACTGTGAGCCACTTGGACCAGTGATTACCTTGTACCTATCCCATGCTCAGTACAGTGCTTGGTACAGGGTAAGCGTTTAACAAATACCACAGTGAGAGTAGATAGACAGCAGGAAGCTGACAGGTGGCTCAGTGGAAAGAGCACGGGCTTTGGAGTCAGAGGTCATGGGTTCAAATCCCGGCTCCGCCAATTGTCAGCTGTGTGACTTTGGGCAAGTCACTTCACTTCTCTGGGCCCCAGTTACCTCATCTGTAAAATGGGAATTAAGACTGTGAGCCCCCTGTGGGACAACCTGTTTACCTTGTAACCTCCCCAGCGCTTAGAACAGTGCTTTGCACATAGGAAGCGCTTAATAAATGCCATTATTATTATTATTAGAGAGGAGGGTCGGCACACATATGCATATACATACGCAGGCACACAGGTTAACGAGCCACACTTTGGTGTAGCAGATAGAACATAAACCTGGAAGTCAGAAGGCTGTGGGTTTTAATCCCATCTCTTCTACTTGTCTGCTGTGTGACCTTGGGCAAGTCACTTCACTTCTCTGGGCCTCGGCTTCCTCATCTGTAAAACGGGGATTGAGTCTGAGAGCCCCGGGCGGGACAGGGACTGTGTCCAACCCGATTTGCTTGTAGAGAAGCAGCATGGCTCAGTGGAAAGAGCCCGGGCTTTGGAGTCAGAGGTCATGGGTTCCAATCCCGACTCCACCAATTGTCAGCTGTGTGACTTTGGGCAAGTCACTTAACTTCTCTGGGCCTCAGTTCCCTCACCTGCAAAATGGGGATGAAGACTGTGAGCCCCCCACCGTGGGACAACCTGATCACCTTGTAACCTCCCCAGCGCTTAGAACAGTGCTCTGCACATAGTAAGCGCTTAACAAATGTCATCATTATTATTATTATTATTATTGTATCCATCCCAGCACTTAGTACAGTGCCTGGCACATGGTAAGCACTTAATAATAACAGTAATAATGATGGCATGTGTTAAGCGCTTACTATGTGCCAAGCACTGTTCTAAACACTGGGGTAGATACAAAGTAATCAGGTTGTCCCATGTGGGGCTCACAGTCTTAATCCCCATTTTACAGATGAGGTAATGGAGGCCCAGAGAAGTTAAGTGACTTGCCCGAAGTCACATAGCTGGTAAGTAGTGGAGCTGGGATTAGAACCCACGACCTCTGACACCCAAGCCCGGGATCTTTCCACTAAGCCACGCTGTCACTTAACAAATATCACAATTATGATTATTACTGGCACGCTGCCTAGGAGTGGCCTTGGCCCTGGGGTGGCACCGACCCCTGCCTGAGAGGTTAGATGGTAGGGCACCAGGGCATGAGTTAACCACCATGAGCCTCGTCGGCTACGGGCCGGGCGTGAGGTCCTTCCATGGATGAGGGCGGGGAATCCAGGACACGAACCCCAGCAGAGCCAGGGATTAGGGTGGAGGCTTCTCTCAACAGCTCGATCCCACCCCTTCTTCCCCATGAGTCGATATTTGCTCATCCTTGGAGATCAAGTAGGAGTCAGCTTTTTTTCCTGAATTTTCTGCAACCCATCCCACCGTAGACCCTGGAAATGGAGGTGCTGATGGATTTACAGATAGTATAGTAGGCATGAATGGAAAGTTGTTATTCGTCCTAGAATGAAATCCGTGTGCCAAATCCAATGTCCCAAACACTATGGAAACACCGCATAGATTTCCTGTTTCTAAAGAAGTAAAAATATAGGGAAGAGGAAGACTGTAGGAGAAGTCCAACTTCCCATGAAAAAGGTATACGACGGCCTGGATCAGGAGGTAATACTTCAACTTCCTCCAGGAAGCCTTCCCCCCACTGCCTTTGAACTTGGGTCAATCCCCAAGCACTTTGATATTCACCTAACATATCCTTATACTCTGCCACTTCCTTTCTCTGTAATTTAATGTCTGTCTACCCCTCAAAACTGCAAGCTCCTTGAAGGCGGTGGTTGGGTCTACCAACTCTATTGTATTACACTCCCGAGTTCTTAGTACAGTGCCCTGTACACAGTAAGTGCTCAATAAATACCAATCAATCAATCAATCATATTTATTGAGCACTTACTGTGTGCAGAGCACTGTACTAAGCACTTGGGAAGTACAAGTTGGCAACATATAGAGACAGTCCCTACCCAACAGTGGGCTCACAGTCTAAAAGGTGGGCTCACAGTCTAAAAGGTGGGCTCACAGTCTAAAAGACTGTGGTCTAAATACCACTGACGGATTGATTGAATCTGACTGATGGAAATAGAATTTATCAGGGCTTATTCATTCATTCCTCCATCCAATAGTATTAAACACCTTCTGTGTACAAAGCAATGTACTAAATGCTGGAGAAAATTGACAGATGAGAATTAGAATAGTCCCTTACCCCTTAGGAACACACAGTTTAACAGTACTGACAGCCAGCTATGAGAGGTAAGCAATAAAAACAGGAAAATAACATATAAAGACCAGGAGGATAATTGATAAAATAAAGGCAACAGATCATTGTGGCTAGCGGAACTGAGTTTCAGGCCCTTTTGCCCCAACAATCCAGCAGCCACAGCCATCCCAACTTTCTAAAAATTGAGAATTTTTAGCTGGTCGGCTGTAGCAGGCCTACTCGAATCGCTGCCTCCACGGGACCCTGTTGGGAAAGGTCCAATTCCCCTCAGTGTCCCTTTCTTCCTGGAGCTTGTTTTGTGCTGTGGCTTTAATTATTCAACTTTTCAGTAGCACAAAGACAACAGAGACTGGTTTGGGCATGTCAGCTTTTGCTGCTCCAAGGTAGAAGGACCTAATCGGCAGACTAATTGCTCGGATCTCGGGCTCTCCCAACTGGAAAGCGATTTCCACCTGTAATTGAATTTATTACCCGAGAACGTACCTTCGAATTCTCAGTGGCATAGCTCAGGAATAACAGAGGGACTGATGTCTCATAAAACCATCCATTTAAGTGGCTCTAAATTAAGTCCCACTGTTACTGTGTAATCTCTCTGCTTTTTTTTTTTGCATCTCCTTTTCTAATCGTTAATGAGAGGCCCCGCTGGAGTAGAGAGGAACTGAGGGAATTTTTTGTTGCGATAGAGGGACGGAGCTTGCAAAGCAGCAGTAGCCAATTCACATACACCATTGGTTCTTTGGCAGATGCTGTCTTCTGCTGCCCTATTTTTTGAGAAAGAGGGAGAGAATGTAATGGAGTCTGCTCCCCAGAGACGTATCATTTCCTGACATGTAAATGGGTGTTACATTGAAGATACGATACACCATGTCAACCGATCTTCTCCCTGGATTCTGCAGACCTCTCTGGGGACTTTTTAACCTGTAACTAGGTTTCCCATGTTTCCTTTCTTCTCTTCAGGTCCAGCTGATTTTTGAGGGAATTGACCCCAATACTGATGTGAAGAAAAGTGAATGGAAATAAAGGAGGATGAGAATCTAGGTGAATTCCTAGGGGGTAAAAAAAACCACCCTGCTATAACTGAATTCTCTATTTTCTCTTCTCAAGTCAACTTATTCACTGTGTCCCCTTCTCATCTCTGTGGCTGTCATGTCCTCCCTCCTTCCTGGAATTCCCTCACCCTTTACATAGAACAGAGCACTATTCTACCCATTTTCAAAGCCCTTCTAAAATTGCATCTCCTTAGAAAGGTCTTCCTTGATTAATCCTGATTTCCCAACCCCCTACTGCCACTTGAGCCCAACCACATCACCTAAACACTTGGGGAATCCCCTCAGTAAAAATAAAGATATCTTTATCTTTAAACTCTTTGCTTCCACCTACCCATTAGTTATTTTTGTGTCCCCCTACCAGATTGCAAACTCGAGGGTAGGGTCCATGTCTACTGACTCTATTGTACTCTTAATACAGTGGTCTGCATCAGGTCAGCACTCAGTAAATGCTATCGATTGTTTCATTCATTCTTCCAATCACTCGATTGGGAAGGGAATAGAAGTGTGTTCAGTTGAACAAAACAGGGGAGGGAAGAGAGAACATCTTGGGGATAATAAAAGGGTGGAACTGATCAATCGGTCAATCGGTGGTATTTATTGAGTGGTTATTGTATGCAGAGCACTGTACTAAGTGTTTTGGAGAGTAAAATACAACTGGTTGATAGACAAGTTCCCTGCCCACAGTGAGTTTACAGTCGAGACTCGCTTACAGGGTGTTGAATGAGATTCAAAGTGGATCCTCATTTTTCTTTTTTTCCCCCACCACACCCTTCTCTTAAGAAAGTATTGGAGAGTCCAAGATTAGTGGTGGGATAGTGTGGGTGATGGAGAGAGAGAGAGAGAAATCTGGGAATACTGGATATCAAATAGATTTATTGTTTTCGCCGTGCCAGACACAGTATGGGAAAAACATCAAAAGAAAAATATTCAAGAGGCATTTCGTCCTCTCCATCAGAGAGTTCCCATCTCATTCATAGCTTATACAATTTTCAAGGGTGGCCCTCTCTTTTCCTAGGGTTGTAATTGATTGGGCTAAAGAAAAGTAAGGTCAAGATACCCTGATAAAGTATGTGTATGAGAACCGACTCTTGCCAGGATACAAATGTTTGGGTTAGAGCTGACAGCATAGCAAAATGTTTATTTTACTTGAACTCTGTCTTGTCCAAACACTATCGGAAATTTGAGATCATATTTCATAGGTTAAATGACTTCACTTTTTCTCAAAGCAGTCACTTGGCTAATATTTACTTTACTTGTAAAATAAAATTGGATAATGAAGACAAAAATGGAAAGCTATGTCTGTCAAGGGTCATGCCACCACACTTCCCAGAATCATATAAATCATGGTATTTGAGCTAAAATATGATCACACTGCTCAGGACTGCTGATCCCCAAATCCAGAAAATAGCCCATCGCTAGAAGCTTTTGGTTTACTATTAGGTTCTTAAACAGTCAAGCTAGTGTGTGGCTGTGGGGGCAGGGTGGTTGTTAGGAAAGGACTGGTTTAGCGAGGAAGTATTTATTTCCCTCATGAGTACTTTTGACTTCATGTGATCCCCATAAAAAATCCTTATATTCTTCTGCTTCCCTTATCTGTAATTTATTTTAATGTTTGTGTCCCCCAACTAGATTAAAAGCTCCTTGAGGGCAAGTGCTTATTATGGTACCTGTCTTCTCTGCCCTCAAATTTGTCCTGTTCCCCCACAGAGACCTCTCATCTTTGGACTCACACCGATTTTGACCCACACCCCTCTGCATCATGCCTTGTTTAGTCTCCAAACCCAAACTACCTTCTCTTGATACCCAAATTGAGGCCCTCAACACCCCCTCTCTACTGAACTCAACTCACTCACTCCCCTATCCCCTCACTGATCTCATACCACTAACTTACAACCCTGGATCACCACCATAGTACCCCTTCTTCACTCGTGTACATGAGCAGCAGAGAGCTGCTGGTTAAAATCCAGATATAAGGCTCACCTCATCCATACTGTTGCCTGTTTATTTGTTTTGATGTCTGTCTCACCCCTTCTAGACTGTAAGCCCCATGTGGACAGGGATTGCCTCTCTTCATTGCTGAATTGTATTCATTCATTCATTCAATCGTATTTATTGAGCGCTTACTGTGTGCAGAGCACTGTACTAAGCACTTGGGAAGTACAAATCAGCAAGACGGTCCCTACCCAACAACGGGCTCACAGCCTAGAAGCGGGAGATAGACAACAAAACAAAACAAGTAGACAGGTGACAAGTAGACAGGTGATTGTACTTTCCAAGCACTTAGTACAGTGCTCCGCACACTGTAAAGTACTCAGTACATATGACTGAATGAGTGAACGAATAAATCTTAAATTCATCCTCATCTGGTTTCTCCTTCACCCATTCTCCATCCTCATTTACTGCCATGTCCATTCCCCTTCCCAGTTCTTTCAGATGTTTAACTCTCTCCTCAAACCCTCTGTCCATTCCCTCCCCTGCCCCACCCTCCAGAAACACACAGACACACACACACACACACACAATTTCCCCAGTGACATGGCCACATACTTTATTGAAAAAATTGAAACTATCAGGTGTGATCTCCTTAAAATCCCCCGTGCCTTTCTCCAGTTCCTTCTTCCTCCTGCCCCTTCTGTGACTCTCCCATCTTCCCCAGCTGTATCTCAAGAGATTTCCTCTTCCTTTCAAAATCTACCCCCTTTGCCTGTGCTTCCCTTCATACTTTATCAAAACACTTGCCCTCTCCTTTCTTTCCTCTCTAACACCTTCAGCTGTTAACTCTCTAATGGCTTCTTCCACAATGCTTTCAAACATTAGAACAGTGTTTTGCACATAGTAAGTGCTTAATAAATGCCCCCAAAAAACCATGTTCAGGTACCACCTATCCTAAAAAAATCCTCCCTTGACGCCATGTCTCCCTCCACGCCATGTCTCCCTCCAGTTATCACCTCATTTTCTCTCCAAACTCCTTGAATGAGTTGTCCTCCAATTTCCTCTCCTCCAGTTCTCATGACCGCCTCCAAATTGGCTTCCAACAGCTTCACTCCAAGGAAACTGCCCTCCCCAAAGTCACCATTAACCTCCTCTTCCATACCCAAAGGGCTTTATTCCACCCTAATACTCCTCAACTTCCCAGCTGCCACAAACACTGTGGGCCACCCCTTTTTCCTGGAAATATTATCTAATCTTGACTCCGCTGACACCATCCTCTGCCGGTTCTCCCATCTCTTTGGCCACTCATTCTCAGTCTCTTTCACGGGCTCCTCCTCTGACTCCCAACCGCTAACTGCGGGAGTCCGTTGAGGGCCAGTTCCGAGTTCCTTTCTATTTTCCATCTTCACCCACTCCTTTGGAGAAGTCATCATCATCAGCATCATCAATCGCATTTATTGAGCGCTTACTGTGTGCAGAGCACTGTACTAAGCGCTTGGGAAGTACAAGTTGGCAATATATAGAGACAGTCCCTACCCAACAGTGGGCTCACAGTCTAAAAGGGGGAGACAGAGAACAAAACCAAACATACTAACAAAATAAAATAAATAGAATAGATATGTACAAGTAAAATAAATAAATAAATAAATAGAGTAACAAATATGTACAAACATATATACATATATACAGGTCCCACGGCTTCAACTATCATTTTCATGTGGTTGATTCTCAAATCTACAAGCCTCTAACACCAATTTACTCACTGTACCTCGAGATCATCCATCCCTTGCCCATGTTCTCCCTCTGGCCTATAACTCCCTCCCCCTTCATGTCTGACAGACCTTCACTCTCCTCATCTGCAAAACCCCATAAAAATCACCTCTCTTCCAATGCAGTCTTCCCCTCCCAAGTCCTCATTTCCCCTACTCACTCTCCTGCCTGCATTGCCCTTAAACTTGGATTTGCGTCTTTTATTCACCCCATCCACAGCCCCAAAGCACTTACCTGCACATCTGTAATTTATTTTAATGTCTGTCTCCCCCTCTAGACTGTAAGTTCCTTGTGTGCAGGGAGTATGTCTACAAACTCTTGTTATATTGTACTCACCCAAGTGCTCAGTACAGTGCTCTGCACACTGTAAGCACTCAATAAATATAACTGGTTTATTAATTGATTGCTCTTCACACACGAAGTCCTCAACAAATGCCACTAATTGACTGATCGATTGAGTAAAAGGAATGAAACTTTATGCTACTTTGAGAAATTTGTGGCCAATAAATAATGACTGAAAATATTTTCTTCCTAGTTTTCCTACATACTTCGCCCCTCATATATAAGAGAAGTAAAATACAAGATCCTATTGAGCTGCCACCTCTTCAGACTCAAGGCTTGTGCCTTTTTATTTTTATTGCACTCTCCTAAGATTTCAATCTCTGCACAAAGTAAATGCTCAGTAAGTACTACTGATTAATTGCCTTTACAGCAGAGGAGTGGCTCTGAATCAGTTGAAATTTGGAATTCCCAGATTTCATTCTAGTGCGGGCAAATATGTAATTTATCATCATTAAATATAGGGCTGTTTATTGTGCACACAGTGGCACTGTGCTAAACCCTACACAAAGTAAATCCCATGTGGTTCCTGCCCTATACGATCTTTAATTCCAACGGAAATCAGGAAGTGCCATGGCCTGATGAAAAGAGTATGGCCTGGGAGTCAGAGGATCTGGGTTCTAATCCTGACTGAAACTTGCTTGCTGTGTGATCTTGGGTAAATCACTTCACTTCTCTGTGCCTCAGTTTGCTCAACTGCAAAATGGGGATTAAAAATCTGTTCTCTCTCCTACATAGACTGTGAGCCCCATGTAGGATAGGGACTATGCCTATCCTGATTAATTTATATCTACCCCACTGCTTACAGCGATGCTAGAAACATAGTAAGTGCTTAATAAATGTTACTATTATCATTATTAATAATAAATTATCATGGCATACCTGGGGTAAAACATTTTTACACATAAATACATGTAAATAAATATACATAACATGCACGGGGGTTTCTACTCATCTTTTGAAGAGAAACTTGGTAAGCACTGTGAGACAAGGAGACAAATGTGAAAACAGCTACAAAGGCTGCCACAATAAACCCGAGGGCAGAACAAGGATCACTCTTTATATATGACTTGGGATCAATCAGTGGTAGAACAGTGCTCTGCACATAGTAAGGGCTTAATAAATGCCATTATTATTATTATTATTATTATTTATTGAGCACTTCCTATGTGCATAGCACTGTTCCGGGATGCTGGGAATTAATCTGAGAAGGCATATTGGAGAAGATGGGCTTCCAGGAGTGCTGTGAACTGTTTGATTTTTCTAGGGAGGAGAAGTTTCAAGTCAGGTGGGCAGTGGTGGAAGAATTGAGATTTTTTGTAGGTATGCAGGATTGGGCGATGGGGAAATGAAGGAGAGGCTTGTGGTACCATAGAGTAAGGTAAATTAGAAACTCATATATTACATCCATGACATCAGGAAAGGCAATGAAAACTAGACAAGAAACTCTTGGTAGATGGGAGTTATTTTACAGGTAGTAGTAGAAGTAATAGTACTTCACAGTAATAGTATTTATTAAGCACTTATTGTGTGCAGAATATTATGCTAAGTGTGAGGAAAGAGTGCACAGATGGTTAAGTAGACACAGATGACCCTGTTCCTCAAGGGGCTAACAATCTATGAATATAGGTGTATGGTGGACTGGATATAAACTCAACATGAGCAATGAAACATTAAAACATTAAAACAGCATAAAGAACAAGGACAAATATGCAATACACAAATATCAGTAGGGAGCTGTGGCTAGAGGGGCAGACTTTTTCCTCATGATTCAGAGTCCATAGCAATGGCTACCACAGCCACTAAATTTCCCGAGGCTCTATGAGGCCTCATGCTGCAGGCGCTGTTCTCATTCCCACTGGATTTGTGGAAAGCAGGATGGGGTAAGGTCGTGGTATTTATCAAACACCCTCTGGGTGCAATGCACTATTCTAATCAATCAATCAATAATATTTACTGTGTGCTTACTTGGGAGAATACAATATAACAGAGTTGGTAGTAGACACAGTCCCTGCCTAAAATAAACCTACAGTCTAGAGGGTGAGACAGACAATAATATACAAAAATAAATTATGGAAATGATCTTAAGTGCTGTGGGGGTTGTGTGGCGGGGCTGAATAATGGGAGAAAATCAGGGTGATGCAGAAGGGAGTGGGAGAAGAGGAAATGAGGGCTTAGTCAGGGAAGGCCTTTGGGAGGAGATATGCCTTTGATAAGGCTTTGAAGATGGGGAAAGTAATTGTCCGTCGGTGAAGCAGTGTGGCTCAGTGGAAAGAGCATGGGCTTTGGAGTCAGAGGTCGTGGGTTCAAATCTCGGCTCTGCCAACTGTCAGCTGTGTGACTTTGGGCAAGTCACTTAACTTCTCTGCTCCTCAGTTACCCCATCTGTAACATGGGGATTAAAACTGTGAGCCACCGCAGGACAACCTGATCACCTTGTAACCTTCCCAGTGCTTAGAACAGTACTTTGCACCATAGTAAGTGCTTAACAAATACCATTATTATTATTATTATATGGAGAGGGAGGGCATTCCAAGCCAGAGGCAGGACATGGGTGAGAGGTCAAAGGCGAGATAGATGAGATTGAGGTACAGTAAGTAGGCTGACAGTTGAAAAGCAAGGCATGCGGCCTGGGTTAATAATAAGAACAATAATAATAATAATAATGGTACTTGTTAAGTGTTTACTATGTGCCAAGCACCAAGTAGTTGGGAAGATACAAGCTAATCGGATCAGCACAGTCCCTGTTCCACATGGGGCTCACACTCTAAATCCCCATTTTAAGATGAGGTAACTGAGGCCCAGAGAAGCTAAATGACTTGCCCAAGGTCACCCAGAAGACGTGGTGGAGCTGAGATTAGAACCCAGGTCCTTCTGAGACCCTGCCCCATATTCTATTCATTCATTCATTCATTCAATCAGATTTTTTGAGCACTTACTATGTGCAGAGCACTGTACTAAGCGCTTGGGAAGTACAAGTTGGCAACATATAGAGACGGTCCCTATCCAACAACAGGCTCACAGTCCCTAAGCCATGCTGCTTCTCCTACAGCAGCATGGTTGTAGTAGGAGAGAAGCGAGGTGAGGTAGGAGGGGGCAAGGTAACTGAGTGTTTTAAAGTTGATAGTAAGGAGTTTCTGTTTGATGTAGAGGTGGATGGGCAACCATTGGAGGTTCTTGAACAGTGGTGAAATGAGGTCCAAATGTTTTTGCTGAAAAATGATCTGGATGGGAAAGTGAAGTATGGATTGAAGTGGGGAGAGACAGGAGGCTGGGAGGTCAGCAATCAAGGTGGGATAGGATAAGAGCTTGGATTAACATGGTAGCAGATTAATGGAGAGGAAAGGGTGGATTTTAGCGATTTGTGAAGGTTGAACCAAAAGGATTTAGTAATGGACTGAATACATGGGTTGAATGAGAGAGGATAACACCTAGGTTACGGGCTTGTGCGTCAGAAAAGATGTTGGTGCTGTCTACATTGATGGGAAAGTTAGGGGAAGGACAGAGTTTAAGCAGAAAGATAAGGAGTTCTGTTTTAGACATGTTAACTTTGAGGTGACTGTGGGATAACCAAATGGAGATGTTTGAAGGTTGGAGGAAATGTAAGACTGCAGAGAGGGAGAGGGATCACAGCTGGAGATGTAGATTTGGGAATCATCCACATAGAGGTGTGGTAGTTGAAACCATGTGAGCAAATGAGTTTTCCAAGGGAGTGGGCGTAGATGGAAAATAGAAGGGGACATAGAACTGAAACTTGAAGGACACCCAGAGTTAGGGGGTGGGAGGCAAAGGAGGAGCCTGCAAAAGAGACTGAGAATAAGCAGCCAGAGAGATAGGAGACTATGAGCCCCATGTGGAACAGGGACTGTGTCTAAATTGATAAGCCTGAATCTACCCCAGAGCTTAGTACAGTGCCTGGAATATAGTAAACACTTAACAAATACCTCAATTATTATTATTACTATTAGCAGGAGAAGCAGAAGAAGACAGTGACAGTAAAGCCAAGGTTGAATAATGTTTCCAGGAGAAGAGGATAATAATAATAATGGTGGCATTTATTAAGCGCTTACAGTGCTTACCATGTGCAAAGCACTGTTCTAAGCGCTGGGTCCAAGGCAGCTGTAGGAGCCCTTGAAAGAGGCTGAAAATAAGTGGCCAGAGAGAAAAGAGGAGAACAAGAAGAGGACAATGCCAGTCAAGATGAGGTTGGATAACGTTTCCACAAGAAGGGGGTGGTTGACAGCGTTGAAGGCAGCTGAAAGGTTGAGGAGGATTAGGGTGGAGTCTCTTGACCCCACCTCACCTTCTAGTTATCGTCCCATATCCCTCCTACCATTCCTTTCCAAACTCCTTGAACGAGTTGTCTACACGCGCTGCCTAGAATTCCTCAACAACAACTCTCTCCTCGATCCCCTCCAGTCTGGCTTCCGTCCCCTTCATTCCACAGAAACTGCGCTCTCAAAGGTCACCAATGACCTCCTGCTTGCCAAATCCAACGGCTCATATTCTGTCCTAATCCTCCTCGACCTCTCAGCTGCCTTTGACACTGTGGACCACCCCCTTCTCCTCCACACGTTATCTGACCTTGGCTTCACAGACTCCGTCCTCTCCTGGTTCTCCTCTTATCTCTCCGGTCGTTCTTTCTCAGTCTCTTTTGCAGGCTCCTCCTCCCCCTCCCATCCTCTTACGGTGGGGGTTCCCCAAGGTCCAGTGCTTGGTCCCCTTCTGTTCTCAATATACACTCACTCCCTTGGTGACCTCATTCGCTCCCACGGCTTCAACTATCATCTCTACGCTGATGACACCCAGATCTACATCTCTGCCCCTGCTCTCTCCCCCTCTCTCCAGGCTCGCATCTCCTCCTGCCTTCAGGACATCTCCATCTGGATGTCCGCCCGCCACCTAAAGCTCAACATGTCGAAGACTGAGCTCTATGTCTTCCCTCCCAAACCTTGTCCTCTCCCTGACTTTCCCATCTCTGTTCACGGCACTACCATCCTTCCCGTCTCACAAGCCCGCAACCTTGGTGTCATCCTCGACTCTGCTCTCTCATTCACCCCTCACATCCAAGCCGTCACCAAAACCTGCCGGTCTCAGCTCCGCAACATTGTCAAGATCCGCCCTTTCCTCTCCATCCAAACTGCTACCCTGCTCATTCAAGCTCTCATCCTATCCCGTCTGGACTACTGCACTAGCCTTCTCTCTGATCTCCCATCCTCGTGTCTCTCTCCACTTCAATCCATACTTCATGCTGCTGCCCGGATTATCTTTGTCCAGAAACACTCTGGACATATTACTCCCCTCCTCAAAAACCTCCAATGGCTACCGATCAATCTGCGCATCAGGCAGAAACTCCTCACCCTGGGCTTCAAGGCTGTCCATCACCTCGCCCCCTCCTACCTCACCTCCCTTCTCTCCTTCTACTGCCCAGCCCGCACCCTCCGCTCCTCCACCACTAATCTCCTCACTGTACCTCGCTCTCGCCTGTCCCGCCATCGACCCCCGGCCCACGTCATCCCCCGGGCCTGGAATGCCCTCCCTCTGCCCATCCGCCAAGCTAGCTCTCTTCCTCCCTTCAAGGCCCTGCTGAGAGCTCACCTCCTCCAGGAGGCCTTCCCAGACTGAGCCCCTTCTTTCCTCTCCCCCTCGTCCCCCTCTCCATCCCCCCGTCTTACCTCCTTCCCTTCCCCACAGCACCTGTATATATGTATATATGGTTGTACGTATTTATTACTCTATTTATTTATTTATTTATTTATTTTACTTGTACATTTCTATCCTACTTATTTTATTTTGTTGGTATGTTTGGTTCTGTTCTCTGTCTCCCCCTTTTAGACTGTGAGCCCACTGTTGGGTAGGGACTGTCTCTATGTGATGCCAATTTGTACTTCCCAAGCGCTTAGTACAGTGCTCTGCACATAGTAAATGCTCAATAAATACGATTGATTGATTGATTGATTGATTGATTGGAGTAGAGGCCGCTGGATTTGGCAAGAAGGAAATTGTTTGTGACCTTTGAGAGGGCGGTTTCTGTGGAGTGAAGGGGATGGAATCCAGACTAGAGGGGGTCAAGGAGAGAACTGCAGGAGAGGAATTTGAGACAGCAGGTGTAGACAACTCTCTCAAGGAGTTTGGAGAAGAATGGTAGGAGGGAGATGGGATGATAACTTGAGGGAGCCATGGAGTGAAGCACTTGGGAAATACAAAACAAGCCAGTGGCACTTTTCCTGCCCACAAGGAGCTTACCCACTAATGGGGCAGGCACACATAAAAGTATTTACAGGGTAATCCAAAAAATAAATGAATATATAATTTAGTAAATATATATACATTAGTGCTGAGGATGAGTACAATTAGGAACGTAAATGCTATCAATCGTTCAATTAATCAATGGCAGTTACTGAGTACTTACTGTGTACCAGAGATGGATGGACAATCATTGGAGGTTTATGAAGAGTGGAGAAATTTGGTCTGAATGTTGTTTTAGAAATATGATCCCTGCAGCAGAGTGTAGTATAGACTGGAGAAGGGAGATACAGGAGGCACGGAGGTCAGTGAGGAAGTTGATGCAGTAGTCAAGGTGGGATAGTATAAATGGCAGCAGTTTGGATCGAGAGGAAAGAATAGATTCTAGGATGTTGTGAAGGGTAGAACCACCAGGATTTGGTGATAGACTGATTATGTAGATTGAATGAGAGAGGTGAGTTGAGGATAATGCCAAGACTATAGACCTGTGAGACAGGCATGATGGTGGAGTTGTCTATAGTTATGGGAAAGACAGAGGAGGATGGAGTCTGGGTGGGAAGATGAGGAATACATGCATATAATGCTTCAGAAATCACCCCATAAATCACCCCTATTTAACCTTCTATAAAACCAGAAATGGCTGGAAATCTCTCTTAAAATTCATAACTGTAAAGACTCTGCAGGTAGGGCTGAATGTGATTGTTATTTTGTCTTTCCACAGCGACCAGGACATTCTAAGAATGGATTTACCGGAGAGCCAGGATGGGTGAGAACAGGGCCTTGCTGCCTACCTTCAGTATTGACAGGACTGAATTCTTCCACTCCCCGCATCGCAGCCCTGCCTTCTGCCATTCCTGCCCCAAGTGAAGTGGATGAAAATGCCATCAAGCTCCACCCCAGCTGAATCTAGTCCAGTTCAGATGTTGGCATTTACAGCTGGGGCTGAGGCTGAGACTGGCGCTGTCTTAAGATGCTTTTAACTAGGGCTCGCTCAGATTCCCCCATACATTGTAAAAGTTTCCACACCCTCTTTACTCCCACATATTGGGCATCCTGTCTACGACAGGTACCACACCCACCCCACCCAGAAAACATGGCTCACCCAGAACTCTCTGGGGCATGCCCTGCAACTTCCCTGCTCTCTGAACTCAACATCTATAAAGTCTTCTGAAATCTGAATAGATCAACGTGGGTATGTCTCCACTCTTTTCTGGTGCTCGTCAAGAAGAGGGAGAAATGGTTTGGGATGTAGTTGGGGCTAGTTCCAAGCCAGTAGAAGCTGATAAATGATCGTCAACTGTGGTAGAGTCTATGGTTCTAAGAAAATGCTTCAATACAAACTCTCATTTATTCATCTGTTTCTTCTTACCATAACCTCGCTTTTATCCTCCGCGGTCTCCTTCAAGGCTCATGTTCTAACTATTGCCAAATCAGGCAGGTTTTTTCTAAACCACATTTCCTGGAAAGGCACAACAAAGGAGAGCCTTTGGGTGTGCAGCATGTGCCTGGGATTGTGGGTCCTGCACTGGTCTCTACACATATAGTTTTGCTAGTCTTCCTTTTAGAGTGGAAGTTTCTTGAAGGCAGGGAATCAGTCACTTTTTTGTTTTGAATTTTCCAAGCACTTAGTACAGTGCACCATCCCAAGTGTGTGCTCAACACATAGTAATTCTACGACTAATAATAATAATAATAATGGCATTTATTAAGCGCTTACTATGTGCAAAGCACTGTTCTAAGCGCTCAGCACTGTTCTAAGCGCTCACGACTACAGCTGACTACTGGAGGGAATAGGTGAGCTCTACCCACAGGGGTGTTAGGAACGTCGAAAGGCATCAAGGAAATATTTTTGGCACAGTCTGCAGGCCGCTCTGAGCATGAATTCAAGATGAAAGGAATATCCAGGACCATGCCACCACACTCCTTTCCAGTCGTTATTCAATTGGGAAAGGGCCTGAGAACTGGAGTAGGAAGACTTGGTTGATGATGATGATGATGATGATTATATTTGCTAAGTGTTTACTGTATGACAAGTACTGTTCTAAGTGCTGGGGTAGATACAAGTTAATCAGGTCAGACACAGTCCCTGCCCAACATTGGGCTCACATTCTAAGTAGGAGCCAAGCTATTGTTGCTCTCATAGTTGTGGTTCATGATTACACTGTTGACTCCTTTTGGGAAATGCATGGGAAAAGGATGCCTTTATATGTGGGTGAGACTTTTTTGGGTTATAACCCACATAAGGAGGAAATCAACCTCGTCAGCAGCATCATCTTTGAACCTATAGGAAAACCCTCTCTCTCTCTCTCTCTCTCTCTCTCTCTCTCACTTTCTCTCAAATCTTATTAATGGTTATATATGCATATATAATCTTATTAATGATTAAAGTGACAACAAAAGAAACATTTAAGAAAGAGTTACAAAAATTCTGACCATCTATTACTGGGGCATCTATTGACAGGGGTCCAATCCAAAATAAGACAAGAATCCCATAAATTCCCCATAGACTAGATTTTAAGGATTCTATCATATTCATTCAATCATATTTATTGAGCACTTACTGTGCAGAGCACTGTACTAAGCTCTTGGGAGAGTACAACAATAAACAGACACATTCATATTTCTGCCCACAGTGAGCTTACAGCCTAGAGGAGAGGAGGCAGACATTAACATAAATAAATAAATTACAGATATATACATAAGTGCTGTGGGGCTGGAAAAGGGGATGAACAACAGGAGCAAGTCAGGGCGATGCAGAAGGGAATGGGAGAAGAGGAAAGGGGGGCTTAGTCAAGGAAGGCCTCTTGGAGGTGATGTGCCTTCAGTAAGGCTCTCAGGAGGAGGAGATAAATTGTCTGTTGGATTTGAGGAGGGAGAGTGTTCCAGGCCAGAAGCAGAATGTGGGTGAGGGGTCTGCGGTAAGTTGGACAAGATCAAGGTACAGTGAGAAGGTCAGCATTAGAGGAGCAAAGTGTGTGGGCTGGGTTGTCATAAGAGAGTAGTAAGGTGAGGTAAGAGGGGGCAAGGTGACTGAGTGCTTTAAAGCCAATGGTAAGGAATTTTTGTTTGATGTGGAGGTGGATGGGCAACCACTGGAGTTTTTTTGTGGAGTGGGGAAACATGTCTTGAATGTTTCTGTAGAAAAATGAACCAGACAGCAGAGGACGAGTAAGGATTACAGTGGGGAGAGACAGGAGGCTGGAAGGTCAGCAAGGAGGCTGATGCAGCAATCCAGGCAGGGTAGGATGAGTGATTTATTAATTCAGTAGCAGTTCGGATGGAGAGGAAAAGTCAGATTTTAGCAATGTTGTGAAGGTGGGTCTGACAGGATTTAAGAGAGAGGAGTAAGGATAATGCCAAGGTTATGGGCTTGTGAGACTGGAAGAATGGTGGTGCAGTCTACAGTGATGAGAAAGTCAGGGGGAGGAGAGGGTTTGGGTGGAAAGATAAGGAGTTCTGTTTTGGACATGTTAAGCTTGAGGTGACAGGAGGATATCCAAGTACAGATGTCTTGAAAGCAGGAGAAAATGTGGGACTGCAGAGATAGAGCGAGAGAGATCAGGGCTGGAGGTGTAGATTTGGGTATCATCTGCATAGAGGTGGTATTTGAAGCCACGGGAGCAAATGAGTTCTCCGAGGGAGTAGGCATAGATGGGGAATAGAAGGGGGTCCAGAACTGAACCTTGAGGGACCCCCCCGCACAGTTACAGGTTGGAAGACAGAGGAGAAGCCCGTGAAAGAAACTGAGGATGAATGGCCAGAGAGATAAGAGGAGAACCAGAAGAGGACAGCGTCAGCGCATTGCGGGTTGTATGATAGGTAGGCATTGTTAATCATCAATTAATTATTTATTGATAATTATCAATAAGTTATTAATTGATGGTCATTATCATTATTAATAGGTAGTATTACAGGTAGGCCAGTTTAACTCAAAGGCTAAGTGTGTTGTGTGCCACTACACAATCTAGTCATTTAGCAGTCACGCCATTCTGGAAAAGCTCCCACAGTGCACATTATTGAAGTGTCAGCTGACAGACACCACTGAGACACCACTAAGAAGGAGGACCTCGAGACTGGAAGCTCATTCATTCATTCATTCATTCATTCATTCAATCATATGTATTGAGCGCTTACTGTGTGTAGAGCACTGTAATAAGCACTTAGGTGCTTCATCGTGGTCAGAAAATTATCTACCAACTCTGTTTCGTTGTAGGCAGGGAATATATCTACCAACTCTGTTGCACTGTACCCTCCCAAGTGCTTAGTACAGTGATCTGCACACAGTCAGTGCTCAATAAATACGACTGATTGATGAGAGAAAGCCAAGCAGGCAAATGGATGCTTCCTGATCAGATGCAGCCTGGGAAAGACATGCAGACTAATCTTTGAGCAGGTGCGAATCAATCAATCAATCAGTCAACTGAATTTACTGAGCTCTTAATGGGTGCATTCCACCATACTAAGCCCTTGGGAGAATACAATATAACAGTTGGTAGGCACGATCTCTGCCCACAAGGGGTTTACAGTCTAGAAAGGAAGACGGACATTAAAATAAATTATGGATATGTACATAAGTACTGTGGAGTTGAGGGTGAGGTGAATAAAGGGTACAAATCTAAGTGCAAGAAGGGAGAGGGAGTAGGGGAAATGAGGACATAGTGAGATAAGGCCTCTTGGAGATGTAATATTAATAATAATAATGAATAATAATGATGGCATTTATTAAGCACTTACTATTTGCAAAGTACTGTTCTAAGTGCTGGGGAAGTTACAAGGTTATCAGGTGGTCCCACGAGGGGCTCACAGTCTTAATCCCCATTTTACAGATGAGGTAACTGAGGCCCAGAGAAGTTAAGTGACTTGTCCAAAGTCACACAGCTGACAATTGGCGAAGCGGGGATTTGAACTCATGACCTCCGACTCCACAGCCCGTGCCCTTTCCACTGAGCCACGCTGCTTCTCTAATAAGGCTTTTAAGGTGGAGAGTAGTGGTCCGGCAGGTATGAAGGGGAAGGGAGTTCCAGCCCAGAGACAGAATGTGGGCAAAGAGTTGGCAACAAAATAGACAAGATGAAGATACAGTGAGTTAAGTTGGCATCACAGGAGCAAAGTGACCATGCTCGGTAGAAGTAGGAAACCAGCGAGGTAAGATTGGAACGGGCAAGGTGATTGAGTGCTTTAACGCTGATAGTAAGCAGCTTGTTCGATGTGGAGGTGGATGGACAACCACTGGAGGTTCTTGAGGAATGGGAAAACATGGACTGAATTTTTTTTAGGAAAACGATCTCGACAGCAGAATGAAGTATGGACTGGAGTGGGTAGAGACAGGAGACAGGGAGGTCAGCAAGGAGGTTGATGCAGTAGTCAAGGTGGTACAGGATAGGTGTTTGGATCAGTGTGGTTGCAGTTTGGATGTAGAGGAAAGGGGGGATTTTAGCAATGTTGCAAAGGTAGGACCTGGTGACAGAGTGAATATGTGGGTTGAAGGAGAGGGATGGGCTGAGGATAATGTCAAGGTTATGGGCTTGTGAGGCAGGGAGGATGGCAGTGCTGTCTACAGTGATGGAAAAGTCAGGGGAAGGACAGTGTTTGGATGAAAAGATGAGGAGTTCTATTTTAGACGTGTTAAGTTTGAGGTATTGGCAGGACAGCAAAGTAGAGATGTCCTGAAGGCAGAAGGGAATTCAAGACTGTAGAGAAAGAGAGAGATCAGGGCTGGAAATGTAGATTTGGAAATCATCTGCATAGAGATGGTAGTTGAAGCCATGGGAATGAATGAGTTCTCCAAGAGAGTGGGTGTAGATGGAAAATAGACAGGGACCCAGAACTAAGTCTTGAGGTACTTCCACAGGGAGAGGGTGGGAGGTAAAGATAGAGCCTGTGAATGAGCGGCCAGAGAGATAGGAGAGCCAGGAGAGAGGACAGTGTCAGCAAAGCCAATGTTAGATAATATTTCCATTGGGAACCCTGTGGCCTAGTGGAGCATAGGCAGGGGAAACCAAGAATCTGTGTTCTAACCCTAGCACTGCCATTTGTCTGTTGTGTGACCTTGGGAAAGTTACTTAACTTCTCTGTGCTTCAACTTCCTTATTTGTAGAATGGGAATTAAATCCTACTCCCTCCTACCTAGACTGTGAAGCCAATGCAGGACAGGGACTGTGTCCATCCTGATAACCTTGTATCTACCCCAATACTTAGAATAGTGCTTAACATAGAGCAAGTACTTAACAAATACCATAATTATCAATTATTATTATTATTTCCAGTAGATGGGTTTCCTCTACAGTGTCAAAGGCAGCTGAGAGGTCGAGGAGGATTAGGATGGAGCAGAAGCCATTGGATTTGGCAAGAAGGAGGTGACTGGTGACCTTTCAGAGAGTTGTTTACATGGAGCGAAGAGGGCAGAAGCCAGATTGGAGGGGGTCTAGGAGGGAGATAAAAGAGAGGAAGTGGAGTCATTGAGTGTAGACAACATGCTCGAGAGGTTTGGAGAGGAAAGGTAGGAGGGAGATGGGGAGACAGTTGGAGGGAGCCGTGGGGTCAAGGGAGGATTTTTTAGGATAGAAGATTCATGAGCATTTTGGAAAGCAGTGGGAAAGAAGCCATTGGAGAATTAACAGTTGCAGATGGAGGTCAGGGAGGGAAGAAGGAAGGGGGCAAGTTTTTTGATAAGGTGCTAAGGGATGGGGTTGGAGGTGCAGGGGGAAAGGGGAGATTTTAAGAGATGGCGGGGATCTCCTCTTGAGGTATCACTGGGAAAGATGGGAGAATCAGAAAAGGGGTGGGAAGAGGGAGGAACTGGCGAAAAGAAGAGGAGATTTTAGGGAGATCACACCTGATAGTTTCAATTTTCTCAATAAAGTACCTGTGCAGGTCATTAGAGGCAAGAGATGTGTGTGTAGAGGAGGGAGAGATGTGGGGATGGGGGCTTGAGGAGGGAGTTAAAACAATTGGTGTGGGTGATGGACACCTGAGTCAATAAGGATGGAGAAAACGTAAGTGTGAAGAGTCTGTGCTCCCTTTTAGGGAGGGGCAGAAACCAAGAGGCTTAGATTGCCCTTGTTTCTTATAGGCCCAGCAGCTGGGAAGAGCAGCAAGTGCTTTTAATGATAATTGTGGTATTTGTTAAGTGCTTACTATGTACCAAGCACTGTATTGAGCACTGGATAGATACAAGCTAATCAGGTCCCACACGGCGCACCCAGTCTAAGTAGGAAGAGAGAAGACGTACTGAATCCCCATTTTGCAGATGAGGAAATTGCGGAACAGAGAAGCTAAGCAACTTTGCCAAGATCACACAGCAGGCAAGGGATGGAGCTGGGATTAGAACCCAGGTCTTCAGACTCCTAGGGCCATGCTCTTTCCACTAGATCATATTGCTTCCCTTTTGAGTCTCAAGTTAGCAGGGGGTCGGCTGAAAACTGGGCTGGTTGAGGTCCTACAGCCTGAGCTTTTTGGCAGGGAGACCTTAGGCCTGCGTGTGCCTTCAGATTGGCTTAGGTCATGGCGGGCAGCTTCAGGCATTTGGCCACCTCGAAGTGGGAAAAAATTCCGCCTCTCCTTAAGGTGGCTGCTCCGGTGCAATTGACACTGTCAATGATACTCCCATGACGACATATGGGAGCGTGCCCAAACCTCCGAACCAAGAACTGCCGTGAAACTTCTCTCAAATCCCAGTGACACAGGTGCCACTTCTGCCCTGGGAGGAGGGAAGCTGCACACTTTCAACTCTTCAATCGCTTCAGTCACCCCATGATTGTCACTCTGCCAGTGCATCCTGGGCAGCCTGCTTAGCTCCCTTAATGTCTAAAGAAAACCCCGAGGGCCATGTAGGCTGACAGCTGCCAACTCCTGACAAGCAGATTGAAATTCATGGCATTCCTACTGGGCTCTCCAGAATAAATCCCCACAACTCTTGCCTGGATCTGAGATGGGACAGTTGTGGAGGACAAGGGTTTCAGAGAAAGGGGAGTGAAAAGTCAGTGCTGGAAGACTGAGAATCCTGGTTTTTTACTGATCCTGTGTTCCTTCTATCCCCAGAATAAATGAATGAATAAATCCTTCCCTCCACCAGGGAAAGCACAGGCTTATGGAAAGGGAACAGGTAATAATAATAATAATAATAATTTTACTATGTGCCAAGCAGTCTCTGAAGCACTGGGGTAGATGCAAGATAATCAGGTCAGACTTAGTCCCTGTTCCACATAGGGCTTTCAGTCTAAGGGAGAAAAGATATCATCCCTTAGATGAGAAAACTGATGCACAGAGAAGTTAAGTGACTTGACCAAGGTCACCCCCAAGAGTGGACACGCTCCTGGCTCACACTCTAAGTAAGAGGGAGTAGGATTTCAACCCCATTTTATAGGTGAGGAAACTAAGGCACAGAGAAGTGAAATGACTTGCCCGAGGTCACACAGCAGACAAGCGGCAGATCAGGATTAGAACTCAGGTTCTCACACTCCGAGACCAGGGCTCTTTCCACTAGGTCATGATGCTTCCCTTGTACTTGCCAAAGTGCTTAGGGCAGTGCTTTGGACTTAATAGGTGCTCACCAACTACCATTAATGACAATGACGATGAAGGTGCAATTGATTTTTAATGTCTGGCCCCTCCTCAGCAACTACTGATCTATGGACTCCTCCAATGTTTCAGGGATCTCTTACAGGAGGAAAATCCAGCACATCTCTTGGTAAACTGCAGAATCACAGGCTGTTAGTGTTCAAATAAAGCATTTGGTTTAGAAGCCGAGGCCTGGATTGAAACATCATTACCCAGCCAATGGGCCTTTTCATTTTTTTTGCAGCGGATTCCCTTCAGATACCCCTGAAAAGATGAAATTAATCCACTTGTCTTTGGTGCCAAAGCACGCCCACTGAAATTGGAGCTGCCTGAGACTCCATCACCAGCCCATTCTCGCCTGCTATAGTTCGGCCTTTTCCTTTGCCCAGAAGCATGGCTTTTTCTCCTTTACTGCCTCTCAAGCCCATTGCCTGTGCCAACTATTTCTGACTTTAAACTGCCTCCTTAAACCCCCAGTAGCCCCACTTCCCTGTCTCTCACCACCAATGACCTTGCCAACTATTTAATCGACAAAAATTGAAGCCATTGGGAGTTATCTGCCCCAAATCTCCTCATCTCCTGGGTCACTACCCCCTCTAATCTCCCCATCCACTCTCTCTCTTCCCATTCATATCTCAAGTGATCTTTTGCCTCTCTTCAAATTCTATCCTCTCTTCCTGTGCCTTTAAACACTTGTCCCCATCCTTCATCCCTCCTTGACTGCCCTCTATAACTACTCACTCTCCAGGGGCTCCTTCCCATCTGTTTTCAAACATGCCCGTATATCTCCTATCCTAACATCCCCGCACCTCCAGCCCAGTGTCCCTTCCAGCTCTCATCCCATCTCCCTCCTGTCATTTCTGTCCAAACTTCTTGAATGTACTGTTCACTCTCAGTGTCTCCAATTTCTCTCTTCCAACTCCCTCCTTGACTTACTGCAGCCCAGAGTCCACACCCTCCACTCCACTGAAACTGGCTTCTCCAGAGTCACCAGTGATTTCCTCCTTGCCAACTGAACAGTTTCTTCTCAATCTTAATTCTTCTTTACCTCTCAATAGGCTTTGCTACTGCAGAACACCTCATTCTCCTTGAAACAGTATTTAACCTTGGTTTTAATGATACTCTCCTCCCCTGGTTCTCCTCCTACCTCTCTGGCCATTTCTTCTTAGTCTCTTCCACTGGCTCCTCCTTTGCCTCTGTTCCTCTAACAGTGGTGGTCCCTTAAGACCTAGTTTTGGGTCCCCTTCTAATCTTCATTTATACCCACTCCCGTGGGGAACTCATCCACTCCCAGCTCTACACAGATGATTCCCATCTCCAGCTCTCTTCTCCACAGTTTTGCATTTCCTCATACCTTCAGGACATCTCTATGTGGATGTCCCATGGTCACCTCAAACTCCTGTTCAAAACTGAACTCATCCTCTCTCCCAAACACTCTCTTACCCTTGACTCTCCCACCACTGTAGACAACACCACTACCCTCCCCATCTCATAAACCCACAACCTTGGCATTATCCTTGCCTCATCTTTCCCCTTCAACCCACACATTCAGTCTCCAGATCCTGCTGATCCCAGACTGAGCCCCCCTCCTTCCTCTTCCCCCTCCACCCCCCCGCCCTACCTCCTTCCCCTCCCCACAGCACCTGTATATATGTTTGTACAGATTTATTACTCTATTTATTTTACTTGTACATATTTACTATCCTATTTTATTTTGTTAATGATGTGCATCTAGCTTTACTTCTATTTATTCTGATGACTTGACACCTGTTCACATGTTTTGTTTTGTTGTCTGTCTCCCCTTTCTAGACTGTGAGCCTGCTGTTGGGTAGGGACCGTCTCTATATGTTGCCAACTTGTACTTCCCAAGCACTTAGTACAGTGCTCTGCACACAGTAAGCGCTCAATAAATACGATTGAATGAATGAATGAATGAATCTTCCCAACATCTCCAGAATCCCCCCCTTCCTCTCCACCCAAATTGCCATCTTGCTGGTACAAGCACTTGTCATATCCCACCTTGATTATCGCATCAGCTTCCTTGCTCAGCTCCCTGGCTCCAACCTCTGTCCAGTCCATACTTCTCTCTGCCGCCCAGATAATTTTTCTAAAAATTTTTCTGTGCACATTTCCCCACTCCTGAAAAACCTCCAATGATTGCCCATCCATTTCTGTATCTCTTACTGCACTTTCTCACAGCATATATATATATATATATATATATGCTATATATATATATATATATATATATATATATAGACAGATATTATATAAATATTTATGGAAGGCAACCATCCATAAAAATATATATAGTTACCTGTTCATCTCCCCCAATAGATTGTAACTTCCTTAAGGGGAAAGATTGGACCTACCAACTCTTTCATACTCTCCCAAGCATTTATAACAGTGCTCTGCATACTATGAGTGCTCAATAAATGCCACTGATTGATTGACTGATTGGTTCAGTGCAGGCAGTAGAACCAGCATCCTTTTGCCTTCTCTCATAGATGTTGAAGTAGGAGCACTTGATAAGGTCTGAATTATCTGGCTTTATTTCAGAAGCAACTCTGGATGACATCTGAAATAGAGGGGCTATAAGCCCCAGCCTAGATTAAGTTTCAGGGCTTCAAAGGACTCAAAAATAGTTTGGCTTCTTTCACCTGCCAATCAACCAAGGCTTGAGATCAAAGATCAGTAATTCTAGTGGTGGTGGGAGGGAAGAGGCAAATGGCCCCAATTAACCACTTGCGTCTCTCAAGTTTAAGACAGACAGGCAGGCAGGCAAACCTGGGTTAAACTTGATGCTTTTCACTTGAACCATTTCCCTTGAGCCCCATGAACGTCCTACCCCATTAACTATGACTCATGAATTACCTACAAGCGAAGATTCTTCTTTTCTAAAACATTTTGCAGGAGCCTCAGACATCAGAACTGGGGCACTTACTGTGCAATCTACCAAATCAAGAGCCAGACAGCCCCGTCTCCATTTACCAGGGAAATTATCGGAACAATCCCGGCAGCACATTGAAAGAGTCTCGCTGCCCCAGATTTTAAAGGCAAACAGCAAAGGCTGGGTCACTCCCACTTCAGGTACTAGAATCCCAGGCTCCAGAGGCTGGGGAAACCTCAAGAGGTCATCCAGAGAAGCAGTGTGGCTCAGTGGAAAGAGCCCTGGTTTGGGAGTCAGAGGTCAAGGGTTCTAATCCCGGCTCCGCCACTTATCAGCTGTGTGACTTTGGGCAAGTCACTTCACTTCTCTGTGCCTCAGTTACCTCATCTGGAAAATGGGGATTAAGACTGTGAGCCCCACGTGGGACAACCTGATTACCTTCTATCCCCCCAGTGCTTAGAATAGTGCTTGGCACATAGTAAGTGCTTAACTATCATTATTATTATCTAGGCCATTCCCCTGTCTTCAGAGGGTAACACAGCCAAACCACCTCAGCCTAATTAATTCATTCATACTGTACTGAGCACTTACTGTGAGCAGAGCACTGTACTGAGTGCTTGGGAGAGTGCAATACAACAATAAGCAGACACATTCCCTGCCCACCACGAGCTTAATGAGAACCTATTCTTGTTTTTACAATTCCCAAAGCTCCAGGGAGCAAAGATGATGGTTCCACGAGAGGCCAGGCTTCTAGAAAGAAAAGGCCAGGTAGGAGGAGTCAGAATAAGTGGAACCCAAGAGATTAGTTTATCATCCGAAGCTGGGAGAAGTCAAAGCTGGGAGACGGCCCTTCCCTTTTGGTGAGGGGGCTGGTGGAGATTTCCCAGAGTGTGGACATCATTAGCCACCTCCCCCTTCCTTTCAGGACTAGGGGCAGATGACCTAATTTGATGCCTGGAAGGGGTGGGGAGGGTAAAAAGAGGCCAGACCAAAGGAATTCCTTCTATTTGTCCTCCAGAGAACTTGACAGATTGAGAAAACCAAGCCCCCCATCCCTCTTTCTTCCCCACCCAGGACTCATTTCCTTACTATGTTTCCTTTGTGGAGAACTATCCATGGACTCTTCACACCTCTGACATATCAGTACTGGTAAGAAAACACAGGATCCTTTCCTTCCCTCCCTCTATATGGAAGGCTGAGGTTCCCACCCTCTGAGGATGTCACACCTTTTCAATTCCTCTTGGGAACTTTCACCTTTTGTCTTTCTCCAGTTTCTGCACCTCTTCATTTGGCTCATCTCTTCTTGGTAAAGAAGTCCTGATGGACATCTTTTTGCTGGGGCCTATCCTGCAACTCTTTTTGTGCAGAAAAGTGAAGGTCAGCCCCCTTGCTTTCTTCCACCAAACTTTCTCTTTGGGCCCAAAGCATGGGGTTTAATCAACCATATTTATTGAGCACTATAAAGTCTTCATCCCCATTTTTCACATGAGGAGACTGAGGCCCAGATAAGTGAAGTGACTTGCCCTAGGTCACACAGCAGGCAAGTGGCAGAGCTAGGATTAGAACCCAGGTCCTTCTGACTCTCAGGACAATGCTCTATCCAATAGACCACACTGTTTCTTATAAAAGTACGCTCCCCCTCTAACTGTTATATTGTACTCTTCCAAGTACTTAGTACAGTGTTCTGCACAGTAAGTGCTCAATAAGTATGGTTGATTGATAGAGCCTCACTGTGAGTCTGGTGGATGGACTGCATAAAATTCCTCAATAGTGTGAGTCCCAGAGAGCAGATTTTGGTGGGGAGGCCTGACCAGCAAATGGCAGGGGCACTACAGATCTTTTTAAAAAATGCCTCACTCAATTTATCTTTCCCATAAGAGTGGAAGCTCCCAGTGGGCAGAACAGTGTGTCTCATGCTTCTGTTTTACCTTCCCGAAATTTAGT
Source organism: Tachyglossus aculeatus (assembly GCF_015852505.1). Lineage (NCBI taxonomy): Eukaryota > Metazoa > Chordata > Mammalia > Monotremata > Tachyglossidae > Tachyglossus > Tachyglossus aculeatus. The sequence goes on from NC_052076.1 coordinate 67,292,658, forward strand.
CCAGTGCACTACACTGGTCATGGGTTCAAATCCCACCTCTGCGACTTATTCAGGTGTGTGACTTTGGGCAAGTCACTTCTCTCTACCTCAGTTACCTCATCTGTAAAATGGGGATTGAAATCTTGAGCCCCACGTGGGACAACCTGATTACCTTGTATCCCCTCAGTGCTTAGAACAGTGCTTTGCACATAGTAAGCGCTTAACAAATACCATTATTATTATTATTATTATTACACTCAGTAGGTGTTCAATAAATGATGGCATCTCTCATCAGAAATGGCTGTTAAGCTTTGATCCTGGGTCTTCAGGACTGAAAACATGCACAGAGGTATTGATTACAATGCTGATGGCTTCCCCAACCCCCCTCACCCTTCCCTCTCTCTTTCTCTCCCTCCCTCTCTCTTTCTCTCCCTCCCTCTCTCTCTCTCTCTCTTTCTCATCCCCGACGGTCATGTTCCTACTCAGGCATGGAACAAGCGAGTAGGAGGGCAGGACTGCAGTTTCAAAAGGAAGAGCATTTCAAGAAGCTCCAGTGAAAATTATTCTGAATAATGCTAGGCCACGGATCCTTCTATGGTTTCTTCTAGTCTTGGAGTTTGTTCTCCTACCAACATTCTTGGCATTTTCGGTGATTTAACAGACACCTTCTGTGCCTTTAGGTTTGAACTTCCCCTTGGTCTGGTGGTCGTAAGCTGTAAACTTCTTGTGGGCTGGGATCACATCTACCAACTCTGCTGTATTGTACTTGCCTAAGCACTTTGTACAGTGCTGTGCACACAGTAACTGCTCAGTAAATACCAGTGATTGATTGATTGGCCTGTGGGAGGAAACACAACTTTTTGCACTTTACCAATGTGAGAAGCAAAACACTCTGGTCAGCCCCAAGCCCTGCCGCTTCGTAACACGCAGCATATCACCCACGTAGGAAGCTCCACCCCCTGTTCTGATCCCCAAGAATTGGCTTTCTAGGAGTTGACCCTTTTTGTTAAGTTGTTAACTCTGCACTGAAACGACCCTGGGATAGTCCTGTGCCCCCTCTAATCAACTCTGTCCTTCCATCCCAGAGTCCCTCACTCAATCCCTGCTGTCCAACCCCTCCCTACTCATGTTGCCATCCCCTTCCTGTGAACTCCCCTCCTCTAAACTGGAACCTGGTTTTCCCCAAATAACACTGTCTCCCCTGCTGCTCTCTGTAAAGGGGGTCCCATCGTCTCCCACTCCTCAAACTCAGTGGGAAAAAGGGAGGGTCGGGCTTCCTTCTACTTCCCCCAAACCACTTCCACACAATTCCCCCTGCTCTTTCCCCACCCTATTTCTCTCTTTTCCTTTTCTCTGAAGCCCATTACATCCATCTCTATGACCCACTCCAGTTGCTAGTCACAGTCATCTACCTCTCCCCAGGTCCCACCTCCAAATTGCTGAACCATTCTGATCCCTTTCCGACATTCCGTCTCTCTTTCTCCATCCCTACATTAATCCTTAGGGACTTCAATATCCATGTGGATGCTCCTGATGACTCTTCCATTACCCCCTTCCTATTACTACTAACTCCACTGATCTGCTCTACTCCACTTCCCCCACATACCGACTTGCACACACACACTCAATCTCATCATCTCTAGTGACTGTTCAATCTCTACCCTAACTCCGAAATCCTCTATCCAACCACAACCTCCTCAACCTGCCTTCTCTCCCATACACTCCCACCCCAAAAATCCATCTTGTTTCCCCACAGAGACCTCTGATCTTTTGTCCCAAACAAATTTTCTAGAGTCATCATGTCCCATTTAGTCTCCATACCCAAGCTACTTTTCCTTGGAGAACAAATTTGAGCCCACTCTTCTAGACTGTGAGCCCACTGTTGGGTAGGGACTGTCTCTATATGTTGCCAACTTGTACTTCCCAAGCGCTTAGTACAGTGCTCTGCAGACAGTAAGCGCTCAATAAATACAATTGAATGAATGAATGAATGAAATTGATGCCCTCAACGTCACCCACTCTACTGAACTCAACTCTTTTGCTCCCCTACCCCTTCATCAACTAGACTCTGAGATTAGATTTCTAGACTGTGAGCCCATTGTTGGGTAGGGACTGTCTCTATATGTTGCCAACTTGAACTTCCCAAGAGCTTAGTACAGTGCTCTGCACACAGTAAGAGCTCAATAAATATGATTGAATGAATGAATGAATCAACCTCATACCACTAACCCACAAGACTGGATCACTCCACTCATCTAGCACCAGCTTGCTTACTGGGCCTCAATCTCATCTATCTTGCCACCGATCCCTTTCCCACATCCTCCCCCTCCATATACACCAGACCACCTCTTTCCCCACCTTCAAAGCATTATTAAGGTCACACCTCAACCAAGAGGCCTTCTCTGATTAAGCTCTCTTTTCCCCATCTCACTTTCCCTTCTGAGCCATCTATGCACTTGGACCTGTGACCTTGGGCATTTGATAGTCACGCCACCCTGAGCCCCATGGAATTCATGTACATATCTTTAAATTATACATAATAATTTATTTATTTATAGTAAATAAATTTATAGCATTTTTTACATATCTTTAAATTATGTATTATAGGTTCTTCATTTCTTTTTCTTTCTTTCTTTCTTTCTTTCTTTCTTTACTTCTTTCTTTCTTTCCTTCTTTCTTTCTTTCTTTCTTTCTTTCTTTCTTTCTTTCTTTCTTTCTTTCTTTCTTTCTTTCTTTCTTTCTTTCTATTAATTGCTGTCTCCCTCCTAGACTGTATGCTTGTTATGCACACGGAACGTGTCTGCTGATTCTGTTGTACTGTACTCTTCTGAGTGTTTAGTACAGTGCTTTGCACCTAGTAAACGCTCAGTGAATGTCATTGACTGATTGATTGATAGACTCAGAAGGGAGAGGGAGTCGGAGAAAAAAAGGCTTAATTGGGGAAGGCCTCTTGGAGAGATGTGACCTTAATAAGGCTTTGAAGGTGGAGAGCATGGTGGTCTGGCGTATATGGTGGGGGAGGGAGCTCCAGACCAGAAGGAGGACATGGGAAAGGGGTTGGACGTGAGATAGACGAGATTGGGGCACAGTGAGCAAGTCAGCACTAGAGAAGAGAAGTGTGTGGGCTGGGCTGTAGTAGATCAGTGAGGTAAGGTAGAAGGGGGATAAGGTAGGATGTGGGGGATACTGGGGGCCACCCCCTTCTCCTGGAAATATTATCTCACCTTGACTTCACAGACACTGTCCTCTGCTGATTCTCCTCCTATCTCTCTGGCCACTCATTCTCAGTCTTTTTCTCAGGCTCCTTCTCTGCCCCCCACCCATAACTGTGGGAGTCCCTCAAGAATCAGTTCTGGCTCTCTTTCTATTCTCCACCTACACCCATTCACTTGGAGAACTCATTTACTCCTATGGCTTCAACTACCACCTCTTTGTGGATGATTGCTAAATCTGCATCTCCAACTTTTGTCTTTCTCCTTCTCTGCAGTCTTGTATTTCCTCTTGCCTTCAGGACTTATATACTTGAATGTCCCACTGACAACTCGAACTTAACATGCTCAAAATAGGCAAAAACTCCTCACTCTCGGCTTCAAGGCTTCCCATCACCTCGCCCCCGTCTACCTCACCTCCCTCCTCTCCTTCTCCAGCCCAGCCCGCACCCTCCGCTCTTCTGCCGCTGACCTCCTCACTTTACCTCGTTCTCGCCTGTCCCACCGTCGACCCCCAGCCCACGTCCTCCCCCTGGCTTGGAATGCCCTCCCTCTGCACATCCGCCAAGCTAGCTCTCTTCCTCCCTTCAAAGCCCTACTGAGAGTTCACCTCCTCCAGGAGGCCTTCCCAGACTGAGCCCCCTCCTTCCTCTCCCCCTCCCCACCCCCCCCACCCTACCTCCTTCCCCTCCCCACAGCACCTGTATATATGTTTGTACACATTTATTACTCTACTTATTTTACTTGTACGTATTTATTATTCTATTTATTTTATTTTGTTAATGATGTGCATCTAGCTTTACTTCTATTTATTCTGATGACTTGACACCTGTTCACATGTTTTGTTTTGTTGTCTGTCTCCCCCTTCTCGACTGTGACCCCATTGTTGGGTAGGGACCGTCCCTATATGTTGCCAACTTGTACTTCCCAAGTGCTTAGTACAGTGCTCTGCACACAGTAAGTGCTCAATAAATACGATTGAATGAATGAATGAATGAACTCCTCATTTTCCCAACCAAACCCTGTCTTCCTCCAAACTTTCTCATCAATGTAGACAGCACCACATCCCCCGTCTCTCACAAGCCCGTAACCTTGGTATTGGCCTCGACTCATCTCTCTCATTCAATCCACATATTCAATCTGTCACCAAATCTTGCCAGTTCTACCTTCACAACACTGCTAAAATCTTCCCTTTCCTCTCCATCCAAACTACCACCATGTTGATCCCGGCACTTATCCCATCCTGGCTTGACTACTGCATCAGCCTCCTTGCTGATCTCCTTGCCTCCTGCCGCCCCGCATTCCATTCATTCATTCATTCAATCGTATTTATTGAGCGCTTACTGTGTGCAGAGCACTGTACTAAGTGCTTGGAAAGTACAAGTTGGCAACATATAGAGACGGTCCCTACCCAACAATGGGTTCACAGTCTAGAATGGGGAGACAGACAACAAAACAAAACATGTGGACAGGCGTCAAGTCATCCGAATAAATAGAATTAAAGCTAGATGCACATCATTAACAAAATAAATAGAATAGTAGGTCATACTTCATTCTGCTGCCCGGATCACTTTAAAAGAAACCGTCTACGTTTTCCCACTCCTCAAGTACCTCTAATGGTTTCCCATCCACTTCCACATCAAACAGAAGCTCCTTATGATTGGTTTTAAAGTACTCAATCACCTTGCCCCCTCCTATCTTACCTCACTCATTTCCTCCTACAACCCACCATGCTCCATGCTCACTTGACTCCTCCAACACCAACCTACTCATTGCACCTCCATCGCATCTATTTTACCACTGACCCCCTGCCCATATTCTCCCTGTGGTCTGGAACTCCCTCTCTCTTATCTGACAGATCATCACTCTCTCCACCTTCAAAGAGTTATTAAAATCACTTCTCCTCCAAGAGGCCTTCCCTGACTTAAGTCCTTATTGCCCCTGCTCCCTCTCCCTTGTACTTGGATTTGCATCCTTTATTCACCCACTCTCAGCCCTATAGCACTCTTCCACACATTCATAATTTATTTTAATGTTTGCCTCCCCCTCTAGACTGTAAGTTCCTTGTGGGCAGGGAACCTACCAACTCTGTTATATTGTTCTGAGCCAAGCTCTTAGTTCAGTGCTCTGCACACAGTAAGCACTCAATAAATATGATTGATTGAATGATTAATTGATTGAATGACTGACATTGAAAAAATTCCGGCTTTATGGGCTGCTTTTACAACTGACAAAATGAAGTAGGTTTTTCAAAAACCCCAGAGGATGTGTTTTACATAGAGTATATCTTCCCCTATATTGTACAATACTCATCAGCCTAAATAGAAGTAGTGTGGCCTAGTGGGTGGAGTAAGGGCCTGGGAATCAGAAGGACCTGTGTTCTAATCCTGGCTCTGCCGCTTATCTGCTGTGTGACCTTGGGCCAGCAACTTAATTTCTCTGTGCCTCAGTTACCTCATCTGTTAAATGGGGATTAAAACTGTGATCCCCATGTGGGGTAGATTAGCTTGAATATACCCCAGTACTGAGTACAGTGTCCGGCACACAGGAAGTGAAGCAGCGTGGCTCAGTGGAAAGAGCACGGGCTTTGGGGTCAGAGGTTGTGGGTTCAAATCCTGGCTCTGCCAATTGTCAGCTGTGTGACTTTGGGCAAGTCACTTCACTTCTCTGTGCCTCAGTTCCCTCATCTGTAAAATGGGGCTGATCAGGTGGGACAACCTGATCACCTTGTAACCTCCCCAGTGCTTAGACCAGTGCTTTGCACATAGTAAGCGCTTAACAAATGCCATCATCATCATCATCATCAAGTGCTAAACAAATACCATAAAAAAGAAGAAAATTAATTTTCCAAGAAGAGCCTTCAGCATTCTTAATTACAGTTTTCCCTACTTTATCTTCCTTATCAATGAATATTGATTGAGTATTTACTTGGATATGGAACCAGGTAGGTCAACTGAAAAAGGAATCAACAGCCACCACCCCCATCTAACTTTGAAAACCCAGACCTACTGCATACGGACACAACTTTTCCACTTCCATTTTCTTGTCTTACTTCCTTGGAAAATGTCTGAGAGGATTGTGTGTGTGTGTGTGGGGGGGGGGGGTTTGTACATGTGTGCATGCACATGTGCTTGCATGCAACTGTGTTTGTAGTGGTTAAGTGAAGGTCTCTGAATTGGGCAGCCTCGCTCAAAGTCAGGAAAAACAAATCACAACTTGGCACATCTGCTCCTTGAAAATTCAAAATCAGCCTGTCAGGGTGGTGAAGAATGGGAGCAATCTGCCCCTAAACCCCACGCCCATCCTCCTTTTTCCTTGGCTGGCTCCAGGGTGTCAAAACTGTACTAATTCTTAGCTGTTGAATCCAGGCCCAATTCCAGTGGTCCAAGAATACATAAGAAAATGCCAAAAAAGTCTCAGCAGCTTTGGAACCAAGCAGATTATTTATTTTTGTTTGAAATCAGCTCATGCACGCACCCACATCCCCTACTTGGGCTCAGATACCAAGACAGCATGGACTCTGGCCACTTCAAGCCAGGCAGGGCTCCAACAATAACCTTTCCTTCTGATGGATGTATTTTCTATGAAATAAACCCCAAATTGCAAAGGGACATACAAGAAGTGACTACATTTTTATGCCGAAGAAAGCTGGGCTGGTTGTATTTATGTAAATAATTGCGAAGAGGAACTGTAGCAAACCCACCAGCAAAAGAAGCTCATACAATCTGCAGTGTCAGAATCAATTAGCATCCTTGATCTTGACAGCCAAAATGTGTTTTTTCCCTTTTTCTCTCCGCTTGTTTTGAAAGGTACTTTTTAACATGGTAGAAAGACAGTCTTGCTCTGTAGACCAGCCAATCAATCAATCAATCAGTCAAACATATTTATTGAGCACTTACTATGTGCAGAGCACTGTACTAAGCGCTTAGGGGAGTAGAATACAATAGAATTAGCAGATGCATTTACTGTCCATAACAAGCTTATAGTCTAGAGGGGAGACTTCTGAATAAGTATGTAATTTATAATATATCATTTTAAAATATGTACAAAAATACTGTTGGGTTGGGTTTGGTGTGTTTATCAGAGGTCACAGGTTAAAGTGCATAAACGACTCAGAAGGGAGAGCAAGCAGGGGAAAAGAGGGCTTATAGGGGAGGTTTCTTGGAGGAGATGTGACCTCAGCAATGTTTTGAAGTTGCAGAAAGCAAATTCTGCACACTTCTTCTTGGTGCACACGGAAGGGGAGACAGTTCCGGGCTAGGGGGAGGATGAGGGAAAGAGGTCAGCGGCGAAACAGATGAGATCGGGGTACAATAAGTAAGCTGGCCTTAGAGGAGCGGAGTGTGCCGACTGGGATGTAGAAAATTGGTGAGGTGAGGTAGGAGCGGGTGAGCTGACTGAGTGCTTTAAAGCCAATGGTAAGGAGTTTACCATAGCATCGATGGTCAGAAGTTCAGGGCAACAGCTTGCTGTGTGACCACAGACCCGTCACTTAACCTCTCTGGGCCTCAGTTTCCCTAGCTAGACGTATGGGTAATTCGTTCAATCCATCAGTCACATTTACTGTCTGCAAAGCCCTGCTATATTGACTCCCAGAGGTGTTGTGAAGATTAAGGTTACACCTGGATTTGAACCTTTGATTCACCCCATCCTCAGTCCCACAGAACTTATGTACATATCTCATTCATTCATTCAATCGTATTTATTGAGCGCTTACTGTGTGCACAGCACTGTACTAAGCGCTTGGGAAGTATAAATTGGCAACATATAGAGATGGTCCCTACCCAACAACAGGCTCAAAGTCTATTTATATTAATTTATAATAATGTCTGCCTTGCCCTGTAGACTGAAAACTCCTTATGGGTAGGTAACATATTTACCAACTCCGTTATATTTTTCTCTTCAAAGCAGTACTCTGCACACAGTAAGTGCTCAATAAATACAACTGATTGATTAACCAGTAAATGTTCCTCACAGACGGCGCAAACACTTAGAGCATCAGAAATGCCAAGTAATTATATTTGCCAACACTTCCTTTAAATCAGTGTTTACTTTCCAATCTCTGCTTCTATTCTAGCTATAATTATCATCAATCGTCATCAATCGTATTTATTGAGCGCTTACTATGTGCAGAGCACTGTACTAAGCGTTTGGGAAGTACAGGTTGGTAACATATAGAGATGGTCCCTACCCAACAACGGGCTCACAGTCTATTTAAATTAATTTATAATAATGTCTGCCTTGCCCTGTAGACTGAAAACTCCTTATGGGTTGGTAACGTATTTACCAAATCCGTTATATTTTTCTCTTCAAAGCAGTACTCTGCACACAGTAAGTGCTCAATAAATACAACTGATTGATTTGATTGATTAACCAATAAATGTTCCTCACAGACGGCGCAAACACTTAGAGCATCAGAAATGCCAAGTAATTATATTTGCCAACACTTCCTTTAAATCAGTGTTTACTTTCCAATCTCTGCTTCTATTCTAGCTATAATTGTCTCTGGGCTGCTGGTTGCTAAGTGATTACATGATTTGCCTTCTCTACGAAGCATTTTTAATGGAAAAGTAAAATGATGGCACCAGGAATAAATATACCGAGAGGATTTTTATTTTCTTCTTTGTTCTCTAGGTAGGTTTTTTTTTTTTCAATTTAATGAAAAAACATGCTCTGTTTCGGGAATTTAATAAAGAGACATTATGGACTGGGAGTATCGAGAAGCAGCTCGGCCTAATGGAAAGAGCACAGGCCTGGGTGTCACGGGACCTGAATTCGAATCTCAGCTCTTCGTCTTGCCCGCTGGGTGATCTTGGGTGAATCACTTCACTTCTCTGCGCTTTGGCTTCCTCATCTGTAAACTGGGGGTTCAATATGTGTTCTCCCTCCCTCTTAGACTGTGAGCCTCTTGTAAGAAATGGACTGTGTCTCATCTGATTATCGTGTATCTATCCCAGCGCTTAGTACAGTGCTTGGCATATAGTGTTTAATAAATACCTTTCTCATTATTAATTGTCTAATACCATGGTGCTTCCATTACACTTCCACAATCCCAGTGCAGAAGCCTACTGGATACAGCACGGGACTGGGAGTCAGAAGGTCATGGGTTCTAATCCCGGCTCTGCCACTTGGCTGCTGTGTGACTTTGGGCAAGACACTTAACTTCTCCGTGCCTCAGTTACCTCATCTGTAAAATAGGGATTAAGAGTGTGAGCGTCATTGTGGAACAGGGACTGGGTCCAACCTGATTAACTTGTATCTACCCCAGTGCTTAGAACTGTGCTTTTCATATAGTAAGCACTTAACAAGTACCATAGTTATTAATTATTATTATTAAAGATCACGATAGCAAACAACGGATATGAGAAAGTGGTTTTGTCGAGGCAAGGGCAGTTTTGAGACTGAGTGCACTGGCCTGTCAGATCCATCCCATGACTTGCTGGGATGTTCCCATGATGAGGCATTTCATCTCTCTCCACTTTTTTCCAGCTGTAAAGAGAATAGACTAAGACCTGGTGCTTCATGAATAGGGAAGTAGTAGATAGGAATGCTTCATTCATGCATTCATTCATTCAACCCTATTTATTGAACGTTTATTGTGTGCAAAGCACTGTACTAAATGCTGGGGAGAGTACAATATAACAATAAATAGACACATTCCCTGTCCACAACGAGTTCGCAGTCTAGAGGGGGAGACAGATCACAGTATAAATAAATAAATAAATTTCAGATAGGTACATAAGTAGCATGGGGTTGGGAGGGGAGTGCTTACGTAGGATTTTGAACCCATTAGCTGAACATACTGTAGTCCATGTTTCGTTTAAGGGCAAAAAAGTGATAGCTTACTGACACGGGCCGTCTAGGAGATTGAAAGGGAAATCTGTATTTATTTGCTCCCCATTCTAAAGATGAGAACACCGACTTTCCCATTATGGCTGACAACATCACTGAGGTGCAACTTTGTTTCCTCTCCCTCCTCCCACTTTCAAACTGACTTTAAATTCTGCTGTTTTTTCCGCCTCTATGTTTCCAGAATCCGCCCCTTTTCCTCCACATCTTTGACCACCAACTCTCTCCTTTCTTGGCCTCCTGTTTCCCTTACTATGCCTCAGCTCAAATTCCTTCTTCCTTCCAAGCTGACCTTCTAACCGTACTTTATTCTTGGCTCTTTTTTCTCTAACCAGTTGTTCACATCCTACCAACTGCTTGGAACTCCCTCCCTGCTGAAAACTCTCAGACCGCATGAATTGCCATCATGGAAGCCCTCCTAAGCACTCTCCAGCCCCTTCCAGGAGTCAGGCCCAAGTAACTCCCCCCACCAACAATCAATCAATGGTATTTAGTGAGCACCTGCTCTGTGCAGAGCACTGTACTGAGTACTTGGGAAAGTACAATACAATAGACTGGGTAGACACGTTCCCTTCCAGCAAAGAGCTTACAGTTTAGAGGATGAATATACACTACTGTCACAACAGGAGTGTGTGTGCCAGTGTGCGTCTGAGTGTGAACACCTATGTAGTTACTCCTTTCATGAGTCATTTATTTCTTCATTCCTCCATTCCTTTCCATATTTTTGCTATTATCAGTTTCTTCTATGTTTTTCTTCCTCCCTCCACTGTATATACGCCAGTCTTCCTCATTAAGGTGTAAGTTCCTTGAGGACTTCTAGTTAGCTACTTTTATTATACTCTTCCAGAGTCTTTGACACAGGAGGTCTTAGTCAGTATGACTAAATGAAGATCATCATCAATCGTATTTATTGAGCGCTTACTATGTGCAGAGCACTGTACTAAGCGCTTGGGAAGTACAAATTGGCAACATATAGAGACAGTCCCTACCCAACAGTGGGCTCACGGTCTAAAATGACTGAATGACGAGCTCTGATCAGTTGCTCCTGGTCACACAGTGAAGCAGGGCTAGAAGCAGAGTGCTGGAGACCTGATTCCTAATTTCCAAATCTGGTTTGCCTGGCTGAGGTCCTGAAGTCAATGGGAAAGTCACCTCTCTGAGACAGATAGACCCAGACCATCTCGGTGTGTTTAAAACGTGGTCGTCCCTGACAACCAAAATGAATCATAATTATGGTATTTGTTCAGGGCTCACTATGTGTTAAGCACTGTTCTAAACACTGGGCTAGAGACAAGATAATCGGGTTGGACACAGTCCATGTCCCACATGGAGTTCACAGTCTTAATCTCCTTTTTACACATGAGGTAACTGAGGCACAGAGACGTGAAGTGACTTGCCCAAGGTCACACACAGCAGACAAGTGGCAGAAGTGGGATTAGAACCCAGGTCCTCTGACTTCCAGGACCGCGCTCTTTCCACTAGGCCGCACTGATTGAAGTGGGCAAGAGAAGCAATTCCAGATTTTCCACGTGGATTTGGATAAAAGGACCAAGAAGTCTCTTTTGAGATCCCAGTAAAGGCTGGGGGCTGGGTGGAGCCAGGAAAACCAATTCCTGTGGCTGCTCTTTCTATTCAATGCACAGACAGTGGTGACGGGAGGAAGAAGCATTTCCACAGTAACGGGGGAAATTCCAGCCCCAGATTCCTTCAAGCCAGAAAGCATGGGCCCACGCCGAAAGGATTCTGCTTCATGCAACCACACATGGATTCAAATTCCTGAGTAGAATATTTGTCTCCGAAGGAACACATCCATAGATGTTCATGTATGGGTATTAGGGAGGGTGCTTGGGTCAGTCCCACATTTGTGTGAGAGTGTTGAGTGTTAATACAACCACTAACCCAATAAGGTACCCCTGTCAGATTTTTATATTCCCACAGAGACAATGGGATGAAAATTCAATCAAAACGACATGTGTTTATAGCCGATTGTTTTCCTGGACGTTTTCTCCATCTAGGATATGGAGTTAACACTTCAATCAATCAATTATTGAGCGCTTACTGTGTGCAGAGCACTGTACTAAGCGCTTGGGAAGTCCAAGTTGGCAACATACAGAGACGGTCCCTACCCAACAGTGGGCTCACAGTCTAGAAGGGGGAGACAGAGAACAAAACAAAACATATTAACAAAATAAAATAAGGAGAATATGTAAAATAAGTAGGATAAGTAGAATAGAACACTTGCTAGATTTCAAATTATGGGTTAACAAGGAGAAAAAGGATATGCAAGGTGAGGTTGAAAACTGAATTTAAAACTCTGTGTGTATGTGTGTGTGTGTGCGTGCGTGTGTGTGTTTTCATTGTGTGAGAGAATGAGCAATATTTTGCAATTTGGAAGCAGCAAGGATAGAGCACGGGACTGGGAGTCAGAAGGTCATGGGTTCTAATCCTGGCTCTGCCACTTGTCTGCTGTGCGGCCTTGGGCAAGTCACTTCACTTCTCTGTGCCTCAGTTACGTCATCCGTGAAACGGGGATTAAGACTGGGAGCCGTAGGGGGACAGAGACTGTGTCCAGCCTGATTTGCTTGTATTTGCCCCAGGGCTTAGTACAGTGCCTGGCACACAGTAAGTGCTTAACAAATACCAAATTATTATTCTGATTGTTCTTCTTCTTATTATTATTAAATCAGCCATAAACATACATCAGGGCCCACCAGAAGAAAAGTTGTTATATTTCCTCATGGGCTTCAGGATGCTTGGTATAAGGGAGGTGGGTGGGAAGTGCCTGAGTCTATATTAGCTTTCAGCTCACAGAATTGACAGTAACTTTATCTCAAAGAGTAATGTAAATGGAGCTCTTAAGCCACCAGGCACCTATTGCAGAGAATTGGATGGACGCCAGTTCTTCCTCTCAATGTTCTCCTGCTAAATTGGATCCAGATGTTTACATAGGATAAAATATTAACAAATGTTTCCCAGGGGCAACCAATAGTTATTGAGTGAGTGCATTAATAATCTAGACCCAAATTTCTTTAAGGTGTCAACCAGGACTTAAGCCAGCAGGGACAACCTGGTTATTTTATTATTATTATTATTTTTCAAATAATGCAGGGCGTTTTATTCTCATTTCACTTTTGGGTGCCATCTGAATGAAATGCTTGCCTCTGTTCTCAGTGAAAAGGTCATGCCTGAAAACCTTTGTGAAAGCAATCATCCTTCATGCAGTGTAAGCACGCAGTCTGAATCTATCATTATTTCTATTTCATTCATTTGCTTCTTTCCGTGTCTAGGATTCTTCCTTTGCCCCATGCCTAAAAGAAACATCTGAAGGTGTGGTAAATCCCAGCCAGGACACATCCAATTTGATGGTCCGCTGCTTAGGTCCCTGATGGAGGGACAAAATTGTGACAAGCACAGGCCTGGGAGAACCTGGCTCCGCCTCTGGTCTGCTGTATGACCTTGGACAAGTCACTTAACTCTTCTGTGCCTCAATGATCTCATCATTACCTCATTCCCCAGGTTGAGGAGAATCAATCCAGTCACTGTGCCTTACTCTCATGTCTCTTGCAGTCAACACTTCGTTCTTGCCCTCACTTTTGCTTGGAACTCCCTCCCCCTACATATCCGGCAGACCACTGCTTTCACTACCTTTAGAGAAGCAGTGTGGTCTAGTGGGTAGAGCCCGGGCCTGGGAATCAGAAGGACCTGGGTTCTAATCCCGGCTTCGCCACTTGTCTGCTGGATGACCTTGGACAAGTCACTTCACTTCTCTGGGTCTCAGTTGCTTCATCTGTTAAATGGGGATTGCTTCATCTGTTAAATGGGGATTAAGACTGTGGGCCCCATGTGGGACATGGACTGTGTCCAATTCGAGTAGTTTGTATCTACCCACTTAGTACAGTGCCAGGGATATAGTAAACGCTTAACAAATACCACTAAAAAAAACTCTACTAAAACACATAAAGCACATTTCCTCCAGGAAATTTCCTCCCTGACTAACATCCCAATTTTCCGCTCTAGTTTCCTTCTCTTCTGCAGTATCCATGCATTTGAGTCCATACCCCCTAAGCCCTTGGCTACTCAACTCCCCACCCCACCCTCTGCACTTCCATCCATGTCCTTATATTCTGCTGCTGCCCCTAATTATAATTGAATTTCATGTCTGACTCCCCATCTAAATTGTAACCTCTTTGAGGACAGTAGTCATGCCTATTTACGCTATGGTACTTTTCCAAGTGCTCAGTACAGTGCTCTGCAACCAGTAGGTGCTCAATAAATACCACTGATCAATTGGTTGATTGATTGAATGACCCTCACCAGCTGACCAGTTTGGTTAGAGACATGCATCCCACCTTAAGGATAGGAACGTCTCCCTGCCGGTCTCGGGAAGGTTGTCCACCTTTCTGGAATTCAGCTGGTCTGCTCCCTGTCCAGTGAGGATACAGCTCAGTCACCCTTCACGCTGGGGAAGCAACGTGGCTCAGTGGAAAGAGCACGGGCTTGGGAGTCAGAGGTCACGGGTTCTAATCCCGGCTCTGCCGCTTATCAGCTGTGTGACTTTGGGTAAGTCACTTAACTTCTCTGTGCCTCATCTGTAAAATGGGGATTAAGACTGTGAACCCCATGTGGGACAACCTGATCACCTTGTAACCTCCCAGCGCTTAGAACAGTGCCCTGCACATAGTAAGCACTTAACAAATGCCATCATTATTATTATTATTATTATTTGGCATTTTTAGTTTCAGCATCCAGCCGCCTTCCTGGGGGAGCTCTACATTCTGGGGCTTTTCCGGCAGGTCCCATCCTTTGTGTATGGGAATCTGGGAAGGGAATGCAAGACTCTGGAGCCAATAATAATAATAATAATAATTGGGGAATTCGTTAAGCACTTTCTATGTTTGTTGTTGTTGTCTTATGCTGTCGAGTCGTGTCTGACCCACAGCACTGCCATAGATACATCTCTCCCAGAACACCCCACTTCCAACTGCAACTGTTCTGCTAGCGTATCCATAGAGTTTTCTTGGTAAAAATATGGAAGTGGTTTACCACCGCCTCCTTCCGCGCAGTAAACGAGTCTCTGCCCTCGACTCTCTTCCGTGCCACTGCTGCCCAGTACAGGTGAGTTTTGACTTGTAGCCTTCCACTCACTAGCCACTGCCCAAGCTAGGAATGGAATGGGTAGGCCTCTTCTTGACTCTCCCTCCTGTAGTCGTGACTGGTAGAGTACTGGAAACAATCCAAGTGTGATCCTGAGAGGGGCTCCAGAGCGTCGCACATAGTAAACATTTAACAGAATACCACGATCACTATCATTATTATCTGAATAGGCCCTTCCTCTGGCCCTCTACTGTAGGGGAGCCAGGGTCTAGAGGGTCTAAGGGCTTGATGGAGTGAAGCGGGGAGGGGAATGGGGGCTAAGAGCTGGGGTAGATATAAGGTAATTGGGTTGGACACGGTCCCTGTCCCACATGGGGCTCAGATTCTTAATCCCCATTTTACAGGTGAGGTAACAGGCCCAGAGAAGTGACGTGACTTGCCCAAGGTCACACAGCAGACAAGGGGTGGAGCCGGGATTGGAACCCAGATCCTTCCTACTCCCACGCCCATCCTCTATCCACTAGGCCACCTAAGACTGGAGGGGGTCAGGGGTCCCTCCAGAAAAAAGGCTTAGGATGAATTTCTGGCAAATGGTGCCCCTGGCATCATTCTGTTAAGGTGCTTGCCTGCAGCCGATGTCAGGTGCATCAATCAATCAAACAATCATATTTATTGAGCACTTACTGTGCACAGAGCACTGTACTAACTGTACAGTTATTGTACTGTACTGTTACTGCACTGTACTGTGTTCAGAGCACTGTACTTGTCAGCTGTGTGACTGTGGGCAAGTCACTTAACTTCTCCGCACCTCAGTTACCTCATCTGTAAAATGGGGATTAAGATTGTGAGCCCCCCGTGGGACAACCTGATCATCTTGTAACCTCCCCAGCGCTTAGAACAGTGCCTTGCACATAGTAAGCGCTTAATAAATGCTATCATTATTATTATTATTATTATCATTATTATTACTAAGCGCTTGGGAGAGTACAATACAACAGGGTTGGTAGACACATTCCCTGCCCACGATGAGCTTACAATCTAGAGGATCTTACCCCGTTGTTGGGTAGGGATTGTCCCTATCTGGTGCCGAATTGTACTTTCAAAGCGCTTAGTACAGTGCTCTCCACACAGTAAGAGCTCGATAAATACGGTTGAATGAATGAATGAGTCTTAGCTGTCTGTCTGCTGTCCATAATAATAATAATAATAATGTTGGCATTTGTTAAGCGCTTACTATGTGCAAAGCACTGTTCTAAGCGCTGGGGGGGGGGATACAAAGTGATCAGGTTGTCCCATGTGGGGTTCACAGTCTTAATCCCCATTTGACAGATGAGGTAACTGAGGCTCAGAGAAGTTAAGTGACTTGCCCAAGGTCACACAGCAGACATGTGGCGGAGTCGGCATTCGAACCCATGACCTCTGACTCCAAAGCCCGTGCTCTTTCCACTGAGCCACGCTGTCCATGAGGACCGTTTTTCATTCTAGCGCATCTAGTGTCCTGGAAGCCAGGAGGCCCAGGGTACCAGGAGCCAAGCCGGAAGGCAGTGCAGTCCAGTGGCTAGAGTAAACAGGAGGGCCAGCCCAGGCAGAGATCTAAAATAAGAACAGGCTGATGTGGTCTGACGTCTTTCCCATTAGAGTGCAAGCTCCTTGTAGGCAGGGACCACCTTATTACTTTATTTTGCTCCTTCTGAGCGCTTGGTAGCGTGGCTCAGTTGAAAGAGCTCGGGCTTTGGAGTCAGCGGTCATGGGTTCAAATCCCAGCTCCGCCGATTGTCAGCTGTGTGACTTCGGGCAAGTCACTTCACTTCTCTGGGCCTCAGTTCCCTCATCTGTGAAATGGGGATGAAGACCGTGAGCCCCGCGTGGGACAACCTGATCACCTTATGACCTCCCCGGCGCTTAGAACAGTGCTTTGCACATAGTAAGCGCTTAATGAATGCCATCATTATTATTATTATTGGTACATTAGCCTGCATAAAATAGGCACTCAATAAATACTGGTATTGGTTCTACTAGATGAGCGAATATCCAGGCAGCTGCACGTCCGGGTCTGGGTAAATGGAGACTGAGGCAGGATCAGGTTTTCTGCAATTAAGCTTCACTTTGAGCCCACTGTTGGGTAGGGACTGTCTCTATATGTTGCCAACTTGTACTTCCCAAGCGCTTAGTACAGTGCTCTGCACACAGTAAGCACTCAATAAATACGATTGATGATGATGACCCTGAGATGTCTCTTGACTCTAAGCTCCTTGCGTGTGGGAATGTGTCTAGCAATAGCGTGGCCTAGTGAGAAAGAACACGGGCCTAAGAGTCAGAGGACCTAGATTCTAATCCTAGCTCTGCCAATTCGTTGCTGTGTGACCTTGAGCAAGTCACTTAACTTCTCTGTTCCTTAGTTTCCTCAACTGTAACATGGGGATTCAATACCTTAGACTGTGAGCCCCATGTGGGACAGGGACTCTGTCCAACCTGATTAGCCTGTATCTTCGCCACGTGCGTAGAACAGTGCTTGACACATAGTAAGCACTTATCAACTAATAGTAATAATTATAACTCTCTTGTGTGGTACTCTTCAAGAGCTTACTACTAATAATAATGGCATTTATTAAGCGCTTACTATGTGCCAAGCACTGTTCTAAGCACTGGGGAGGTTACAAAGTGAGCCGGTTGACCCACGGGGGGCTCACAGTCTTCATCCCCATTTTACAGATGAGGGAACTGAGGTCCAGAGAAGTTAAGGGACTTGCCCAAAGTCACACGGCTGACAATTGGCAGAGCCGGGATTCTAACCCCTGACCCGACTCCAAAGCCTGTGCTCTTTCCACTGAGCCACGCTGCTTCCCTTAGTATATATTATTTATTTATTATTTAATAAGTGTAATATTTATTATTTATTTATTTACTTATTTTTATTTATTTTCACAATAAATAGTAACAATCCCTGCCCACAAAGAGTCCACAGTCTGGAGGGGTAACTAACTATGTGCTAGGCACTGCACACAGTCCCTTATCCCGCATGGGGCTCACAGTCTTAATCCCCATTATACAGATGATGAAACTGAGGCACTAGATGGAAGCTCCCATGGAAGCAGAGATGAGAGACAGGGAAGCAGAGATGACTCCTTGACTGTGAGCCCGTTGCGGGGTAGGGACCGTCTCTGTTGCCGATTTGTACTTCCCAAGCGCTTTGTACAGTGCTCTGCACACAGTAAGCGCTCAAGAAAGCGCTCACCTCACTTCTCTGTGCCTCAGTTCCCTCATCTGCAAAATGGGGATGAAGACTACAGAGCTCTGCATCCTGTAAGTGCTCAATACCATTGACTAAGTGGTTGGACGGGTATGGCTCCCAACACATACTTTCTTCTGTAACTTTGAGCTCTACTATCCTATTTCAATCAAACCATCAAGCAATTTCAACAGTCTTTCCTCACTTCCCTTGGTACAGGCGGTTGCCGCCACCCCAGCTATTGATTGGGCCGATGTCCTAATTTTAAGGCTTGTTCAATGTTTACCCTCCGGAAGAACCTTCTCCTAAAACGCCTGTCATTTGGCTTTGTTTCTAAACCTCCCCCCAAGTCCTTAAATCAAAAACCTGCACAATTAGGGCAGGAAACACAGCGGCCGCTTTAATCGGCTCTCGGCTCCCCCGTTTTAAGAAAGGATAACCACTTTCAAAGAAGGGTCTAGAGAAGAGAAGTCACCTTCCCGTAGCCTCAGTGAAGGGTTAGTCACCAACCGACACTTCTTGACTCCTCCGTGGATGTGGCTGACGTTGAACTGGACAAACTTCTATCGGAATCCAGGCCAGGTTTTTGAACTACTGGAGAGGAAGAAGTTCCACTTTCGGGCTGATTCCAGGAATTGTGCCAACAGGGTGCATGATGGAACTCGACTTTATTGCTTTTAGCTGGCTCTCGGTAGATTCCCAGAAAGCATAGACATTTCCTGTAAAAACAGCATTTCCCAAGCAGTCTTCAACGAGACCCCTGTGGTTCGCAAGGCTGGTGAAGCCTCTGTTTGTTTTTCTTCATCATTTCTCCCCGCTCCTGCTCTACGTCCCCTTCAAGACCCTGTGCCTCCCAGCCCCTCTCTGTTCTCCTTTAGGACATTTCCTCTGTTGCCCGCTTCAATTATTGAAATCAAGACAACCTGAAAAATATTTCCTAGGGAGGGAAAGATCTGCGCCATGAGAAATTCATCAGTTTCATCTCCTTTTAATGTGTGGGTGGAAGCCAGAATCTCAGAGACAGGAGACAGGAGATTTGATTTTCTTCATCAAATGATAATGATAATAATAATGGTAATTGTGGTGTTTGTTAAATACTATGCGGCAGGCACTGTACTAAGAGCTGGGGTAGATACAAGCTAATCCTGTTGGACATAGTCCTTAGTTCCACGTTGGGCTGACAAGCTAATTAGAAAGGAGAGCAGCGATCGACTTATTGAATCCCCATTTTATAAATGAGAAAACTGAGGCGACAAGAAGTCGAGTGACTAGTCCAAGATCACACAGCAAGTGACAGAGCCGAGATTAGAACCCACGCTCTTTCGTCTAAGTCATGCTGCTTTCTAAAGTGTTCCCCCCCCTCCAGGCCTCAGTTTCTCCATCTGGAAAATGGGGGTGTGATAGGAGACATTGAGGGAACCCCAAGGGGCTCTAAGTGCGTTAAAAAACATGCTGCTGGCAAGTCAAATCTTGTCTGATGAGTATATCATCATCAATCATCATCATCAATCGTATTTATTGAGCGCTTACTGTGTGCAGAGCACTGTACTAAGCGCTTGGGAAGTACAAGTTGGCAACATATAGAGACGGTCCCTACCCAACAGTGGGCTCACAGTCTAAAAGGGGGAGACAGAGAACAAAACCAAACATACTAACAAAATAAAATAAATAGAATAGATATGTACAAGTAAAATAAATTTTGGGTAGGGACTGTCTCTATATGTTGCCAATTTGTACTTCCCAAGCGCTTAGTACAGTGCTCTGCACATAGTAAGCGCTCAATAAATACGATTGATGATGATGATGATAAATTGAGTAACAAATATGTACAAACATATATACATATTTACAGGCATACTACATATATCTGTGTACATATACAGGTATACTACATATACTACATACTGCACTATATATATATAGGTATATACAGGTATACAGTATATACAGTATACTCTCCTTGAGTGTAAAGCTGGCATTTTGGGAGGTGTGTTAACTCTTTTGGGCCTCAGGGAATTTTCTCTGGGATGTTCCATGATAGCAAGAGCACTGTGTATATATTTTTTGTGTGTGGTATTTGTCAAGCACTTGCTATGTGCCAAGAGCACTGATCTAAGCACTGGGGTAGGTACAAGTTTATTAGGTTCCCACACAGTGGAAGGAGGATGATTTAATCCCCATTTTACAGACGAGGGAATTGAGGCATGGAAAAGTTAAGTGATTTACCCAAGGTCACTCAGCAGACATGGGGCAGAGTCAGGATTAGAACCCAGGTCTTCTGACTGCCAGTCTTGTGCTCTGGACCACACTGCTTGTCGTCACATGATGACGCCACCTAGTACGGGAGGGGCGAGCGAGGGAATGTACAAGGTTGTTGCAGCTGCATTACTGTAGAGCTAAAGATCCATGGCTCTTGACTCTTTAAATCTCTTTCCCGGCCCTAGCTACGTTGGAAAGGAGTGACTTCTTGGCTCCTGGGATTTGTTTGGCATAGGACCGACCATCGTTCTATTAGAAACCTCTACTCTCTCTTGTTCTGCCCCTCTTTGTCCTTCCTTCTAGGTGATTTCCAGAGGGGTGACTTTAACCTCAAATTTGGGCCTTTCCCACACCGCCATCCTCCATCACAACATGAAGCTAGGGCCAGCTTCAGGCATTTGGTGGCCCCGAGGTAGGGAAAAATGTGCCCCGTCATCCTGTTTCCGGGTGATGTCATCGTGTTACAAGGGGAGGAATAGAATAGAAATGAAAAAAGCACCAGGCAGGGAGACAGTTCATTCATTCACTTCATTCAGTTGTATTTATCGAGCGCTTACTGTGTGCAGAGCACTGTATTAAGCGCTTGGCAGAATACAGTACAACAATAAACAGACACATTCCCTGCCCACCAGGAGATCTGGGTCCTAATCCTGGCTCTGGGGCTCAGTTTCCCCAGTTGCAAAATGGGAAAGAAATATGAGTTCTCCTTCTCTCTTAGACTATGAGCCCTAGATGGGATGGGAACTGTGTTTGATAATAATAATGATGGCATTTATTAAGCGCTTACTATGTGCAAAGCACTGTTCTAAGCGCTGGGGAGGTTACAAGGTGATCAGGTTGCCCCAAAGGGGCTCACAGTCTTAATCCCCATTTCACAGTTGAGGTAACTGAGGCACAGAGAAGTTAAGTGACTTGCCCAAAGTCACACAGCTGACAGCTGGCAGAGCCAGGATTTGAACCCGTGACCTCTGACTCCAAAGCCCGAGCTCTTTCCACTGAGCCACGCTGCTTCTCGTGGCTGATCTGATTGCAGTGTCTCTACCCCAGCATTTAGCATAGTAGTTGGCACATAGTAAAGGCTGAACCAAACGCTGACAATTTCCAAATTACAGTAAGGCTGTGCACGTAGTGTAACATAATGGAATTTTATGGAAGTCTGTTTAAACTCCCAACCAGAGAGGGGTTCTCCAGACCCTCCTTGCTCCAGAGGCAGTGCGTCATTCACCCAGGACCCCGCTGACACAGGTGCAATTTCTGATTTGGGCCGAGGCTTTGCCATTTTTAATTTCTGGTGGGTGCCAGACCAGCCTGAGATTGCAGGGTGCCAGGGTCCTGAGTGAAAAGAGTCAAACTCCAGGCTAAGCATTCCTCTTGACCAGGTCGAAAGGCCGGGGAGAATGCCAAGTGGCTCTTAAAGTCAGCTACCAGGTGATATCGGTGTGAATGAGGCTGCTCCCCCAAAAAGGAAAGGAAAGCTTTCTCACTCATTGTAGGTATTCAAGCCCCCTGTCTTAAATCCTTCCAGTGGAATGGGTAAAGAATGAAAGTTGCTGTGTGTGCTCAAGGAGAAATGCAGTAAAGAGAGAAAGCAGTGGCCTGGCTAATCACCAGTCCCCTCAGAAATGCATCCTTGCTTCCTGCAAGAGTCTTAACTCACTTTCCAGCATCTGCCCACTTACCCTTCCATTTCCCTGGGAGTGGGGTGGGGCAGAGGAAGGAAACATGAACATTCCTGCTTCTCGTAAGGGGAAACCAAGGCCCAGAGAAAGCCAAACCACCAGCCAAAGGCAGTGTAGGTCCCACCAACCAGGACTCTCTGGTTCAACTAGTTTGCCCTGGTACTTAGAACCTAGTCCCCGGGGGCTTGGATGGGGGGCAAGGAGATTGTGTGAAGGACAAGTGTGCATGAAGCCTGGGGAGAGGCTTCTGATGCTAATGGTCACTTGGTGAGTTAGGAGGTGGGCCTTTTCTTTTTTATGGTATTTGTAAAGAGCTTACTATGTTTCAAGCACTATGCTAAGGAGTGAGATCAGTCATTTCAATTCTTTGTGCCTCAGTTCCCTCCTCTGAAAGACAGGGATTAAAACTGTGACCCCTGTGTGGGACAGTCCCTGTTCCACGTAAGGCTCACGGTCTTAATCCCCATTTTACAGAGGAGGTCACTGAGGCACAGAGAAGTGAAGTGACTTTCCCAAGGTCACAAAGCAGGCAAGCGGTGGAACCAGGATTCAAATCCAGGTCCTCCAACTCCCAGGCCCATGCTCTTTCCACTAGGCCACGCTGCTTCCAAGGCAGATCGGAGCTCTCCATATCTCCGGAATGACTAAGGCTAAGTGAGAGGGAGGAAGCACAGTCTAAGTTGAGAGTGGAAGCTCAGAGCTCAAGCCTGGATGGATAATTTCCCAAACTCCCAGTTTGTTCCTTGCCATGCTGGAGCACAAGTTCCCAATTTCCCTGGTTCTTTCCAGAATGCTTCAGCACCTCCTTTTCCTCCTCCTCCTCCTTCTTTTCCTCCTCCTTCTCCTTCTCTTCCATCTGGTCTGTGCTTTTAGGACTCTCAGTGCGAAACAGCCAGGGCTACTGTAGCTCTTGGATTTCCCTGTATTTACTTGGGTGGTTTACTGGAAAATGGGGCTGAGATTTCAAGCGTCTGAAGAAAATCTTAGAATGCATATTTATCCTGCCTAGAATCGTCTATATGGAGGCTTTTCATCCTGTCTTTGCTTTTAGTGGCTTTAGATGCCTTTTCTCCAGCAGGATTTTCTTTAAGGATGGATTTGGCAGGTAACCTTTGGGTGTTCTGCCCAAATCTGAGCTGATCAAAGACAGAAATGCTCTGGGTAGCTACGTTTTTTAATCAATACATCAATGGTATTTATTGAGTACATATGGTGTGCAGAGCACTATACTAAGCGCTTAGGAGAGAACAATACAACATAGCTGATATACACATTCCCTGCCCAAAACGAGCTAACGGTCTAGAGGCGGAGACAACTTCCAATATGGAGAGGTTTTCCCTTAATCGGGTTCTGGGAGTGAGAAGGCAATAAGGAGAATGAATCCTCGGTCCTTTTGGGCAGGGAATGCTTCTACCAACTCTGTTATATTGTACTCTCCCAAACAATAAGTACAGTGCTCTGCACACAGTAAGCACTCAATAAATATGACTGATTGACTGTTTGATCCTACCTGCCATTTTAGAGTCCCAGGACCTCTCCACCCCAACCTCCTTTCCCACATCTCTAGACTGCAATCTTGTTCTGGGCAGGGAATGTGTCTGTTTATTGTTGTATTATGCTCTTCCAAACCACTTACTAAGCTTAGTAAGCGCTCGGTAAATACGATTGACTGACTGATCAACTGTCTAGAAACCTTCATTCTTGGTCCCCAGGTTTCAGGCCCTCTTTGCCCACCGAAAATCCTCTCTCTTCCCTTTATTACTTTTCGCTGAGGAAGAAAAGACTCTCTTTCCAGGAAGAAGAGAATTTCCTGATTTACCAGCAGATGAGATCACCACCCCTGTAGACTGGAAACTCCCTGAGGGTAGGAACTTGGCCTTTGAGTTCTACTGATGTTCCCAAGCATTGCTCTGCACTCAGTAGGTGCCCCCAAAATAGCAGTGAACGAATGACTAGAAATAAGGAACGGGGACGTTGTGGGTAATGAAATTCCCAGATAATTCGATCACCTTCTTTCAACCAAAAGCTTCGTCATCCCTCCGTAAAATTCCCAGATAATTCAATCACCTTCTTTCAGCCCAAAGCTTCATCATCCCTCCATAACCTGACCTGTGACAGAGACTCGACATCTATTGATTGGCATTTCCTGTTTGTCCTCTTCCCTTACCCACCTATGACGGGAGGTGTTCAAAGGCAGCGAGCAGGAAGAGGGAGGAGGATGGAGAAGCAGGAGGAGGGAAAGAGAGGGGTCTGGACAGTGTGCAGTGGGAGCTGTCACGATCTGATTGTAGGGAGGTATTTTTACCCCCGGAGTGTTAAGCTGCATGGCTCCGATCCATGCGGAAGGCCTCCCTGGAAATGAAGTGGCAGGATAAACGTTCCAGGCTTTGGAAGCCGTTGGGGTTGACTGATAAATGCCAAAAGACGGGTGAGGAAAGAGGACGGCTCCATTGCTAACGCAGACGCTTGCTCTCTTTTTGCTCCTGGCCACAGCCAGGCTTCAAGGGGAAGATGGCTGGGGATCACCTTGTCCCCCATTTTCTCTAGCTCTGAGCGGAAGAGGCAGAGTGGTAGGGATTCAGTGGTGGAAGTTGAAAATCAAGACTCTCTACAAGGGAACGGGGGAAGGGATGAGGAGGAAGGGAGCAGTGCAGAGAGACAGCCCCCTGGACCTCCTCTCCCCTAGGAACAGCATACTAAGAACAGCCTTGAGACTTCAGGGATGGGGAACATGTGTATGGGTAGAGGGTGGAGAGGTGAGACCCCTTTCCTTTCTGCCTCCTTGTGTCATGGTGTTGAGGGAAGGGTTGCGTGGCCAGAACCTAGCCCCTGAATGGGAGGCCCAAGAAGCTGAGGTGTCAAAGGAGGGTGAGGGGGCTTGGAAAAGTGGGGGGAGGAGGGAGAGCATGGCAGCTGTGTGAAGGAGAATTGGGCATGAGACTGTGGGACAGGCATCCAACCTGATTACCTTGTATCTGCCCCGGGGCTTAGAACGGTGCTTAGCACATGGTAAGTGCTTAACACATATTTACTATTCTATTTATTTTGTTAATGATGTGCATATAGATTTAATTCTATTTGTTCTGATGATTTTGACACCTGTCTACATGTTTTTTGTTGTCTGTCTCCCCCTTCTAGACTGTGATCCTGTTGTTGGGTAGGGACCGTCTCTATATGTTGCCGACTTGTACTTCCCAAGCGCTTAGTACAGTGCTCTGTACACAGTAAGCGCTCAATAAATACAATTGAATGAATGAATGAATGAACACATATCATCATCATGATGATGATGATGGCATTTGTTAAGCGCTTACTATGTGCAAAGCACTGTTCTAAGCACTGTCACCATCATCATCATCATGAAGCAGGGGGGCAGTGTTGGAGGGAAGCCTGAACCAGGAAATTAATTAATTAATTCATAACTATGGCCCTTAAGGACTCATATTATGTGCCAAGCACTATACTAAACACTGGGGTAGACACAAGACAGTCAGGTCGGACACAGTCCCTGCTACATATGAGGTTCACAATCTAAGCAGGAGGGAGTAGGATTTTATCTCCATTTTACATACGAGGAAACTGAGGTACAGTGAAGTTAGGTGACTTGCCCAAGGGCATACAGCAGCAGCAAAGTGAGTGCCTACTGCCTACTGAGTGACCTTGGCCAAGTATGGTGTATGGGATAGAGCAAGGGCATGGGAGACAGAAGGTCATGGGTTCTAATCTTGGCTCTGCCACTTGTCTGCTGTGTGACCTGGACAAGTCACTTCACTTCTCTGGATTTCAGTTACCTCATCTGTAAAATGGGGATTAAAATTGTGAGCCCCGTTTGGGACAACCTGATTACCTTGTGTCTACCCCAGTGCTTAGAACAGTGCTTGGCACATAGTAAGTGCTTACCATCATCATCATTATTATTATTATTATTAAAGGGGAGGGAGAACAGACACTGAATCTCTACTTTACAGATGAGGAAACAGAGGCACAGTTAAGTGACTTTCCCAAGCTCACCCAGGAGGCAAGTGTCAGAGCTGGGAAACAGAAGGGAGTCGGGGGCCGGCGGGGAGCAGATGTGGGGCATGGGGAGGGTACAGAGCTGGGAAATAATCCACCTACAGCACCAGCATAGGGGCCAACAAAGGAGGCAGGAATTTAAGAGGGGACATGAGTCCCTCCCCATTAGACTCTGAGTCCCATGAGGGGCTGGACCAGGGACTAAGCTTGAACTGATTGCATTTTCTCTATCCCAGTGCTTAACAGTTAGCACAGAGTAATTGCTTAACAAACACCTCAATTAGCAGTGTGGCCTAATGGTTAGAGCACGGGCCTGGGAATCAGAAGGACCCTGGTTCTTATCCCTTCTCTGCCATTTGTCTGTTGGGTGTCCTTGGACAAGGCACTCAACTTCTCTGGGCCTCAGTTCCCTTGTCTGTAAAATGGGGATTAAGACTGTGAGCCCCGTGTGGGACAGGGGCTGTGTCCAACCTGTTTGGCTTGTATCCACCCCAGCGCTTATTACAGTAACATGGCACATAGTAAGAGCTTAACAAATGTCACAATTATTATAATTATTATTTATTATTATGAGAGCTAATAGACCAGAAAGGCAAGGTTCAGGGCCTTTTCCACTCTGATTAGAAAGTCTCAGGCCTCGTTAGAGCTCATACAGCACTGGGGACCACCATCGTCATTACTCCCAAGGAGTGGGCACCTCTGGTGTCAGGGTGGCCAGGATTCCAGGGAGGGGTTGCCATCTCCGCAGAGGGTGGGCAGGATTCTCAGGGAGCCCGAGAAACCGCCTGAAACAAGTGCTGTTTCTGAATGTTTTCAGTAGAAAGCAGAAAGCAGCAGAAGGATGTTAAGTTAAAGAATGAAAAAGAAGCAGATTGAGGACTCCGCCCAAGGAGGAGAGGAAAAAAAGGCTAATGCCCAGACGGCGTCACGGGCCTAATTAAATTCATGAGGCAAATGGTACCTGAGGCGACCGCAAGCTCAGAGGGCGAAGCTAAACAACCGTGGCTCTCGTATTAAATGGAAACACAAGGCCTCACAGCAGCCTTTTCCTCTCCCTTCCAATCTGCTCTGCCGTGAAATCCGAAGCCAGAGCTCAGGAAAGCTTTTGTTTACAATGAATACAAGGGACATCAGGGCTGAAGGCCCCAAACAGTCCAGCCCGGATCCAGGCTAGGTACGTGGTCTGGATGGGAGCCAGAATACAGCAGCTGGGGGGTGTTTGGGGTGGGGGTGGAAAGGAGGGGAGAAGATGATTAAGGAAATGGAAAGGATGATTTATGAGGAAAGATTAAAGACATGATGTCTGTAGAGTTTGACTCAGCGGTAACAAAGGTGGCACGGCAGCCTATGGATATTTCAAAGGCAGAAACACCTACGAAGGCGAGAGGAATTATTTGGGCTGGTACACGGAATGGAGGGGTCTCTGAGCATCACAGGATAAACGTGAAGAAGGAATTGAGGCTCAATGTGGTCTGACCGTAATCCCCTTGGAGGCAGACGTAAATCTTTCACTTGCGATGTACTCTTCCAAGTAGTTTTTAGGTCAGTGCTCTGCATTCACAATAAATACCACTGATTGATCGAGAAGAAGCCAGATCAATCAGTCAATCAATGGTATTTACTAAGCAATTACTTTGTGCAGAGCACTGTACTAACTGCTTGCGAGAATAACTTCCCCTCTAGACTAGAATGTGTCCGTTTGATGTTATATTGTACTCTTCCAAGTGCTTAGTACAGTGCTCTGCACACAGTAAGCGCTCAATAAATATGATTGAATGAATGAATGGATATAATATACAGTTGGTAGATACATTCTCTGCCCATAAGGAACTTACAGTTTAGAGGGGGAGACAGACATGTCTCCCTCCTTAGACCGCGAGCCCTATGCAGATCAGGGACTGTGTCCAACCTAATTGATTTGTATCTACCCCAGCATTTAGAACAGTGTCTGACACATAGTAAGCACTTAACAAATACGACAGAACAAACAATAAAGCAAAACATGAAAATACATTAGAGATCTGTACCTAAGTGCCAGGGAGGCTGAGGGTGGGGTGAAACTGAAGCGTTTAAAGTGAGTAAGCGACCCAGAAGCGAAAGGGAGTAGAAGAAATGAGGGCTTAGTTGGGGAAGGTCTCTTGCAGGAGATGTGATTTTAATGAGGCTGTGAAAGTGGGAAGAACGGTGCTCTGGAATATATAGATGAGAAGGAGCTCCTGGCCAGACGGAGGATGTGGGCAAGGAGTTGAAGGAGAGATAGATTGACGTGCAGTTAGTAATAATACCAATAATGATGGCATTTGTTAAGCACTGTGCCAAGCACTGGGATAAATACAAACTAAACATGTTGGACACAGTCCCTGTCCCATATGGGACTCACAGTCTTAATCCCCATTTTACAGATGAGGTAACCAAGGCACAGAGAAGTGAAGTGACTTACCCAAGGTCATACAGCAGATAAGTGGCAGAGCCGGGTTTGGAATCCAGGTCCTTCTGAATCCCAGGCCCACGCTCCACCCACTAGGCCATGCTGCTTCCCATGTAGGTTGGTATTGGAGGAGTGAAGCATGTGGGCTGAGTTGTAGGGAGATATCAGTGAGGAATTATGGAACCGGCCTCCTGCAGGAGAGAGGTCACCAGCATCACGAGAAGCAGCGTGGCTCAGTGGAAAGAACATGGGCTTTGGAGTCAGAGGTCATGGGTTCAAATCCCAGCTCCGCCAACTGTCAGCTGTGTGACTTTGGGCAAGTCACTTAACTTCTCTGTGCCTCAGTTACCTCATCTGGAAAATGGGGATTAAAACTGTGAGCCCCCCGTGGGACAACCTGATCACCTTGTAACCTCCCCAGCGCTTAGAACAGTGCTTTGCATATAGTAAGCGCTTAACAAATACCATCATTATTATTATCAACATTAGACACAATACTCCTACTGCGTGCAGGGCACTGTAATAGACACTTGGGTGACACCTAGAAGCAGCTATGGCCTCACAGGAAGAGGACGGGCTTGGGAATCAGAGGACCTGGGTTCTAATCCCAGCTCTGCCACTTGCCTGCTGTGTCACCTTGGGCAAGTCACTTCACTTCCTGGTGCCTCAGTTTCCTCATCTGTAAAATGGGGATTCAAAACCCTTTCTCTCTCCCCTTTAGACTGTGAGCCGCATGTGGGACAGGGGCTGTGTCCGACCTGATGATCTGGTATCTCCCTCAGCACTTAGTACAGTCACTGGCACCTAGTAAGAGCTGAACAAATACCATGATTATTATTGACGATTATTTCAGATATCATCCCTGCCCTTGATGAATCAGAAACGCCATTGGGTTAAGGCCTTTATAAGTGGCCTGGAGAAGGTAGAAGAGGAGCCTCAGGAGGGACTCAGGGAATGGTGTCTCTGAGGCAGAGACATGGACAGTTCTGGATATGGGCGGACGGGGAGGTGGTGGCGACTGAAAGGAGGCAGGGAAAGGGTCCGGTTTTATCTTCATTACATTGCTAAAATCCACCCTTTCCTCTCCATCCAAACTGCTACCACATAATACAACCACCTATCCTATCCTGCCTTGACTGTTGCATCTGCCTCCTTGCTGACCTCTGTGCCTCCTGTCTCTCCCCAGTCCAATCCATACTTCACTCTGCTCCATGGATCATTTATCGAAAAAAATTTCAGTCCATGTCTTCCCACCCCTTCAAGAACCTCCAACGGCAGCCCGTCCATCTGCCCACCGGAGAAGGAGCGTGGCTTAGTTGCAAGAGCCCGGGCTTGGAAGTCAGAGGACATGGGTTCTAATCCCAGCTCCGCCACTTGTCTGCTGTGTAACCTTGGGCAAGCGGCTTAACTTCTCTGTGCCTGAGTTACCTCATCAGTAAAATGGGGATTAAAACTGTAAGCCCCATATGCGACAACCTTATTACCTTATATCTACCCCAGTTCTTAGAACAGTGCTCGGCACATAGTAAGTGCTTAATAAATACCATAATAATTATTATTAGTATTATCCACCTTTGCATCAAACAGAAACTCCTTACCATAGGCTTTAAAGCCCTAAAACAGCTTGCCCCATCCTAACTGACCTCATTATTCTTACTACAGCTCCTCCTGCACACTCCACTACTCTAGCACCAGCTAACTTACCGTGCCCCAATTTCATCTATCTCACCACCGACCCCCTTCTTACATCCTCCCCCTAGCCTGGAATTCTCTCCCGCTCCATATATACCAGACCACTGCTCTCCTTCCCTATTAAGCCCTCTTTTTCCCAGTT
Organism: Tachyglossus aculeatus; assembly: GCF_015852505.1. NCBI lineage: Eukaryota > Metazoa > Chordata > Mammalia > Monotremata > Tachyglossidae > Tachyglossus > Tachyglossus aculeatus. The sequence goes on from NC_052076.1 coordinate 67,323,232, forward strand.
CGCTCTCCATTCTGCGTCACGGGTGTGTCGTCTCCCTTCGTCGTCTGAAGTGGGTGTTTAGCATAGTGCTCTGCACACAGTAAGCACTCAGAAAATATGAGTGAATGAATGAATGAGACGGCAGCTAGGAGCTGACACCTTCTAATTATGCTGGTTCGCCTAACTCCTTGCTATTCTCCAAAATCCCCACGAACGCCTCTTTCTACTCCACGGAAGACACCTCCTGGAAAATGCCCACCTCCTCACTTCTTGTAAGGCCTACCCCTCACTCAGATGGGGACAGAGGGGCTGGTCAGTTCCTGGGAAGTCCGGCCTCATCATCAAATACGAATGTCTTGGCTTAAGGTCCAAGAATTCACTTCCCAGAGCCTAGGAATAGTAATTGTGGTATTTGTTACCTGCTTACTATGTGCCAGGCACTATACTAAGCGTTGGAGAGGATACAAGCAAATTGCGTTGGACGAAGTCCCTGTGGGGCTCACAGTCTTAATCCCCATTTTACAGATGAGGTAACTGGGGCACAGAGAAGTTATTATTAATAATAATAATAATTGTGGTATTTGTTAAGTGCTTACTATGAGCCAGGCACCGTACCAAGAGTGGATACAAGCAAATCAGGTTGGACACAGTCCCTGTCCCACATTGGGCTCACAGTCTCAATCCCCATGAGTCACCCCAACGGCCCTGGGCACGGGCCAGGCCTGGGGTCCGGGCGCATGGCTCTGTCTGGTTTCAATAGAGTCTGGCTCCCAGCCAGGCAGAGCAGCAGGTGGAGGCGAGCCCAGGGGAGTGAAAGGCCCAGACACAACAAGCCATGAGTCAAAGGCAGAAGGGAAACTGACTCCATTTCCATGCTTTTGTGGTCAGAGGAAGATTCTGAGAACCACTCCCCTCCAACCCAGACAGATCTGCTGCTGCCGCCTGATTTCCTTTTTGCTGACTTGAAAGCACCGCCAGGCTTGAGACCCTTCTTTTTCAGAATATTGACCATTCCTCCAGAACCACCCATCCCACTCCACCTATTAATGGGGGAAGAAACATCGGCCTTTCAGCAACCATCCTAGGGTTTACATGTCAGGCTGTAGGGTTCCCTTCCCGAAAAGGTGGTCTCAAGGGAGAGAGCAGGATAAAGAATGAGGACACCTGGGGGCTGTGGGTCTGAGGCAGGAATGGGGGCTTGCAATGTCATCATCCAAGGAGAGCTCCTGAAGAGAGAGCGCTGGGGTTCCCACTCTTTTCACATGGTGGTTTTAGGCACTCATGTCCAAATACTGTATGGTCAGAACCGATTTTCCTACTGGAAGAATGCTACAAATTGCATATTGGTTTCCGAATCAATAATTGGAAGTGGTTGCCGTAATAGTACGTATTGAACTCCTACCGAATCTGATGCTCTGCCTTATAAGTGCTTGAAACAAGATCGGATATTCTGTGTTTACCCGAATGCACCGGGATTGTGTTTTCAAAAGATTATAGGTGAGTAAAATAGCTACATTCATGTTCAGCATATTTTTTGAGTCAGAGAGTTCCACGATTGAGTAGCTACCGTTTACATCACTGGAAGTAAAATAGGCATGTCACCCCTCCCTGGTGACTCCACTTGGCAGTCTGGTAGCCTCTTTCCCTGTCTCGACACTCTCCCCCCTCACCTCTCCCCTCCTGCCCCATATAAACTCCCCCTTCATTTCTCTCACAACCGTGGGATTTAAAATGATTTCTCCATGACCCCCACGTTCAGGGCCGTGTTAACAGAAGCTCGGGACCGGCGCTCACCCATCTTACAAGGCCCCCACATGACTTGTGGCCCAGATGACGTCATATGCGCCACTGTGCGAAATCATACATGGCATGGCATGATTGTGTCATCGCGTGGCGACCTACTTATCATCGTCAACAGTGGTATTGATTGAGTGCTTACTGAAGAACACTGTACTAAGTGCTTGGGAGGGTACAATACAACAAAGGTGGTAGTTATGTTCCCTGCCCACAGTGAACTTAAAGTCTCTCTCCACCTAGTCTCCCTTCAAATCCGACAGACCACATCTCTCCCCAGCTTCAAAACCCTATTGAAAAAGTAAAAGCTTACACATACACACACAGCTCCAGGTATTTTAGCGTTGGTGGCAACATAAGTAGCCTGGGGGTGGGGGAAAGGGAGGCTCTCCGGGCTGCAGCCGGAGATAGTGAAACTCTGAGCCGCGGTGGTCGGTTGGGAGATGCTGACAGGGGCGGCAGCAGTGATGGCCCTGGCACTGGCCCAGCGCTTAGAACAGTGCTTTGCACATAGTAAGCGCTTAATAAATGCCGTCATTAGCAGTGGCAATGGGAAGCCCACAGAAGCACCATGTGGGTGAAAGACAGCGGTGGCAGCAGTAAGCAGTGGTAGGGGTTGGAAAGTGAAGGTGGGAGGCAAGCAGAAAGTGGTGGTTGGAAGCAAATGCAGTATGTCCCTGCACACAGTAAGCGCTCAATAAATACGATTGGCGATTGATGATGTCCCAAATGTCCTTATTTTTTTTAATGGTCTTTGTTAAGCACTTACTATGTGCTAGGCACTCTAAGCACTGGAGTAGATACAAGATAATCAGGTTGGACGCAGTTCTTGCCCACCTGGGGCTCACAGTCTTAATCCCCATTATAAAGATGAGTTAACTGAGGCCCAGAGAAGTTAAGTGTCTTGCCCAGGGTCACACAGCAGACAGGTGGTGGAGCTGGAATTAGAATTCAGGTCTTCCAACTCCCAGGCCCAGGCTCTGGCCACTAGGCCACTTCCCCATAGCAGCAGTGTAACGGCAGAGGGAGGGGCTTCTGAATCTCCTGGAATTAAGCTTGCAATCATCCAGGCCTGCGCTTGTGTGCCTCCTGACCACAGCACCTGTCCCATCGGGACTAGAGTCGTAAAGGAGGCTAAAGCTGTAATGCCAAAGCCGATGTGTTGCAAAGCTAAAATAGGGTACAAACTCAGAAGTACTTTTCGTGCCATTCATCTTAACTCAAAAAATCTTAAATTCATTCATTAAATTAATAATAATAATAATGATGGCATTTATTCAGCGCTTACTATGTGCCAAGCACTGATCTAAGCACTGGGGGAGATACAAGGTGATCAGGTTGTCCCACGTGGGGCTCACAGTCTTAATCCCCATTTTACAGATGAGGGAACTGAGGCACAGAGAAGTGAAGTCACACAGCTGACAAGTGGCGGAGCCGGGATTAGAACCCACGACCTCTGACTCCCAAGCCCGGGCTCTTTCCACTGAGCCATGCTGCTTCTCTTGAGGAGAAGACTGCAAAAATGGAGGACTGCACCACTGTGGGATGTCAGGCATGGCATGGGATGATGGTGTCATTGCATGGCGAGGTATCTCTCATCATCGTCGTCATCATAAACGGTATTGATTGAGCGCTTACTGTGTAAAGAGCACTGTACTAAGTGCTTGGAAGGTGGGGCCTTACCTAAGACCTACTGGGTAAAGCACAGGCCTGAGAGCCAGAAGGACCCAGGTTCTAATCCTGGCTCTGCCACTTGTCTGCTAGGTGAGCTTGGGCAAGTCACTTCATCCCTCTGTGCCTCAATTTCCTCATCTGTAAAAAGGGGGTTAAGAGCCCCACACGGGACAGGAGCTGTGTCCAATGTGATCAGCTTGTATCTACCTCAGTGGTTAGTTCAGTGCCTCGCATATAGTAAGTGCTTAACAAATGCCGTAAAAAAAGAGAACCTTCCTTGATTTGGATGTCTCGCACCTGAACGGTTTCTTAGCTGACCAAACTCCTGCCCACTGGAATGCAGAGGTATACTCGTTTCAATTTCCAGCTCTCTGGGAATTTAGATGAGAGAGTTCAACACCCTTATGTGTAAGTATGTGTATGTGTATGTATGTGTAAGGGACAAACTAAGGGACCTTAGTTTGTCAGTCTGTAAAATGGGAGATAGTAACCCCCAGGTCTCCACCAGGGTTCATTAGTGTTTCTTCAAGGCTTCTGGGCACATGAGTGAAAGTGCTAACTTTGCTTTCCACTAGAGCCGGGTACTGGGCCCATTTTCCAACTCACGGCTTCAACCAGGAAACAGACACACCGGGGCCACCTGGGTCATTTTGGGATGGAGTGGGTGAGCAAAGCCACCTGAAAATAGCAAATGCGCATCAAACATTGCTTCTTCAACAACTGTTGGTGCCGGAGTCTCACTGGCAACCAAATGGATCCCAATTTGGCAAGAAAATAACCCCGCTGACCTGATCAGAGGTGATGGGAGAGAAATTAGAGTGCCAGGGATAATGTCTTAGAGAAGCAATTAGAACTACCAAAGAGCAGCAATTGTTCTTTGATCTCAGCGGCCCCTGTGGAAGGTGTAACCCAGGCCACACCGCAGATTCCTTCTCAGTATTCCTCACTGACCTGGCTGGAAAACCAATCCCCCCTACCGTGGCCACTTGGGGAAACTGTAGTTTTTGTCCCCAGAGTACAAAGAATTGCCTTTTACCTGGAAAAGCAGCATGCATTTGGTATTCACTCCACCCTCAGCCCCACAGCACTTACGTACATATCGAGAAATTAGTTATTTATTTTAATACTGATCTATTTGTTAAGCACTTACTACGTGCCAAGCACTATACTGAGTACTGGCGTGGGGACAAGATAATCAGATCCCACATGGGGCCCACAGTCTAAGTAGGAGTGAGCATGGGTACTGAATCCCCGTTTGGCAGATGAGGGAACTGAGACACAGAGAAGTTGAGTGATTTGCCCAAGATCACACAGCAGGAATGTGGCGGAGCTAAGATTAGAACCCAGGTCCTCTCACTCCCAGGCTCATGCTCTTTCCAGTAGGCCACAGTATTTCTCTATCTTCCCCTATCTTCCTCTATCTATGTGTCCCCCTAAAGACTATTAATGTCTGTCTTTCCCTATGGAATGGAAGCTCACTGTGTGCAGGGCACACGTCTACTAACTTCGTTGTACTGCACTCTCCCAAATGCTTAGTTCAGTGCTCTGCTCACAGTTAGCGCTCGATAAACACCACTGATTAACTGACTGATGGACTAGCGGGAAGAGCACAGGCCAGGGAGACAGAGGACCTGGGTGCTAATCCCACCTCTGCCACTTGTCTGCTGTGGGACCTTGGGCAACTCATTCAACTTCTCTGGGCCTCAGTTTCCTACTGTGTAAAGTGGGGGTTAAATGCCTGTCCTCCTTCCCTCTTCGACTGTGTCACAGAGACTATCCGATACAGTATCTGATTAGCTTGTATCTACCCCAACCCTTAGGACAATGCTTGGCACATAGTAAATGCTTAATACATGTGGCTATTATTATTATTATTATTATTATTATTCTCATTCTCCAAAGCAGCGTGGCTCAGTGGAAAGAGTCAGAGGTCGTGGGTTCTAATCCCTGCTCCGCCACTTGTCAGCTGTGTGACTTTGGGCAAGTCACTTCACTTCTCTGTGCCTCAGTTCCCTCATCTGTAAAATTGGGATTAAGACTGTGAGCCCCACATGGGACAACCTGATCACCTTGTATCCCCCCAGCAATTAGAACAGTGCTTGGCACATAGTAAAGCGCTTAATAAATACCATCATTACTATAATTATTATGAAACAATCTCTTTAAACCCACAGCCTGGTTTGCATCTGCACCTGTGACACCTCTGCACTCTCCCAAGTATGGTCCTCTGCACACAGTAAGTACTCAATAAATACAATTGATTGATCGATTATTTTATTATTTTATTATTTTTATTATTTTTTATATTTATTATTTTATTATTATTTATTTGTTTTATTTTGTTAGTATGTTTGGTTTTGTTCTCTGTCTCCCCGTTCTAGACTGTGAGCCCACTGTTGGGTAGGGACTGTCTCTAGATGTTGCCAGCTTGTACATCCCAAGCGCTTAGTACAGTGCTCTGCACACAGTAAGCGCTCAATAAATACGATTGATTGATTGATTGATTAATTGATACAACAGAGTTGATAGACACATTCCCTTCCCACAAGGAGCTTACTCTCCAGAGCGGGAGACAGATGTGAAAATTTTATCTTGTATCTACGCCGGGGCTTAGAACAGTACTTGGCACATAGTAAGCGCTTAACAAATGCCATCATCATCATTATTATTACATCAAGCATAGATTTGTAAATGCTGTAGGGCTGAAGGTGAACGTCAAGTTCTTAAAGGGTACAGAGCCAAGGGCAAAGACAATGCAGAAAGGAGAGAATGTGTTGCCAACTTGTACTTCCCAAGCGCTTAGTACAGTGTTCTGCACACAGTAAGCGCTCAATAAATACGATTGATGATGATGAGAGGGAGTAGGGGAAATAAGGGCTTAGCTGGGGGAAGGACTCTTGAGGAGATGTGATCTTAATAAGGCTTTGAAGGTAGGGAGAAGGGTGATCTGTGTCATATATGATGGGGAGGGAGTTCCAAGGCCGGAGGGGGGATGTGGGCAAAAGGTGAGACAGATAAGATCGAAATACAGTAAGTTGGCCCTTCTTTTGTCTAACTGAACTCCTTCTTCTTGTACTTCCCAAGCGCTTAGTACAGTGCTCTGCACACAGTAAGCGCTCAATAAATACGATTGATGATGATGATGATGACAACAACATATGCTGCTCTCCTCCATCCTGGTTCCCTTAACAATAACAATAATAATGATGGTATTTGTGAAGCCATTATTATGTGCCAAGCGCTAAGTGCTGGGGTAGATACCAGGAAATCAGGCTCTCCTATGTGGGGCTCACAGTCTTAATCCCCATTTTATAGATGAGGTAACTGAGGCACGGAGAAGTGAAGTGACTTGCCCAAAGTCACACAGCTGATAAGTGGTGGGGGCGGAATTAGAACCCACGACCTCTGACTTCCAAGCCCATGCTCTTTCTACTAAGCCACACTGCTTCACTGTACTAAGCGCTGGGATGGATGAAAGTAAATTGGGTTGGACACAGTGCTTGTCCTATGTGGGACTCATAGTCTCAATCCCCATTTTACAGATGAGGCAACTGAGGCACAGAGAAGTGATTTGTCACACAGCGGACAAGTGGCGGAGCCAGGATTAGAACTCATGACCTTCTGTCTCCCAGGCCCATGCTCTGTCCACTATGCTGCTTCTAGGTCAATATATAATAATAATAATGGTATTTGTTAAGCGCTTACTATGTGCAGAGCAATCAATCAATCGCATTTATTGAGCGCTTACTGTGTGCAGAGCACTGTACTAAGCGCTTGGGAAGTACAAGTTGGCAACATATAGAGACTGTCCCTACCCAACAGTGGGCTCACAGTCTAGAAGGGGGAGACAGAGAACAAAACATATTAACAAAACAAAATAAATAGAATAGATATGTGCAAGTAAAAGGAGCACTGTCTTAAGTGCTGGGTGGGGGGATACAAGGTGATCAGATTGTCCCATGTGGGGCTCACAGTCTTCATCCCCATTTGACAGATGAGGGAACTGAGGCACAGAGAAGTGAAGTGACTTGCCCAAAGTCACACAGCTGACAAGTGGCAGAGCGGGGATTAGAAACCATGACCTCTGACTCCCAAGCGCAGGCTCCTTCCACTGAGCCAGGCTGCTTCTCTTATCCATCCCTTCCTAGGTATGTTTGGTTCTGTTCTCTGTCTCCCCCTTTTAGACTGTGAGCCCACTGTTGGGTAGGGACTGTCTCTATGTGTTGCCAATTTGTACTTCCCAAGCGCTTAGTACAGTGCTCTGCACATAGTAAGTGCTCAATAAATACGATTGATTGATTGATTGATTCTTCTCCCTCCTACTTGGACTGTGTGTCCAACCTGATTATCCAGCACCTCCCCCACCGCTTCGTACAGTGCCTGGCAGAGAATAAGCACTTAAGAAACACCCTTTGTTATTATATTTCTTTTATATTTGCGGGGCTGGGCCGTCTCGGGAGAGAGATGTGAAATCCGACGTATCCATCGTGACTCATCCCACACCTGTCCTTCACCCCTCTCCCGCCCCATTCTCCTCTCGCCCCTGGGGAGCTTTTGCGCAAGTTTGGAAGTGTTGGACTCAATGTCTGTGCCAAATCCGCCTCCTTTCAGCCCTCCAACCTGCTCAGCTGGGCGAGACGGGGATGAGATCCTCGGCTTCCTTCTGCCAGCCTGAAAATCCAGGAGGGGGGTGAAAGGGGTGCGGGGAGGGGAGCTGATTTCTCTGCCTGAAATACCAGCTCTTTGTGCATGGGGAAGGGTCTTCCTTCCTTCGCTTTCTAGGGAGCACTGGATTTTCCTGAGGGCTCTTTGACCATAAAGTGCTTATCATGTCTGAAATCATCAGAGGTGGGGCAAGGGAGGTTGGGGAGAGAAGGAGAGCAAAAGAGTGAGTTTCTCAAGCGCTCTACGGCAATAAAGTCAGGATCAGGTCTGAAATAATCGGAGGTGGGGAAGAGAAGGAGAGAAAGACTCCCACAGGGTTCGGACCGTCTTGGGAATCCCTACCTGCAAGGAAGAGGCCTGCCATTTGAAGGCACTGATGAGTTTAGTAGAGAAGCAGCGTGGCCCAGTAGAAAAAGCACGGGCTTTGGAGTCAGAGGTCATGGGTTCAAATCCCGGCTCTGCCAATTGTCAGCTGTGTGACTTTGGGCAAGTCACTTAACTTCTCTGGGCCTCGGTTGCCTCATCTGTAAAGTGGGGATTAAGACTGTGAGCCCCCTGTGGGACAAGCTGATCACCTTGTAACCTCCCCAGCGCTTAGAACAGTGCTTGGCACATAGTAAGCGCTTAGTAAATGCTATCATTATTATTTATTATTATTTAATAGTCTGGAAGACCACCAGGTGCCTTCTCTGCCACAGGGCTCTTAGTCGCTGGGCTTGGGTTCAGCTTTTACGCCACAAGTAAAGTCCCCCGGCCACACGGCCAGGCATTTATCACAGTCGAAGTCTTTCTGGTGTCGGTGGCTGGCAAGGCCATAGGGCAGAGGATGAAAATTCGGTGACACTGGGCAATACTCAAACCACCGCCTGGACCTGGTGTTCCTTCTCCCCCACGGGGAGGGAGCCGGACAGTCGGGCCTTTTCCACTCACGTGAAGCAATCGGGTAAGATGAGAACAGCCGTTGAGGAGGAGCTCACCGCTGGGAAACGGCAGAGCTAAAGGCCAAGGGCCAGCCTAGCAGCAGGGCATGATTCTCTTGACTCATATTCATGTCTGTGACCCTCTTTAGACCATAAGCTCGCTGCGGGCAGGGATTTTGTCGGCTTATTATTCTACTGTTCTCTCCCATATGCTTAGTACATTGCTCTGCAAATAATAAGAGCTCAAAAAATGCAATTGACTGACTGACTGGCTTGACTTGGGGATCACTTGCCCAGGGGTGTCATGGCAACAGGAGCCATCATGGAAGGGTTATGGCTTCTCCTGAAGGGATTCTTATGAGGAAGGGCCAAGTTTGTTCATTCGTATTTATTGAGCATTTACCGTGTGCTTAGCACTGCACTGAGAGCTCGGGAAAATATAATATACTTGTTATATATTGTTATAATAGTATAACAATAAACAGACACATTCCCTGCCCACAACCAGCTTGCAGTCAAGACGGGGAGGCTGGATACAATCAAAGTTAGTGGTCTTCACTGAGCATCTACGGAGATGGAAGAAAACGACACACTTGGAAGAGAACACTAGAAGCAAAACATTCCCTGCCCTTAATGGGGGAGTTACAATCACAAGTTCCAAAGCCCACATTCATGGCACACTGGTTCTTCAGTCAGGGTACCCAATTTTCTTCTACACAGGTCAAGAGAAAGAGCTGGTTCTCCAGACATAAGCTCGTTTCTAGACTGTAAGCTTGTTGTGGGCAGGGGATGTGTCTGCTTATTGTTATATTGTATTCTCCCAAGCACTTAGTACAGTGCTCTGCACATAGTGAGCGCTCAATAAATATGATTGACTGACTGACTGACTGAGCAGGGTACCGGGGTTACTTCCCCGGCATCCATTTGATCGCAAGGTTATAGCTGAAGCGATGTACCTTACAAGGTTTTCAAACTGGGCCTGGCAGGAGAATTGTCGGGGCAGAAGCAGAAGCATAAAACTACAGTCCTCATGAAGCAACGGGGCTGGTTTCACCTTCGCTTTCCAGAAGCTAACGGGGCATTCTGGGAGGGGAACGAATCCTCCGTCAATAGTGGGAAAGCCCTGCTATTCCCGGGAGAGGCAGGCCAAGGATTCATTCATTCATTCAATCGTATTTATTGAGCGCTTACTGTGTGCACAGCACTGTACTAAGCGCTTGGGAAGTACAAGTTGGCAACATATAGAGACGGTCCCTACCCAACAGCGGGCTCACAGTCTAGAAGGGGGAGACAGACAACAAAACAAAACATATTAACAAAATAAAATAAATTGAATAAATGTGTACAAATAAAATAGAGTAATAAATACGTACAAACATATATACATATATACAGGTGCTGTGGGGAGGGGAAGGAGATCTTGGAGGGAGTTTCACAAGATGATGCATTTCTCACTGCATAACCTCTGAAGTTACGGTGTGACAGGCTGTCCTCAGGGGCATCAAGGGCAGAGGACAAGCAGCAGAACAGAGCTTTCATTCATTCATTCATTCATTCAGTCAGTCAGTCATAATTATTGAGTGCTTACTGAGTGCAAAGCACTATACTAAGCGCTTGGAAGAGGACAATACAACAATAGTCACATTCCTGCCCATAACGGGCTTACAGTCTAGAGTGGGGAAGACAGACATCAATACAAATAAATAAAATTGCAGATATGTACTAAGTGCTGTGGGGCCGGGGGGGGGGGGGGGGGTGGGAAGAGCAAAGGGAGCAAGTCAGGGCGACGCAGAAGGGAGTGGGAGATGAGGAAAAGTGGGGTTTAGTCTGGGAAGGCCTCTTGGATGACTTCAATAAGACTTTGAAGGGGGGAAGAGTAATTATCTGTCAGATTAGAGGAGGGAGGGCATTCCAGACCAGAGACAGGACGTGGGCTAGGGGTCGGCAGCAAGACGGGCAAGATCCAGGCACAGTGAGAAGGTGAGCACTAGAGAAGACAAGTGCGTGAGCTTGGTTGTAGAATGAGAGAATTGAGGTGAGATACGAGGGGGCAAGGTGGTGGAGTGCTTTAAAGCCAATGGTGAGGAGTTTGACTCACCAGTAGTTTAATCCATTACATAAATGATTTATTTCATAAAACACAGCATCCATCAGTGGTATTTACTGAATGCTGTGTTTAAAGAACACTGAACTAAGCACTTGGGAGAATATAATAGACATGATCCCTGCTCTCAAGGAGCTCGCTATCTAGCGGAGAGTGGGGAGAAGGAGGAGGGAGGAGTTAATCAAGGAATCCTGGCCAACTGACAAGACACAGTGGGTGGGGGAAGTGACCACCTCCAGGAGAGGTGTAGGGCCAACCTTCGAAGGGCCTCTTTTGGGAGGGAAGGGAGAGAGGAGACATCCTGTCCGCTGGGAACACACTAAATTGGCCTTTCTTCCTGTGTCCTCAAGGAATAATAATAATAATTATGGCATTTGTTAACCACTTACTATGTGCCAGGCACCATATTAAGCGCTGGGGTGGATACGAGCAAATCAGGTTGGACACAGTTCCTGTCCCACATGGGGCTCACATTCTCAATCCCCATTTTACAGATGAGGAAATTGAGGAAAGTGAAATGACTTGCCCAAGTCACACAGGAGACAAGTGGGGGAGCTGGGATTAAAGTTCCTGACTTTCTGATTCCCAAGCCCCTGCTCTATCCACTACTCCACTTCATTGGGTGTCTTGGGTCTGGAGATTCTTCAGGCAGACCTGCTCTTTCCTCCAGCCATGGGCTGGGTACAAGGGTGACGGTGGTTCAAGCGCTTAGTACAGTGCTCTGCACACAGTAGGTGCTCAATAAATATGATCAAATGAATGGTGGGAAATGAACACCCAGTCACGACTCCTGCGGGCCCTCCTTACAATGTGCGACTCCGACAATTTCTACCGACTCTACTGTATGGTACCCTGTCAATCACTTACTACAGTGCTCTGCACATAGTAGGTGCTCAATAAATACAATCAATGGATTGATTGATAAAGACTTCGGTGACTGGCTTGCCGGCCACTCAGGGAAGTCACAGCCCAGCTGGCTCAGAGGCTAGCGACTGACAGGGCACAAGACTTGCTTCTGGCCTGAGGGAGAGGCCTTCTTGCTGTCCCCATGCTTCAGAGCATCCCCATGAGTGGACACTGCCACCTGACCTAATAATAATAATAATAATTGTGGTATTTGTTGAGCACTTACTATGTGCCAGGCACTGTACTAAGTGCTGGGGTGTATACAAACAGGTTTGGACACAATCTCCCTGTCCCATGTGGGGCTCACATTTTCAATCCCCATTTTACAGATGAGGTAACTGAGGCAGAGGAAAGTTAAGTGACTTGTCCAAGGTCACACAGCAGACAAGTGGTTAGATTAGATTAGGGCCCCTGACCTTCTGGCTCCCAGGCCACACTCTATCCACTACGCCATGATCTCTGCTGAGGACCGACCCACAGACTCACCTTCAGGAGGTTCTCAAAGCACACCCATTGTGTCCTCTGTGGACTAGGGAGGGGTTGGTTGGTCTTTCTGTGACTGTCTCCCTTTCTCCTTGTGTCCCCATCTATCTCTTCCTCTTTCTGATTCAGTGCCTGTCTCTCTCCTTGTGCAACTATTTCCCTTTCCTTCCTTTTTCTCCCCGTTTTTAGACCATCGAGACCATTTCCCCTTCCCCTCTTGGAAACCTTGCTCCCATCCCAATTTGCGCTCCAGAAAACAGGACTGCTTTATGTTAGTACATATTTATTTTATTAATGATGAGTATATAATTCCATTTATCTATTTTGATGCTATTGACTTGTTTTGTTTTGTGGTCTGTCTACCCCTTCTAGACTGTGAGCCCGCTGTTGGGTAGGGATTGTCTCTATCTGTTGCCAAATTGTACTTTCCTAGCGCTTAGTACAGTGCTCTGCACACAGTAAGTGCTCAATAAATTTGATTAAATGAATGAATGAATAAATACAGTTGTTTTCTCTTCCATCCCCCAAGTTGGGGATCCTTCAAAAGGAGCTTTCTAAACCAAATGTCTCTGTGGTGGCACTTTTTACCCCGGAGCCGGTGAGCAGAACTGGGAATCTATTCCATGTACCTGAGGGCAGAGTTCCTCTCTGTGAGCCCTCATCTGGTAGGGAACTTCAGGGGAAATGATAATTATAGTAATTTGGCATTTGTTAAGTGCTTACTATGTGTCAAGCACTATTCTAAGTGCTGGGGTGGATAAAAGTTAAGTCGGTCGATCGTATTTATTGAGTGCTTACTGTGTGCAAAGCACTGTACTAAGTGCTTGGGAGAGTACAGTATAATGAATACATTCCCTGCCCACAACAAGCTTACAACAGTCCAGAGGGACAGAGAAGTTAAGTGACTTCCCCAAGGTCACAAAAAAGACAAGTGGCAGAGCTGGGATTAGAACTCAGGTCTTCTGATTCCCAGGTTGGTGCTCTTTCCACTAGCCCATGCTCCTTCCCATGTTGTTCAAATCCCTGCCACTCCCATTTAATCATACTCTACTTGGGGGGTTGGAGGAGAACGATCCACTTGCCGGGGGCCGGCTTTAGAGGCTCCAGGCGAAGGGGCAAACTCAAGAGTTGATCTGTCTTGGAAAAGGGTGGCAGGAAGTGGGGCAGGAATGGTAAAAATCCAAGGCTGTCTGGGCTGTGGGTCAATCCCGCTTCCCCGTCGTTGAAGGCCCCTCCGGACAGTGACCATCTGGAGAGAGTGCTGGTTGCCAAGTCGACTGGCATTTTCTTACCTTTGGCTGCTGCTGTTGTGTTTCGCCTCCCGGCAGGGATGCTGGCCTCTTGCCTCCCCTCCGTATGGGAGGGCAGGGGGAAACAAGGCCGTGGAGGGGATATGGAACAACTATCCTGCAGTTGGGCTTTGGCACAATATGAATTAATCCACCCTGGGCCCGGGACCTGAAAGACATCAGCCTCGACGAATAATTATAATTGCGGTATTTGTTAAGCACTTACTAGGTGCCAAGCACTGTACTAAGTGCTGACATAGATATGAGATAATCAGATTGAACACAGTTTACATCCCACGTGGGGTTCTCAGTCTGAGAAGGAGAGAGCACAGGTATTGCAGAGGAGAAAACTGAGGCACAGAGAAGTTAAGTGGCTCACCCGAGATCACACAACAGGCAGGTGGTGGAGCCGGGATTAGAACGCAGATCTTCTGACTCCCAAGTCAGTGCTCTTTCTACCAGGTCCGTTGCATCCAGTTACAATGAAATATTCCATCCTGAGACCTCAGCCGGCACTTCCCCAACCATTCATTCATTTAATTGTATTTATTGAGCGTTTACTGTGTACAGAGCACTGTGCTAAGCACTTAGGAGAGTACCATATAGCAATAAACAGACACTTCCCTGCCCACAACGAGCTTAAAGTCTCCCTCATCTAAGCAAAATAGACTCCCAGGCAGCTGTCAGACTGGAAGAGGAATGGTTGTGGTGGGGGGCGGGAGAGAGAGAGAGAGAGAGAGAGTTTAAATGGGCCGGAGGTTCAGGGGAAATGTTAGTTCATTCATTCATTCAATCGTATTTATTGAGCGCTTACTGTGTGCAGAGCACTGTACTAAGCGCTTGGGAAGTACAAGTTGGCACCATATAGAGACGGTCCCTACCCAACAGTGGGCTCACAGTCTAGAAGGGGGAGACAGAGAACAAAACAAAACATATTAACAAAATAAATATGTACAAATAAAATGAGTAATAAATATGTACAAACATATATACATATATACAGGTGCGGTGGGCAGGGGAAGGAGATAAAGCAGGGGGAGGGGGGCTCAGTCTGGGTTGGCAGGTTGGTATTAGAGGCATTCTTATTGGCATTCTTATTCTTGAATCTCAGCGTTTGATCCCTCGGATTCTTTCCCTCAGGTTCTCCACTTCCCTTCTCTTCATGCCCTTGGCTTCCTTTTCTCTGATGAACCTATGCTCTGAGGCTGGAAAACTGCCAAGTTAACCTCTTCCCAATTGTGCCCCCCTCTCGACATGACGGATGAGCGTCTTTTTTTTTTCCAGAGGATCATAACTGCGTCAGCTGTCCATGGGGTAACCTTGCAAACCCCTTAGAAACGAAGTTCCGGTATCATGCTGTTAGACTGAGAGCTGGTAAGAAACATCACTGTGTGAAGCCAGAGGCTCTGCTGTGTTATTATCATTATTATTATCCTTACCATTATTATTATCTGTTCAGTGCTTACTATGTGTGAAGCACTGTTCTAGTTCCTTTCAGGACACTGCAGCCGCCAAGAGCCGTCCAGGCTCAGCCTCCCACCCCTGCCTCCAGCCTCCAGGGCCCGGTTCTGAGTGCGGGACATCCGCACCCCAGTACCCTGGTCTGGGACGCCTTCCTCCCCAGGCCCCGAGGGAGATGAACCACCCACCCCTCCCCACATCACTGGGGCCTCGCAGGTGACCCACCATCCCTGGGCTCTGCTTCTCCGCCTGCTTCCCCTCTTGATAATAAGGGTAATGATGGTATTTGTTAAATTCTTACTGTGTGTCATGCACTGTTCCAAGAGCTGGAGTAGATACAAGCGAACTGTCCTACATGGGGATTACAGACTTAATTCCCATATTACAGATGAAGTAATTGAGGCACAGAGAAGCGAAGTGACTTGCCCAAGGTCACGCAGCGGATAAGTGGCCGAGCCAGGATTAAAACCCAGGTCCTCTGACTCCTAGGCTCGTATTCTTTCCACTAGGCCATGCTGCTCTTCCACGACTGCTATTGCTCCGATTGGCAGGGAGGCTGCAGAGTTTTTTTTTTAATTTGATATATTTATTATAATAAATATAAGATATTTGATTTGATATTTGATATTTGATTGATATTTGATAAGCACTTACTCTGCATCAAACACTGTTCTAACCCCTGGGGTAGAGATACATTAATTAGGTTGGACCCAGTCCCCGTCCCGCAGGGGATCACAGTCTAAGTAGGAGGTACAGGAGAACTGAAGCACAAAGAAGTTAAGTGACTTGCCCAAGGTCACACAGCAAACATTTGGCAGAGCTAGGATTAGAACCCAGGTCCTTTAACTCTCAGGCCCGTGCTCTTGTCACTAGGCCACGCTGCTTCTGGATGTGAGCCCCACGAGGGACAACCTGATTACCTTGTATCTATCCCAGCGCTCAGAACAGTGCTTGGCACATAGTAAGCGCTTAACAAATACCGTTATTACTATTATTATTATCATCATATGCCAGGCCCTCTCCTAGGCGCTGGGGTGGTTACAAACAAATCGAGTCCCACGTGGGGCTCACGGTCTCAATGCCCATTTTAGAGATGAGGTAATTGAGGCACAGAGAAGCGAAGTGACTGGCCTAAGGTCACACAGAAGACGTGGTGGAGCTGAGATTAGATTTTGGTGCTATTGATGCCTGTCTACTTGTTTTGTTTTACGTCTCCCCCTTCTAGACTGTGAGCCCATTGTTGGGTAGGGATAGTCCCTATTTGTTGCCGAATTGTACTTTCCAAGTGCTTAGTACAGTGCTCAAGGCCCTTCAAGGCCCTGCTGAGAGCTCACCTCCTCCAGGAGGCCTTCCCAGACTGAGCCCCTTCGTTCCTCTCCCCCTCGTCCCCCTCTCCATCCCCCCATCTTACCTTCTTCCCTTCCCCATAGCACCTGTATATATGTATATATGGTTGTACATATTTATTACTCTATTTATTTATTTATTTATTTATTTTACTTGTACATTTCTATCCTATTTTATTTTGTTGGTATGTTTGGTTCTGTTCTCTGTCTCCCCCTTTTAGACTGTGAGCCCACTGTTGGGTAGGGACTGTCTCTATGTGTTGCCAATCTGTACTTCCCAAGCGCTTAGTACAGTGCTCTGCACATAGTAAGCGCTCAATAAATACGATTGATTGATTGATTGCTCTGCACACAGTAAGCGCTCAATAAATACTATTGAATGAATGAATGATGGGATTTTTGTGGAAGAGAGGTAGTTTTCGGGAGATCTGGCAGAAGGAGACCCTCAGAGCCAGGACTGGGGGGAGGCCTCAGTGACTGGAGAATGTAGTGGGAGAGGAACAAGAACAAGGTGACAGGGAGAGAGCTGATTTGATGCCTTAAAGCCGGCATTAAAGCCGGTTTCTCACTTGGTCAGGGACGAAGGCCTCTCACATCTGACAGTCTTCTCCGTCCTCTAGGACTGCTTGGGCTCGGCAGTACCTGCCTCCCTACTCTCACACACAACTTCTTCCCCTCTTCCCTGAACTAACATCCACTAAACTAGCTCTCTTCCTCCCTTCAAGGCCCTACTGAGAGCTCACCTCCTCCAGGAGGCCTTCCCAGACTGAGCCCCTTCCTTCCTCTCCCCCTCGTGCCCCTCTCCATCCCCCGCATCTTACCTCCTTCCCTTCCCCACAGCACCTGTATATATGTATATATGTTTGTACATATTTATTTCTCTATCTTACTTGTACATATCTATTCTATTTATTTTATTTTGTTAGTATGTTTGGTTTTGTTCTCTGTCTCCCCCTTCTAGACTGTGAGCCCGCTGTTGGGTAGGTACTGTCTCTATGTGTTGCCGACTTGTACTTCCCAAGTGCTTAGTACAGTGCTCTGCACACAGTAAGCACTCAATAAATATGATTGATTGATTGATTGTGCACGCCCCCATCCCCGGAGTCTCCCCCAGAAAAAGGCCTGTGGTGGGTTTTCAAAGGAATCAGATTGGGCTTTAAAGCAGCCCATCAGTTCTTTCCCTGTTACCTATCCTCGATCCTCTCCTACTACAATCCAGCCTGCAGACTTCGCTCCTCTTATACCGACCTACTCACTGTGCCACAGTCTCCCCTCTCTCCCTGTCTATCCTTCGTTCACACCCTCCCTCCAACTTGGAACTCCATTCCCCTTCACATCTGACAGACAGACCAGAACTCCCATCTTGAAAGCTCTACTAAAATCACTTCTCCATCAGGAAGCTTGCCCTGACTAATCTCTCACCTCCCCCTCCTACTTTTCCCCGCTTATGCATCCTCCGTGCCCTTGAATCCACACTCTTCACAGCATTTATGTATATAGCATAATACTCAGTTATTTCCATCTGCCCTGTTATTTAAAACCTGTCTCCCCCAGTAGGCCTTAGCTTGTGATAGTATCTAATTAATAATAATAACTGTATTTGTTAAGCACTTACTATGTGCCAGGCACTGTTCTAAACGCTGGGGTAGATACAAGCCAATTGGGTTGGACAAAGTCCCTGTCCCACATGGAGCTCACAGTCTCAACCCCCATTTGACAGAGGCACAGAGAAGTAAAGTGACTTGCCCAGGGTCACACAGCAGACAAGTATTCATTCATTCATTCAGAGAAGCAGCGTGGCTCAGTGGAAAGAGCACGGGCTTTGGAGTCAGAGGTCATGGGTTCAAATCCTGCCTCTGCCACTTGTCAGCTGTGTGACTTTGGGCAAGTCACTTAACCTCTCTGGGCCTCAATTACCTCATCTGTATAATGGGGATTAAGACTGTGAGCCCCACCATGGGACAACCTGATCACCCTGTAACCTCCCCAGTGCTTAGAACAGTGCTTTGCACATAGTAAGCACTTGATAAATGCCATTATTATTATATTATTAAGTTGTATTCCATCAGGTGCTTAGTTCTGCCCAAAGTACATACCAGTGACTGACCAGTGCGCCCCAGTCTCTATCATCAGTGTGCTTGACCACCCCCCTCTGTCCACTACTGTAGGTGACTCTGTGCATGGCTGTATTGTGAACCCCAGCATCCCTCACTGTATCCCCAGCCTGCAGCCAGATCCCCAGAATTAGCTGGCCCGGCCCAGCTAGGTCGAGATTTTGAGCTGCTTCTGTGGCTGCCGACCTGCCCCTAGGCCTACCTCCCACTGCTGCTCTGAGGTCCTGGAACTTGCCGGGGAAAATCCCCCAAAGTCTCCCGCCACCCTCAGACCTTT
Source organism: Tachyglossus aculeatus (assembly GCF_015852505.1). NCBI lineage: Eukaryota > Metazoa > Chordata > Mammalia > Monotremata > Tachyglossidae > Tachyglossus > Tachyglossus aculeatus. The sequence goes on from NC_052076.1 coordinate 67,342,244, forward strand.
CTCTTCCCTCCACCCACCATCACCATGCGTGAGAGGCACCGATACCAGGGCCGGTGAATCAGAGAGACCTGTCCCACCCCCGCATTTACTCTCCAGCCACTGAAGTCACCCCCAAACCCAGTTCCAACTCTCTGAGGGTCTCCTCCCAACCGTCCTCCACGGGCCACCCCTTCACTGGCCCCCAGTATTCCTTGAGGTCAGGTATCTCAGGGCCTTGGAACCGAAGCCCTGCTTTCCCCGCTTCCAACTCTCTGAGGGTCTCCTCCCAACCGTCCTCCACGGGCCACCCCTTCACTGGCCCCCGGTATTCCCTGAGGTCAGGTATTTCAGGGCCTTGGAACCGAAGCCCTGCTTTCCCCGCTCCTGGGGGGCAACGGCCTCCCAGCCCCTTCTTGCTTCTCCAGCCACACACAACCCACCTTAATCAGCCTGGCTCCGACGAGCACCAGGCTGTTGTCATCCACCTCTCTTCTGGCCCACCACACTTCCTGGGCTCTCTCCCCTATCTCACCTGCAGCACCGACACGGGCCGTACCTGCTTTCCATCTCTGACCAAGTTTTCGGCCCCCATCTGCTTCCTGTGCGCTTCACGAAGCTCCTAGGTCTGTGGCATCAGGGACTCCTGTCTTTCACAGGACCTCAACTCCTCCAGCTCCAGTTACTGTTTCTGAAACTACCTACCTTCCTACCTCCCTCTTCCTCTCTCCACTTCTTCCCCCATCCCTCTCTCTCTCTGACCTAGCTGAGGTTTTGTGTAAAGGAGAGAACACTTCGATTGGTAGCCCCTCTATCGGGCTACCTTTGCTCAAACAAGCATCAACCATGGACTGTGAGCCCACTGTTGGGTAGGGACTGTCTCTATATGTTGCCAATTTGTACTTCCCAAGCGCTTAGTACCGTGCTCTGCACATAGTAAGCGCTCAATAAATACGATTGATGATGATGAACCATGGGACCTATCATTTGGAGAACGGCTCTCAGGACTTCCGTAGTAGTCTCTGGGGACAGCCATCCTGGCCACGCTACCAATCCCTTTCCAAATCTGAAATCGAATTTTCAAAATCTTTATAATAATGATAATGATGACATTTATAAAGCGCTTACTATGTTCTAAGCTCTGGGGAGGTTACAAGGTGATCAGGTTGTCCCACGGGGGGCTCACAGTCTTAATCCCCATTTTACAGAGGAGGTAACTGAGGCAGAGAGAAGTGACTTGCCCAAAGTCACACAGATGACAATTGGAGGAGCCGGGATTTGAACCCCTGACCTCTGACTCCAAAGCCCGTGCTCTTTCCACTGAGCCACGCTGCTTATTACACAATTAAGGGCATTCCCCCCTTTACCCTGACGCTGAAAAAAAAAATGAAGTGCAGCAATGCAAAGGAACTTCTTTCTGGATGGAGGGAAAATATTTCTTTGCAAGCACGGCATTGCTTTTGTTTTTCAAATCGGGTCTTCGGCTGTCCTCTGGTGGATGTTTGTAATGTGGCCTCTAATAGCTTCGGAGCCTTTTCCAAACCTAATCCTCTGCCGCTCCCTAGTCGCCACTTGTGATGTCGCCTCTCAACCTTTTTGTTGTTGTTGGAGATTTTTTCCCTCTTAACCCGGAACAAATCGCTCTCTACTGCCAGGTGGCCATTTCAGAGGCCTAAAACCCATGAACTCCTGACATCAGTGGGAAGGCCTGTGGCCTTCCGGGCCTAAATCCAGGCCAGAATGGTCCCGGAGGTCAATCAATCAATCCATCGTATTTATTGAGCGCTTGCTGTGTGCAGAGCACTGTACTAAGCGCTTGGGAAGTACAAGTTGGCAACATATAGAGACAGCCCCTACCCAACAGTGGGCTCACAGTCTAGAAGGGGGAGAGAGAGAACAAAACCAAACATACTAACAAAATAAAATAAACAGAATAGATATGTACAAGTAAAATAGAGTAATAAATATGTACAAACATATATACATATATACAGGTGCTGTGGGGAAGGGAAGGAGGTAAGATGGGGGGGATGGAGAGGGGGACAAGGGGGAGGAAGGTCATTTAGTGTTGCCCAAAGAGACAATCTCCCCACCTTCAAACCATTTCCTTCAAGAGGTCTTCCCTGACCGGGCCCTCCCTTTCTCTTCTGCGTCACCCTGACTTGCTCTCTTTATTCATCCCAACAGCACTTAGGCACCTATCGGTAATTTTTTTATCTATATTAATATCCGTCTTACCCTGTAGACCGTAAGTTTGTTATGGACAAGGATTGTGACTTCATTCATTCAATTGTATTTATTGAGTGCTTACTGTGTGCAAAGCAGTTGTTATATTGTACTCTCCCAAGCGCATAGTACAGTGCTCAGCACACAGTAAGCATTCAATACAATTGATTGATTAAAAAGCCAGAAGCAAATGTGTAGAAACCTTGCAGGTGACTCTCGGAAAGTTTACCGATGGAGCTCTAGGACAGACAATGAGGGTGGGGGGAGATCTTAATGAAAAACCCTCTCCACCCCATCCCCCCAATATGGATTAAAAGGGAGAACTGTCACACCTAGGTGTAACCCCAGAGGACTTGGGCTGAGCTCTAGGATGGTCTTCTTGGAGATAATTTAATATTCAGACCCTGAGGGGAGCAGAATGGGAGACCTCACACCCAGAAATCTGACCTCAAACTCCTATTTAGAAAGGAAGTGCCTCTGCTACACCTGCAGAGAAGCTGCCAGATCTAGTGGGCAGAGCATGGGCCTGGGATTCATAAGTACCTGGGTTCTAAACCCGGCTCTGCCACTTGTCTGCTGTGTGACCTTGAGCGAGTCACTTAACTTCTCTGGGCCTCTCTTACCTCATCTGTAAAATGGGGATTAAGAATGTGAGCCCTGTGGGGGACAGGAACTCTGTCCAACCTGATTTGCTTGTATCAACCTTGCGCTTAATCCAGGGCCTGACACATAGTAAGCGTTAAACGATACCACAATTATTATTACTATTACCGCGGAGAGCCTTCCAGTTATTCTGGAAGAGATCTAGGCAGACAGAAAAGGGAGAACCTCCTAGGGGAGCAAGTGAAACTCTGTCCTTAGAACTCCAGCCTCATTCACAGCCTGGAAATGCCGACGAGATACTTGGAAGGGAAGAACTTCAAAGGACACTGGCAGAGGTTAAGGAGAATCACCGGCGGAGGGAAGAGGGTGGGTGTTGATGATGTAGAACCCCCTGGGGAGATCCCACCAGGAGAATACCAATCTCAACCTCATACCTGGAGTCCAAAAGCCAAAATGATAACACCGAGAACCCTTGGGGAGAGTTCTGAGAGGATGGGTGGACCAGTAGGAGGTGGGAAGGTGACCTGCCCTGCCTCTTCCCACTTCACCTCTCTGAGCCTCGGTTCTGCGCATTTAAGAGGAGTGAAATGCCAGCTCTCTGTGCCTTAGATGGTGGGCCGCCGACGGGCCAGGGCCTAAGGCGTCGCTCTCCTCGGATGGAGCTCGTCCGCGGTCAGGGCTTGACGAACTACCTGATGGACAGCCCTGCTGCCTTTGTGGGGGCAGAAGAACCGACGGCGGAACGCTTGAAATGGTGCCTCGCTTCCTCCCTCCACCTCTCCGCCGGGATCGACCCTGGGAATCACCCGCGTGGGCTTCGCACTGCAAGGCAGTGGCCCTCCTGGCCAGCTGGTGTGGCGAGCGGCCTCTGAAGAGTGGGTAATAGCCTGTCAAACCCTTCCTGGGATCGCTACAGGGCAGAGGCAGAGGCCACCTCGAGTTGTTCTTCCCACCATAGCCAACCCAACACAGATCCAGGGGACTGGGGTGTTGGGTGGGGTTGGCAGGGAAAAGGAGAGAGAGAGAATGTGGGCTCCGTCGCAGGTTTGTAGGCTGTGGTCATTTTATCCATGTGTTTTTTTTTAAAAAAAATGGTATACGCTAAACACTTACTATGTTCCAGGCACTGGGGTAGATACAAGCTAATTAGGTTGGACACAGTCCCTGCCCCATATAGGGCTCACTTTCTTAACTCCAATTTTATAGATGGGGGGAACTGAGACCCAGAGAAGTTATCTGCCCAAAGTCACACAGCGGACATGTGGCGGAGCTGGGATTAGAATTTACCAGGTCCTTCTGACTCTCAAGCCCGTGCTCCATCTACTAGGTGACACTGCTTCTGTATTTCTTGGCTTCCTTTTCCTGCCTTTTTCCCTTACCTCCTCCTGATCCCTTTTTTTAGCCACACTCCCTGGAAGCTTGCACCTGTCTCTATTTTGAGTCACAGAAAACATGGCTTTGGCAAGTCAGGTGGATAGGTCTGCCATACTCCCTGAGGGTAAAGGGGAGAGGGGAAATGAGGGAAGGACAGGGGGAGAGAACCCTGCTGGAAATCGGAAAGGTCCATCTGTGGCCCGAAGGTTGGTTTGATCCCATTCTGAGCCTATCAGCATGGGCACCACACTAAACAGAAGCAGTGTGGCTTAGTGGCTTGGGAGTCAGAGGTCATGGGTTCTAATCCTGCCTCCATCACTTGCCTGCTGTGTGACCTTGGGAAAGCCACTTAATTTTTCTGTACCTCAGTTACCTCATCTTGTAAAATGGAGATTATTACTGGGAGCCCCACGTGGGACCACCTGATTACCTTGTATCTATCCCAGCGCTTAGAACAGTGCCTGGCACATAGTATGCGATTAACAAATACCGTAATTATCATTAATAAACCAGACCCTCTTACAAACATAGGGAAGCAGCGTGTGCAAAAAGCATGGCCCTAAGGAGTCACAGAACCTGGGTTCTAATCCAAGTTCGGCCACTTGCCTCTTGTGTGACCTTGGGCAGGCCACTTGACTTCTGTATGCCTGTTTCCTCAACTGTAAAATGGGGAATCAATATTAGCCTGTGAGTCTCATGAGAACCAGGGACTATGTCTGACCTGATTAACTTGTATCTACCCCAGCACTTAGAACAGAGCTTGGCACGTAGTTAGCATTTAGCAAATACAATTTAAAAAGAAAAACATTCATGGCCACCGCTCCCTGCTGGGATCCAAGACCTCCTATAAATCGTACCATCAGATCTCTACTCTTCCTTCTCCTGTCTGTTTGCCCCCACCCTCGACTATAAGCTTGTTGTGGGCAAGGAATGTGTCTATCAACTCTGTTATATTGTACTCTCCCAAGTGTTTAGTACAGTGCTCTGCACACAGGAAGCTCTCAACCAATATAACTAATTGATTGTGCAAAGTTTCTCCCTCCTCTTAAGCCTCCTAAACAAACCACCGTGGGGAGAGAGTCCCTGACCAATCCCTTCCTCCCAACTGTCACCCCTGTATATATGTTAGTTTATTCCATCCATTTATTTTTGCTCATTTCCCACCCCCACCCCACACCCTGCTTCATATCAAACAGTTCAAAGCTCTGCCCATCTTCAAAGCCCTTCTGAAATCACATGTGCCCGGGGATTTCTCAGTTTCAAATCTCCCAATTGCCACTTCAGTGCTTGCGCCGGACAAAGGCACTTAGACACTCTCAACTGTCCCGAGCACTCAAGTATCTTCACCTGCCTTCCATTTGTAATTTTTTTTAGGGTCTGCCTTTCCTGTCATGTTGCAAATTCCTTGAGAGCAAGGATCAGACCTCCTAATTTTATTGGACACTTTTAAGTGCTTAATTCAGTGCTCTGCAGTCAGTATTTATTTTGAGTAGGCACTCAGACGCTAATTAGAGCACACTATCCCACCTGATACCAAAAGTACAAAGGGATAAGTGTAAATTATGTGGAGAACAGGTGAGTGATTGGGTGTATAACCATAGCTGCTAAATTGGATGCTTTATTCTACTAGCCTGTTCTCCCTTCTCTATGAGTCCCACGCATCCAATCTGATGAACTTGAACTACCCAGCATTTAGAACAGTGCTTGACGCAGATTAAGTGCTTAACAATATAATAATAGTAATGATAATTAGTAGGATTTATTCAGCACTTATTCCACGCAGAGCACTGTGCTGAGTGCTTGGGAGAGTATAACAGACACAATTTCTCCTTCAAGGAGCTTGCAATCTAGTTTCAGATGCATAAGTGTCACAGAAGTGTTGAACTGGAAGAAGGTGTCGGGGAGGGAGGTGGAAGATTAATCTGGGAAGGCCTCCTGGAGATGATTTGCAAAAAGATAGGAAGACTAGTGATCCAGTAAATGTGATGGGGAAGGGAGCAACAAATGAATGGCGAGATGAGAACGAGGCCCGGTGAGTACATTTGCCTTAGATTTATTACTTTGGGTTGGTGTGAGAGAATAGCTATTATTAAGATTTGAAGGTTCTTTAGGGTTGGGATCACAATTATCTTTCACCAATGTTCCTCACATAATTGATCCAGTCTTGTGAGCCCACTGTTGGGTAGGGACTGTCTCTATATGTTGCCAACTTGTACTTCCCAAGCGCTTAGTACAGTGCTCTGCACACAGTAAGCGCTCAATAAATACGACTGATTGATTGATTGTGCAACACATTCTACTTTTCTCTCACGTACCTGTCATCTACCCACTTGGGCTGAGCCCTCTGTGGACATAGATTCCAGTAGAATCGACTCTTCTCCAATGCCTAGCACCCTGTATAATAATGATAATAATAATGGCATTTATTAAGGGCTACTATGTGCAAAGCACTGTTCTAAGCGCTGGGGAGGTTACAAGGTGATCAGGTTGTCCCTCAGGGGGGCTCACAGTCTTCATCCTCATTTTACAGATGAGGGAACTGAGGCACAGAGAAGTGACTTGCCCCAAGTCACATAGCTGACAATTGGCGGAGCAGAGGTTTGAACACCTGACCATGTGCTAGGTAGGAGGCAATGGTAAACCACTTCCGTATTTTTACCAAGAAAACTATGGATTCACTACCAGAATGCTTGCAGATGGAAGGGGGGCTTCTGGGGAAGATGCGTCTGTGGCATCGCTACGGGTCGGAACTGTCTAGACAGATAACACAACGACAGCAGGGCACCTTGGTAGCCTTGCTTTGGCTGAGTTCTTTCAACTCCGCTCCCGCCAAGTGAGAACTGACAGGTTGGGGTTTGAACCCTCTGGGTGCTGTCACAGTTGAAACCTGCCCTCAGGTTCTCCAGGAAGTGAAAGGAGATAACCACCTCAGCCCTGTTACTCTTGGTGGGAGGCTGCTAAGCTTCCACAACAGCCTAAGACTCCTGCCCCGGTGGGTGGAGTGGCGGAGGAGGAGTTGGAACAGCTGCTGGTCAATATTTGGGTGGTCCTTCCCAGCCCAGGGCCCCATTTCTCCACCTGGGAGAGGAGGGAGGGAGCGAGAGGCTCCTTGGCTCATCATCATCATCATCATCAATCGTATTTATTGAGCGCTTACTGTGTGCAGAGCACTGCACTAAGCGCTTGGGAAGTACAATTGGTAACATATAGAGACAGTCCCTACCCAACAGTGGGCTCAGGGGCCTCTCTGTTATGGGTTGGGCCAGGGAGTGTAGATTTCAGCCAAACTTTAGAACTGGGACTAATGAAACACCCTAAGAGCAAGACTAATCAAAAGACTTGGTTTGTAATTTAGGCTTGGCTCAATTTCTCCCTCTTTCCTAGCTCCAACACTCGGGGAGATTTTTCAATAGACCAAAAGCAAAACAAATCAAAAATCCTCTCCAAGGAGGGGATGGAGGTGAGACCACCAGGACACTGCCAAGGAAGGGATCTTCTGGGGTCCCTCCCGCAGGTTTCAGTTTTTCCTTGGAGACACATTCACTCCAAGCATCTGTCTCCACCTGGCAGGCCTTAGTGGCCCTAGAAACCAGAGCTGTTCTCCAGAGGAACCTGCTAAGAGGGGGCAAGGCAAAGTGCTCCTTTGCCTGTTTCCCATCGGAGATGGATTGAAATCCAGGTCTGTTTCCCAAGCCTCCCTTGTATTTATCTCAGTGTGGGCTCCCCAATGAAATCGATTTGGAAAATTTTATTTTCTCAAGCACCGGCTACTACTTGAGTTTTTGCTAAGCTTGTTAAGAATTTCAAGTTGGGGTGCAGCTCAAGTTCTTTTCATTTTAGGGGAAAGAAAGGATTCATTTCAACTCAAGCATCTGAGGTTCTATAACTCTGTTATAATTTTTGGTATCACGACTTTGTGAAGTGCAGCTCTTCAGTTCAGAAGTTACCTATACCAAAACTGTTCACCTGGAAGACAGAAGCTACCCGGAAGTTCTGATCCGCTCCTGTAGCAGCTCCGAGCCACCTTTCAGCCATCTGTTTTGGCTCCTCAAGGCGACGCCGACAGTTTCTCCTGGAATACTTAAAACACGGGATCGTGTCTCTTCCCTGTGTCGTTCTCTCTCAAGCGCTTGGTACGATGCTCTGCAAAGCGTAAGCTTTCACTGACTGACTGTCAGGCCCCCCTGGAGAACCCATCCAGGGCTGAGCCTTCCCAAACACACCGTTTTGTGAAGCGTTGCTGCTACTGTTGGCTCGGGGATAGCGGGCCTGAAGTGGTTCTCTCGGCACCCAGCTTCCTTCGCTGGAGGCTGCTCTTCAAATAGCCTCTGAGAATGTGCGTCCTCCAACCGAGGAGTAGCTTCTAAGCTGGCGGCCTTGGGAGTAGCTGGCTTTGCTCTGAGGCCTCAGCGGAGGGCGAGCACGGCTAGAGGACGTGTTCGCCTTGGAGTTAGGTAGGGGTAGTTAATTCATTCGTATTTATTAAGCACTTACAGCATGCAGGCCACTGTACTAAACGCTCGGAAAGTACCCTGGCCTGGCAGTGGCCTATTGCCGGTTCAGAGGTGCGAGTCCCTGACAGAACCAGATTTCATTTCCCTGAAGCCACACCACGAGAAGTCTAAATCGTAAGGCTTCAGACTGTAAACTTGTTTTGTGGGCGGGGAATGTGTCTACCAGCTCAGTTGTATTGTACTCTCCCAAGAGCTTAGTACAGTGCTCTGCACATAGTAAGCACTCAAATACCATTGATTAACTGATTAAATCTACTGCTACTGCCATGAGGAGGAGCAATAACTTCTACTTAAATCCATTTTTATCATGGATAAAAGGATTGCCCTCTGCTTACCACAGTTAGCTGCACTTCTACCCTTTCCAGCTACAATTTAACATCGGGTCACTTGACTTTCTCACCATCTCTTTGTCCTCCTTGGCTCTGAGTTGAAGTCAGATGCTAAAATTACTTTCTCAGGGATTTGTTTTTGACCATCTGCAGGCACTGAGGGGGCAGTGTGGCCTAGTGGAAAGAGTACGAGCCTGGAGTCAAGGGACAGGGGTTCTGATCCCGGCTCTGCCACTCGTCTGCTGTGTGACCTTGGGCAAGTCACTTAACTTCTCTGTGCTTCAGTGCTTTTGGACTGTGAGCCCACTGTTGGGTAGGGACTGTCTCTATATGTTGCCAACTTGTACTTCCCAAGCACTTAGTACAGTGCTCTGCACACAGTGAGCGCTCAATAGATACGATTGATTGATTGATTCAGTTTCCTCATCAGCAAAATGGGGATTAAATACCTGTTCTCCCTCCTACTTAGACTTGAGCACAAGGTATACGACAGGGACTGGGCATGCCTTGTCTACCTTTGAGGCCGTAAGCCCAGGGACTGTGTCCATCCCTATTTGCTTCTATCCACTCCAGCACTTAGTACGGTGCCTGGCACACAGTAAGTGCTTAACAAATACCATTATTATTATTATTATTATTATTGTTATATCTATGGTAGCACTTAGTACAGTGTTTGGCATGATGTAAGCGACTACACAACACCACAAACAGTGTTGTTATTCTCCACTGTCCACCACAACTGGGGCCAATAAAGCCAGAGCTGGGATTTGAGGGGAGACCTCTGCGCTATCCCCGGAGGCAGGGAGAAACCGGCATGACCTCAGTACAGTGCTCTGCACACAGTAGGCGCTCAATAAATACGATTGAATGAATGACCTGGGGAAGCAGGTTCAGGGGCCGAGGGTGGCCCTAGGGTAAGAGAGGGGAAGAGCACGAGAAGAGAAGAGAGATACTAACAACACTAACGGTCGTATTTAAATGTCTACTGTGTGCCAAGGACTGTACTAAGCAGCTACAAGTTAGGTCATACACAGTCCCTGTCCCTCAAGGAGCTCATGGACTAAGTGGAGGAGGGATCACCAACCTGTACATGTATGTTGCCAACTTGTACTTCCCAAGCGCTTAGTACAGTGCTCTGCACACAGTAAGCGCTCAATAAATATGATTGATGATGATGATCACAGATATTACCTATTTTATAGATGAGGAAACTGAGGAACCGAAGTGAAGTGACTTGTCCAAGGTCACGCGGCAAGCAGGTGGCAGAGCCGGGATTGCTACACAGGTCCTCCGACTCCCAGCCCTGCGCTCTTTCCACTGAGGCCGTGCTGCTTCTGTGAAGTTGAGAAGATACTCACCTAACCTGTCCTTTGTATACGGAAGGGAGGTTGTGGAGTTTCCGTTAGGGAAAGTTTCAGACGCCGGGTAGAAAATGGTCTGGCTAGTATTGTTTAGGACTGGTTTTTCCTTGAAGAGGCTCCTCCTAGACCCGGGGCTCGGGAGTTATTCGAGTTCCATCATCTCACCTCTCGGCGGGAGAAGTGAGAAAGACATATCCGGTTCAAGAAAAACAGGAAAGTTTTGCTCCATAAAACATTAATAATATATTTTAATGAAAAAAATCCTTAGTTTCATGTTTCTATTCAAAGACACTCAAAACTAGTTTTTCCCTGCCCTCCCCCGCCAACTGCACCTCAATTTTCAACTTTATAATAGGACCAGTTTGGAGGATTTTTTTTTTTGCATTTTAAAACCCTTTTTTTTAAAGATTAAACAACCAGGCTAGCAAAAAGGTACTCAATACATACTTTCCTTATATCAAACAAGCTAGTATTTCAATACAATGTACCTATACAGAATATATACATTACACATATGATCACAAAGCAATCACTACCAGGCTCAGAACAGATCTGGAAAAACATGATATTCACATTGATTACAATAACTCTAAAAATGATTGTAACGTTGAAACGGCACTTAGTTTACAAAAAAAGTCACAAAAATATATATATAGCCACCAAGAACTATGGTTCCGGAAAAATACTAATAGCCAGATACTAGTATATAAAATGTGAAGTGTATCTCAACATCGTATACGTTAAAAAAACAAAACCAACCCCAAACCGAAGAAACCAAAAGAAAAACGAAACACCTCTTCGTCGAAAGTCAAACATGCCAAGTTAACTGAGCCGTGGCCACGGTCACCGAGAGAAGCCGTACTGTGAACGAGATGACTGGATACAGAGCTGGCGACGTGGGGACTGACACGGTTGCTCAGGGTACACACGGACACCCACCGGCTTAATGAAATTCACATTTTTCCCCCCGGCAACATCCTCCCTCCGGGGTCTCGCCCAACGCCAGGGCCCGGAATGAGTGCGGATGCCGTGACGGGCCGCGGGGACGGGTCGCCCCGGCCCCGCTCCCTCGTTGCCGGGGGGCTGTAGGTAAAATAGTAAAGCATGCATCAGCGAAACGAAGCGATCCCAGCCATCCGGCGGGAAGACGGCGCGTGGGGGACGGTTTCCGCCTTGGCTGGCTGCACTCCAAAGAGCTGCAGGCTTGAGGTCAAGCCCGGTCTATCCCCTCCTCAAACTACTGCGGCGGCAGGTGGGTAGGTCCGGAACCCAAAACACAGTGTGACCGAAAAATCCATTTTGTGGCCCAAAGACATTCCCCCTTCTCCCCCTCCCCGCCCTTCACACCTGTCTCTTCAGGACATCGTGCGCCATCCACCACTGATTTCTTCTAGCGCCCTCGGACTAGGCCCTGCGATTTCAACTCCAAGCGAAGCGGCTGTGGAGAAGACACCACCTCTGCTTCCGAAAGTCTAAAAAAATGGGCATTTTATAGAATAAAAAACAAAAGAGGTCTCTTCTAAAAGCATCTTTCACAAATATATAGATATATATATATATATATATTTTAAATATTAAAATAGGTGACCTAGGACTTCTATAAAATGGCTTTTGAAAAGATGGTGTATGTGACAGCGGGACATACACAATCCTCCAGGCTGGGTAATAAGGTGCCAAAAAAGCGCCCTAGAAAGAGGCAGGCAACATCCGACATGCCGAGGGGGCACCAGCAACTCCCGAAAAATTAAACGTAGTCTCGGAAATTCAGATCCCCGCCCAAAACTCAAGTTTTTACTCTGTTTGGGACCACGGTTCTTTTCACTGGGAAAAAAAAAAAAAAACCCAACTCTTTCAACGTTCAGCATCAGAAGCCATCACTTTGTAAACAAAAATGAACAAAGTTCACGGTCTTGCTTCCTAATGTCATTTCTCGCAGACACCCGGAAGGTGACGCAGTGCAATTTTCGGAAATCTCATCGACCCTTCTCTCAGTATGAGAAACCTTACGTAACACCTGCCAACTTGAGAGTTAAAAGGAGAATTGCAGGGAGAATTGAGAAGTGAAGTGCACGTTCTAAAATAGTAAATGACCAGAAGTGCCTTAGGAGACTGGCCTCCTTTTGAAGCGGGCCCAGCTTCCACTCCTGCCAATTGCCACTTAATGCCCAGTCACGTGACGGACTTTGGCATCCCGCGGTTCCCAAAGCAGGACGGCGGTCATTTGCTCAACAATTTTAACTGGGGGTGGGAAAGAGGAGTTTCCCAAAACACTGTTACCAGATTCCACCTGGGGATGGGACATGTCCCTTAAAAGGGGAATTTAAGAAGTTAATCAGCGTCAAGGTTAATCAGCCAATAAACTCAGTTTCACAGGGAAAGCCAACGATTGGAGGATTTTGGAATGTCGAGGAAACAAAAAGCCCTTGAAAAAAACAAGGATAAACTAAATTGTGTCTACACCCATTTGCCTGAAGGCCAAAGTGCTGTAATCAATCAATCAATCGTATTTATTGAGCGCTTACTGTGTGCAGAGCACTGTACTCAGCGCTTGGGAAGTACAAGTCATTCTGTATGATGATTTACACTCCAACACTCCAACGGCAACTTATCCTAGGAGATTCATAGCCTTAAGAAAATGATTCACAACTCTCTCATCTTTATACAAAAATCCTTATGTGTTTCACGGAATCCCTTGATATCTGTGAACTGTTATAGTTTCTTTTCCCCGCACCGTACAAACGCAGCTCCCCAGACAGTGAAATGATGCAGGGCAACAGAAATAGAATGCCAGTTTGGGAAGAGAGTTAAAAATGCACTAACTTAATAGTAGAAGGCAAAATATGACTGAGGAACCTGACAGACAATGAGGGGAACATTTTTCTTTTTCGTCTGTGCCTCAGATAACCATGATGAGCTGGGGAGGATGGGAGGGCTGGAGGATGGTGGTAAAGGGATGATCTCAGTTTTTATCATTATTAAATAGTATTTGTTAAGCACTTAGTATGTGCCGAGCACCGTTCTCAGCGCTGGGATAGATACAAGCTAATCAGTGTGGACACAGTCCCTGTCCCACATGGGGCTCGCAGTCTTAATCCCCGTTTTACGGATGAGGTAACTGAGGCACAGAGAAATGAAGTGACTTGTCCAAGGTCTCAGAGCAGACAAGCGGCACAGCCAGAATTACAATCCAGGTCCTCCTAACTTCCAGACGCATGTTCTGTGCACTAGGCCAAGCTGCTTCTATGAGATTAAAAGTGCCCTTTCCCCGAGCCAGGATGGCCGTTGGATTTCACGAAGTGTTTCACTTTCTGAACCATCTCGGCCCCCTGAAAATACGGCGCAGACCGAGGACCTCCCGCCTTCACGTGGACAGGTCATACACCCTTTTTATATGGCTCGACGGGGTAAGGTTTTAGATAGCCACGTTTTTAGACAGGCGAGAGTTAAGATCAAAGGAAAAACAGCCTAAAGAAAGGTGGGTCCGTTTCACACTTGGATGCACTGACTATATCTTACGCCAATAGCCCTTTCGGAAAAATAGATTTTCCACTCTAGCAACGCTTGAACTTGCCCCTAAATGAAAATGTGGAGCGAAAACTGCCTATAAAATGAATGCGGCTAATACTTGGAATCCTGCAAACCTTACCCACTTCATCGTCCGCAGATATTTTTCTCACTGTACAGAGATGAGGGAATTAGAACAGAACCGACAAGTGTGATTTGATTTCCAGAACTCCCCCCAAAGTTTAAAGTGGAGTACCCCCTGTGGGAATGAAAAGCAATTTCTCTCTCTAGTGCTGGTAGGGTCCCAGCGAGGACTACAGACAGCTTTGAATAACAGAGGCAGAGCTTTCAAATAAGAGAGGCAGAAACAGATTCTCCCAGGGCATTTGGAAGTGGGATTCACCTTTCTGGGCCTCCAGAGCATCTTTTAGTACCATTTGCTGATGTGATGTTGTCCCCCAGAGACCTAAAAGGGTTAATGCTGCTTCCAAAGGTGCCCAGATGACGATAAATGGGTCACCTGCAGTACGGTCAGTGGGTTAACGACATGTTCGACTTACAAAACGGGCACTGTTCAAATAAATACGGGCAACGAGTTTTAGCAGGCAAGTCAATGGGCAGTAAGTGACACATTCACAATGAACTTTGTCAAATATAAGTCTTAAATTTATTATAATCACTGACACATTTCACTGCTTAATCAAAGTAGGATTGATTTCACCCCAAAACTCTCCTTTATGAAAGTAAAACTGGGAATTTGATTGGAATACAAATTCTCTGCAAGACCTAAAATTACGATTAAAAGCGAGCCCATCAATTAAATGATTTCGAGGACGATAATTCTTAGAAATGTTTATCAACAGATCGAGACGGCCCTCTTTCCAAAGGCAATTTAAAAGGCCTGGGAGAAACATACTGGTGATGTGAATGCCATTGTGCTTTTTGTGGAACAAAGGGTTGGACAGCAACAGAGACTGAATTTTAACAATGACGTTGTCCTGCTCGATTCTCCCACTGCCACAGGAAATTGTCACTGAAAACAGAATGAACCTAATCCGGCAGCTCCAAAATATCTGGCACTTTTATTCACGTCCAAGGGTCCACTACATATCTGATGGTTGAAAGATGGAAAGGACTAGCCTGAAGGAGATCATTTTAGAAAGGCAGTTTCCCTTGTGCTAAAACTTTAAGCCCTTTAAAAGTTGGGTATGTGACTTCAGGTTCACCTTCCTGGGACATCGGGAGGAGACAGCTGCATTCAATGTTTAAAACGAGAGTACATTTTGACGTAGTTATTTTTGGAGAGAAAATACTTTAATAAGCATCGCTATAACTGACTGGCTTTTAATCACTACCGATATGAAAACTACTAGGTTTACACGGCTCACTCCGTCATTAGATTTTTCACATCCTCTTGAGAAAAACCCACTTCCGTGCCTTTCAGGAAAAATAAGGCGTCAACACTGTCAAAAACAGCCTCTGATCTTGGCTTTCAAAAACCCCAATCTCAGAAAATGAAAGGCACTAAATTCTCCCAGAACACGTGTTTGGGGGGCCGAACGCCGGAGGGCAATTTGGAGCGCTCTTTGGACTACATGTGGCTCTCGGGATAAAAGGTGGGGGTGCCCGAGCGGGGCTGGGCAGGACCACAGCCCCCCGGCGTTGAAGGAGAATTGAGCGTACCCCCAAACCTTCACGTGTCAATGTAAAACCTCAGTGACCTAGAAACCACGCTCTTGACTTGCATCCTTTTAGCAAAATACTTGTTAAAACGTTCATTAAGCAAAATCTAGCAAGGAAGTAATCAAAGCACAATCAGATCCATTTAAAAGACCATCTCTCGATAAGTCATGGGGTGTGCTAAAATTTGGGCTGCCGACTTTCCACAAAACCCCAAATCTTTGGAATTCACAGAATTTACCACACAGAAATCACTGCTCCTTGTTGACACGCATCAGCAGTGCTCTGCTCTTAAGGCAAAGTACGCCGTGAGCATGCTACGACAGCTGCCACGTGTTCGGGCCTCCGACCCCTTTAGTGGTGTAAAGATGTTAAAGAGAAAAGGCCTTACTTAGGGAGGTGACCTCAGCTTCTCCTCCCAAACTATAAACAATCACCTGATCCCTGCTGTTACACAGTGCAGAGGAGGGAAAGCTAAGTTTTTCTGAAAAAGAAAGCAGGGGAGAACACTCTAACATATCTCCCCACTCCTTCCCCCACCCTTATGTACTGTGCCAAACTTCTCAGTGAATGGTACTGCCTGTTTCCTTCTTATCTTGGCTCTTATGATTTTATAGTCATCTTTTTTTTTAAAAAAAGATGTTTCTTTCAAAATACTATGGACGAATCAAGACAAACTCACGAGGAAAATTACCAAAAGAACCCCTGCCTTGTCCAGCCAGTTGAAGCTCTGCAAAAGGCAGCCCAGTCCACTGCAAGTGTTCATTAGGTTGGACACTAAACATCCAGCTAACATCAACACCGGAGAAGCACAAATTAGCGAGAGGCCGTTATTACCTGAAATTCTGTCAGGCTTGAATAAATATGCTTTGTGGAAGCAGCCGAATGCCACTGGCTTCAAAGGAGTTAAGCAGGGAGTTGGTGCAAGTTGGGGAGAGGGAGGTCAGAAAAGATGAGGAATAGAAAATCATATTCGAAATCTTTGGAATGCTTAACAACACTTTAACTTCCACTTCCTGGGGACTGACCTGTGAAAACTGGAAGGTATTTGGTGCGGTAACATGTTTTTCATTAGGTAGTAAAAAGAATATCCCTTGTTAGATGTTAGAAAATCTGAAAAGGAGTGGAACAGAATTTGGTCAAATTGAAAATGGGCAAATTTTTCTTTTGAAACAGGAAATCGGTACCCTTACGGAGTTGACTCAAGCCTCCCTTTAATTATGCACCTTGCCATTATGTCCCAGCTCTCCGTGACTTCCAGTGGGCGTTCAGACCAAGAGAGCTGTCGATGCCACTTGGCGACATGGGGATCAACCAAGGTCCAGGAACAAAAGTTCCACTTTCCTGGTGAAACTGAGGATAGTGATGCTTACATGGCTCTGGAGTCCCCCAACACTAATGTAACAAAAATCCCAACTCTATTATTGGGAGTTAATTTCCTAATCGGCAAGACAAACGCACAGTCGCCAATTTAAGGCTTTACACGCTATTTCGGCCCTTGTGGTGATTCTCCGATTGGTGCGGACAGCCTTACGAATGTCAATCAATTTAGAGCCTTTCGTAAACCCAGAAAAGTGGAACTGCAAACCCTTTACTTTATTGCTCTCATCCTGCGTGGGGCTGTAGATATGACTTCTAATAAACTTGGAAATGGTTTAAGATGTTTTGGAGCAGGGGCAATTTACCACTGTCAAAATGGGCTTTTTGTAAACAATTCCCCTGCTGGGTAAAGAACTTGGCCTCCACTAAGAATTCCTTTTTTCTTAAAAAAAAAAAAAAAATCCAAGACAATATACTAAAAACTCCCCACATTACCAATATGTATGTATTAACGCAAAAGAACGCCAATATTTTTTTTCTTCAGGAAATTTGGTACGGAACCATCGGCTGCTGGAAATAGCAGACTGTAAATGGGGCAGGGGGTAGGAGCGCCACATCCTCCCCAGGGAAAGGCACTCTGGATGGGACAAGAGTTGGGTGGCTGGCTGCCTGGACCACCTGGCCCAGCTTCACACCCGGTTCCCCCCTCACCTGACAGCCACTGTCCAGAGTCCTGCTTGCTGGGAGGGGCAGGGCTCACTGTAAGCCTCGGTTTATTAGTTGAGGGGAAGGAAGGGGGGGAACCCCCGGAACCCCCCCCCCCCCCCACAAATAACTCACTGTTGAAACGCCCCCATAAACTGGGTAACTTCCACCAGCCCCTCAACCTCTCTAGGGACACTCCTACCAGGAAGAAAACCGATTTGGATTAGAAACAAATGAGCCAATAATCAACAATCACAGCTGAGGTCATTTCTGTATGTGTCTTTGTGCACATGAATATGTACACGGAACTGCAGAATCCCAAAGGATCTCTGTTAGACTTGGACTTACTCTTCTCGCTGCCTACCTAGACTCACGGCTTTGTCGTAAGCAAACCATTAAGACCGATCCTAACTAAAGTTCCTTGCCTTCCTCCGCAGAAGCAAAGCAAGAAAGAATTTCTTATGGGTGGGGAGGGGGAGGAGAACCACCAAAGGTGGGAGCACTTGTCCCAGTATGAATCTACTCGTCACAAGAGACCTTAAAAAGGTTGATGAAGCTTCAAAAAGGCAATTCTGTTAAATTTCAGAAATGTTTACACATAACCATTTGCCAGGAAAGCTTTACCGGAAACACTTGAAGAAAACAGCAGGCGTTACTACAAAATGTCACTCCGCGTTCCAAGTAGAGGGTTAGACACCTACTCGGGACATTGGTTAAAACTCTACTCAGCCACTGATATCCGATGCATTCTTGCATCTTAGGCAGGTTAGGGAGTCTTCAGCTTTCTTCTTTCCCCAACGGGGCGGAGCAGTGAGAAACATAACCTGCCCTAACAGTGGAAGAAGAAATTCGTCAGTGTTTTAGAGTCAGTTGGTTCTCTGGAAGTGTATCACAGCTTCTATTCTGTTTTGACATGGTCTTACTGTGCACTCAGTCTTTAAAGAAGTGATCGCTCAGTCGTGAGAATGTGACATCTGTTGTCGTTTTCTATTTAAAGCATAGCTAGCGGAGTAAAAGGGGAATTCTTTTCCCCAACCCTTTTATGTTTGTTTTTTTTTTGTTGTTGTTGTTGGTTTTAAATTAAATTAAAAAATATACAGGACCAAGCACAGGCACTTTCCAAAAAAAAAAACAAAAAATGAAGCCAAACCGTGAAATTACTCAATAGTAATAGAAGACAGCTCTGATTTTGGAGGGTCGTCTCTGGCTGCCTCAGCACTGGAGCTGGTCTTTGGCTGCTCTGGCATGTCTTCCTCCTTTTCTGCCAGCCCACCAAGAGACCCCAAGGGGAAAGTGCTTTCGCAATTTTGAGTCGACGAGACCTGTGAAATGACAGGCATTTGGACAGAGGAGTTGCTTTCAAAACTGTGTTCTCCAAGCTCATATTGAACAAGGGTCTCTTCCTGCTCCTGATTTAAGTAGTCCGGCACTAGGAAATCACTAGACGAGGGATAAAGGATGAGAAGACAACGTTACTTTTATAAAACAGCAAATCCAGATAAATCCTTTTCCTTAAGAGTTAACCCAAAAATGCTTTTGGTGACAAGGAATGTAATTCAGAACTGAATTACTAGAATCTAGGTAGCCAGATTCTTGGCTGAAGACTGAAATTCAGTTTTTCACAGTGGGCAACCAAAAGACTCAGCTTTACGTGTTTTTATTCAACTTTATCTGCTAGTTTAATTTTCCTCTGGAAGCCTAATGCTCATTATAGGCAGGGAATTCATTCAATCGTATTTACTGAGGGCTTACTATGCGCAGAGTACTGTACTAAGCAGGTGGGAGAGCACAATATGATGATAAACCGTCACATTCCCTGCCCACAACGAGCTTACAGTCTACAGTGGGGGAGACAGACATCAATACAGACAAATAAAATTACAGATATGTACGTAAGTGTTGTGGGGCTAGGTGGCCGGGGAAGCAAAGGGAGCAAGTCGGGGCAACGTCGAAGGGAATGGGAGATGAGGAAAAGTGGGGCTTAGTCTGGGAAGGCCTCTTGGAGATGTGCCTTCAATAAGGCTTCGAAGGGGGTCTGCTAATTCTTCTGCATCGTACCCTCCCAAGCACTTAGTAGAGTGATCTAAACATAGCAAGCACTCAATAAATACCACTGATTGCTTGATTAATAGCCATCTCTTTCTTTCCAGTTCAAAAACCGTGAATGATTTTCAAATGCTTTAAAAAGTAAACGACTATGAGCCCAGATTCCTGGACATATCCAAGGGAAAATGGTTACGAACTTCTCAAAAGAATTCTGGATACTATCCTGTGAGAGGGAAATGAAAACTAGGTTGATAGACACCCTTCTTATTTGGAAACACACTACTTGAAACTGTGCTGGGGGACAGAGGGCACTGTGATTTGGGAAGGAAATGCCAGCGTGCTAAATTTCAAGTCTTTAAATGTAGAACTTGAGGGGAAAAAAGGAAAGTTAACTGAGTAACTAATGGGCTGAACAAAAGTCAATGGTGAGGTCTCAGGGCTGGAACAGGACTACCAAGGTGATTACATTGGGAAAAAAAAAGATTTAACGGGCAGATGATGGAAACCACAGGTCTCTAACATCCTGAAAAATAACAACAGTAGGCACCAAAGATTCACCTTGACAATGACATAGAAAGGGTGCTCACACATGAGGTGGAAAAAGGGTAGTCCTCTCGGAGAGGACTAAAATTTAAAACAACTTGGAAAATTGGACAGTCTGAACCTCAAAGGATGAAGGTCAGTATCAATCAGAACAGAGCGGTAAAGGATAGAGAAACATGGAATACAGACTAGAGAAACACAAAATCATTACATTGGGAGGGACTTTTGGGGATTATCTTGCTTCTTGGCATGTGAGTGTCTAAATCAAATATGGCACTTCTTGCATATTTAAGATCTCCCCTGGTTGCTCCTGTAATTTTCGTTGGACACAAAGGCAGCTCAAGAATTATTCTTTCCTATTTAAACCATTTTCTGCATTTTCAGTCCTCTGAGGATACTACCATAACTGGTCACTCATCTCCAAAATAATCTAAAAACTGGAAATGGGTAAAATCTCTCAAATTAGACGCAATACTAAAATAAGCCTTTGGTAAAGCAGAGTACTGGATTTCTTCCTTACTAATGCGTGATGTATTTCAGACACTCCCTTCCTGAATCAAATATGGCACTTCTTGCATATTTAAGATCTCCCCTGGTTGCTACTGTAATTTTCACTGGACACAAAGGCAGCTCAAGAATTATTCTTTCCTATTTAAACCATTTTCTGCATTTTCAGTCCTCTGAGGATACTACCATAACTGGTCACTCATCTCCCAAATAATCTAAAAACTGGAAATGGGTAAAATCTCTCAAATTAGACGCAATACTAAAATAAGCCTTTGGTAAAGCAGAGTACTGGATTTCTTCCTTACTAATGCGTGACGTATTTCAGACACTCCCTTCCTGAATCAGAAAACCGGTTACTGACATATTCAGGTAGGGGTTGACTATTGTCTCCCCTCTCCATGCCCCACAGCTTGATACCAAAGCTTTGCTTATCCTTTGTCTTTTATTCCAGAGTTAGCTCTATATGCCATTATCCTGAATAACAACAGTATGGCTACTTCCTTCTACTATGCCTCCCTTCCTAGCTAACTGGCGGGAACTGGTGTGGGATGTAATCAAAAGCTTTTCTAAAGTCGATGGAAAGTGAAATATGAGCTCCTTTTGGGCATTTTTTGATTTTGCTCTTCCCAACCTCTTAGTAGAGTGCATTGCACCCAGAGTTGGGGACTCAACAAGTGCTCAACTACTAATAGTAGTATTAGTATTGGCACATCCGCCAAGCTAGCTCTCTTCCTCTCTTCAAAGCCCTACTGAGAGCTCACCTCCTCCAGGAGGCCTTCCCAGACTAAGCCCCCTCCTTCCTCTTCCCCCTTCCCCCCCGCCTTACCTCCTTCCCCTCCCCACAGCACCTGTATATATATGTTTGTAGATATTTTTTACTCTATTTTACTTGTACATATTTACTATTCTATTTATTTTATATTGCTAATACGTTTTGTTTTGTCGTCTGTCTCCCCCTTCTAGACTGTGAGCCCGCTGTTGGGTAGGGGCCGTCTCTATATGTTGCCAACTTGTACTTCCCAAGCGCTTAGTACAGTGCTCTGCACACAGTAAGTGCTCAATAAATATGATTGAATGAATGAATAATAGATAAAATTTCTTGGTCTACACAGCCTGTAACTACTATGCAAGGAATTTGAACGAAACCAAGATTATCAAGCAGCAGGCACTGGGGATAGAGCACGGATCTGGGAGCCAGAAGGTTGTGGGTTCTAATCCCAGGCTCTGCCACTTGTCTGCTGTGTGATCTTGGGTAAGTCATTTCACTTCTCTGTGCCTCAGTTTCCTCACCTGTAAAATCAATCAATCAATCAATCAATCGTATTTATTGAGCGCTTACTATGTGCAGAGCACTGTACTAAGCGCTTGGGAAGTACAAATTGGCATCACATAGAGACAGTCCCTACCCAACAGTGGGCTCACAGTCTAAAAGGGGGAGACAGAGAACAGAACCAAACATACCAACAAATTAAAATAAGTAGGATAGAAATGTACAAGTAAAATAAATAAATAAATAAATAGAGTAATAAATATGTACAACCATATATACATATATACAGGTGCTGCGGGGAAGGGAAGGAGGTAAGACGGGGGGATGGAGAGGGGGACGAGGGGAGAGGAAAGAAGGGGCTCAGTCTGGGAAGGCCTCCTGGAGGAGGTGAGCTCTCAGCAGGGCCTTGAAGGGAGGAAGAGAGCTAGCTTGGCGGATGGGCAGAGGGAGGGGATTAATGGGGATTAAGACTGTGAGCCCCATGTACGACAGGGACTGTGTCCAACCCAATTTGCTTGCATCCACCTCAGTGCTTAGTACAGTGCCTGGCCCGCATTAAGCGCTTAAATTCCAGAATTATTATCAAAATAATTTGGCTTTGATTATTCAAATATTTCAGGCAGCAGATTTTTTTTTTTGGACTGAAACTCCCAGATAGGAGGCTACATAGCTGTTTCTATAGAGTCGGATTCAGGAATAGGTTCTGACATGTCGAAAATAGCCTTTCGGGTGGAATATGAGTAAGGATTGTGGCACCGTTCTTTAAATTTATCAATGGTCAGATCCTAGTAGCATATGGAATCTAATTTTGCTTTCTAGTGTATGATATCTATATAGCATCCGCAAGCTCACTGTGGGCAGGAAACATGTCTACCAACTTAGTTACATTATACTCTCCCAAGAGCTTAGTACAGCACACTGCACATAGTAAGCGCTCAATACGTACGACTGACTGACCGTAAATATAAAGGGGACCATTAACACGCCTAAAAAGGGATAGAAAATAAGGCTATAAAGAAAAGCAAATGGGCATATTTAATGACATGCATGTATATGAAAGGCAATCCAGATGAAGAACAACTTTCCAATTCCGCTGAGGGCCGAGCAAGAGGAAACCAGTTTCTGCTCAGCAAGGGAGATTTTATTTATTTATTTATGTGCTTGTTTAAAGAAAACACTGTCACTTGAATACTGGATGGAAGATCATGGGAAGTTGTGGAATCACTTTCTCTGGCATCCAGGAACAATAAGAGAGAGCATCACCTCTATACTGGATGGAAGATGATGGGAAGTTGTGGAATCCCTTTCTCTGGCATCCAGGAACAATAAGAGGGAGCATCACCTCTCTGGAATGCTACAGGCGCAATCCTGGATAACTCTCCCGGTAGAACTTCGGTGATCCGGGCTAGGCCTGTAGAAAGGTGGGCCACGGGAGCAACCGAGGCATTTTGGGTCTCTTCAAGAGAAAGAGGCCTGCGGCGCTCAGCTGACAGAGCAGCAATGGTGCGGTATATGCAGTCCTCTCCCTCGGCCAAAGTGACAGGGAGACTGGTCAGCCATGGGCCCTGCTCCAGATCTTTGGCCCCTGTAGGGTTTAGCTGTAGACTCCAGTCACTCTAGAACTATTTGATATGTTCCTTGACATGTCTAAGGCTCAGGGACTTGGCCAGATCTGTGTCTTTGTGCATTTTGGCCCACAGAGGAGACCCAAGAGTTTAGAAGTGTAGAACTTGCTTATCCCACTGGATTTTTCCGACTACCACCTACACTGCATTTCTGGTTGCTTATTCCAACTTGTACTTCCCAAGTGCTTAGTACAGTGCTCTGTACGCAGTAAGCGCTCAATAAATATGATTGATTATTATCTCAAGTCATCAATCTTCAAACAACAATATGGGGCATACTGGATTTCAGTTAAGAAACACCTCCAGCAAGGAGATCAACTCAGCGTGGTGGCAGTGTAAGATTTTCTTTGTTTTTATGGAAAGAATCACGCTGGGCACTTAAAGGGTACTCGGCTACTCCTTAGCCTGGCAAAAGGCTGCCATGTTATTGGGTATTTTGGTAGCAAAAACCTAGAGATCAATGTGCTTTTGTTTAAGCAAACCGGATGCCGGACTGAGACGCACATGCACGCAACGGTGTTTTTACAAATCCTGCACAAAGAAACCACTGTGTTCTCCGACTTTTTTGCAAATAAGCTACTTTCTATACTGGCAAAGTGCAAGTAGACACAAGCAAGGACAAAGAGGAAGGAAGAAGAATCATCTTTAAAAGGAAAAACTGATTGGGCCTTATATAGAGGAGTCTTCCCCCATAAATTCTTCAGATTAAGTCCTTGATGTTTTAAAGTAGCCACCATTGTATCCACTTCAGTGTAGATATGTACCTATACTTCTTATTTTAAGGTTAGGTGACTACACACTGCAGGACTGTATACATGTATATATGTTTGTACATATTTATTTATTTACATATTATTTATTTATTTACATATTTATTACTCCATTTATTTATTTATTTATTTTACTTGTACATATCTGTTCTATGTATTTTATTTTGTTAGTATGTTTGGTTTTGTTCTCTGTCTCCCCCTTTGAGACTGTGAGCCTACTGTTGGGTAGGGACTGTCTCCATATGTTGCCAACTTGTACTTCCCAAGCACTTAGTACAGTGCTCTGCACACAGTAAGCGCTCAATAAATACGATTGATTGATTGATTGACTGAAAAATGCATAGCTCCCATTCAGAGCTTTCCAATCTTTCTCAGAGTGATGCAATTGACACTTCTCAACACCAAGTTGAAGCTTTTACTCACAATTTAAGAATCCCAAATGGCACAATGCAAATTATTTTCCCTACACAATGACTTTATCAATTGTTTGCCCATATTATAACCCAGCCCTTGCTCCCCTTTGCTTAGAGGGGACATTGTGGGTCAGTAAAGGAACTGCAGTAGAGATGTGAATTATGGTACAACTACGCACGTTGACCAGTCAGCCCTTTCACAGGCCTACATTTTCTGCTCCTTGCTCCGACTCCTGAGAGGGTCCCTCAGGTCAGAAAAATGCCTAGTTCATCCATTCTCAATACAAGGAGGGAATCGGGGAGAATTGGAAGGACTGAGCCTTAGTCTGAGTGCCTTTCTGCCCCTGAGGGCTTCTGTGAACCCGTTGTTGGGTAGGGACCGTCTCTATATGTTCCCGACTTGTACTTTCCAAGCGCTTAGTACAGTGCTCTGCACAGTAAGCGCTCAATAAAAACGATTGAATGAATGGTTCTGGGCTGGGCTCTACCTGGGGTGTCTTGGTTCCTTGGGTGAAGCATCCTCTTTCCCCTTTTTTGGCAAATCCTGAAACCTCTTGCTTGTCCTCTTTCTTTTCTGTTCTTTTATTTGTGATTTGGGAGGTAGGGGTGGGGGTGCTTGGTAACGTATGTGGGTTAATGCTTCCTTTTTCGTCACTGCGTTCCCTCTGAATGGATGTATATGAGGGGATGATATGCCAAATTAGATTGGCAACGGAACAAGGAGTTGGTGAAAGACAGAGGTTGGTGATCATTTTTGGAGAACTGTAACTTCCTGGAAACTTTCCAAAATCCCAGAAGGCTTTTCCCTACACAGGATGTCATTTAAATTGGAAAAAAAATTCCTGGTTTTCCTTAATATCTCAATTGTTAATTGTGAACAGTGAAAAATTCCTTATCTCATAAACGATCATTTGGTTTCTCATATACTCAGCATATAGTCAGCCTAAAGTCTGTGTATCTAGCAGTAAATCACATAAACGTCGATAATGAAAATTCGCTTATGCTTTACTCAATTCAATGATTCTAGGGTTTCAGCTTCCAGGGAGCCCTCATGTATTAGGAAGAACAAAGTCAAATATAGGATGACACCAGGAATCAAAGGAAAATCGCTTTCAGTTAATCTTTGAACTACAGCCCTGACATATTTGGGAGGTCAATATCAAATGAAATCGTATTTCTAATTAGGAAAAAAAAGTATGTAATGTAACAGGCTTATCTACACTCTGAACTGTGAAAACTGTTTAGATGCAAATAACTGTGCTCATCAGCAGGACTATAATTAATAACAAAGAGTAATAATGATAATAATGACATTTGTTCAACGTTTACCATGAGTGCTTAGCACAATGCTCTGCACTTAGTAAACGCTCAATAAATACCATTTATTAATGTGCCAAGCAATGTTCCAAGTGCTGGAGTATATAGAGGAAAATCATGTTGGACACAGTCCCTGTCCCATTTGGGGCTCACGATATAGGTAGGAGGAAGTTGTATTTCGTCCCCATTTTTTAATGGTATCTGTTAAACATTTATATTCATTCATCCATTCATTCAATCGTATTTATTGAGTGCTTACTGCGGGCAGAGCACTGTACTAAGCGCTTGGGAAGTACAAGCCGGCAACCTATAGGGACGGTCCCTACCCAACAATGGGCTCACAGTCTAAAAGGGGGAGACAGACGACAAAACAAAACATGTAGACAGGTGTCAAGTCGTCAGAACAAATAGAATTAAAGATAGATGCACATCATTAACAAAATAAAAAGAATAGTAAATATGTACAAGTAAAATAGAGTAATAAATCTGTACAAATATATATATATAAAGTGCTGTGGGGAGGGGAAGGAGGTAGGGCTGGGGGGGGATGGGAAGGAGGAGAGAAAAAAGGGGGCTCAGTCTGGGAAGGCCTCTTGGAGGAGGTTCATTCAGGGGGCGCATCTACTGAACACTGGTACTTATTGAGCGCTCACCGTGTACCGGGCACGTGGGAGAGGGCAGTACAGGAGGTAGTGGCGTGCTTCCAGCCTACGAGACGTCGTTGACGGGGGCGGAAATGGCGAGGGACGGAATAAAAGCAACAGGGAAGGAGGCGGGAAAAATCGGGGAAGGCCTCTCGGACGAGCTATGACAAGCACTGTTCAAAGCACTGGCACAGATACAAGATTAACAGGTTGGACACGGTCTCTGTCGCACATTGGGCTCAGTTTACATAGGAGGGGGTAGGACTTAATCCCCATTTTACAAATGAGGAAACTGAGGCACAGAGAACTGAAGTGACTTCTCAAGGTCACCCAGCAGAAAAGTGGCAGAGCTGGGATTGGAACCCAGGTCCACTTGACTCCCAGGCTTGTGCTCTTCATTAAAAAAGGCATACGATATTCAGAACCCAAAATCAATACACAACAGATAAATAACGAAAGTTTAAGGTTTTGAGGAGAAAAAAGCAATTGGGAAAGTGCTGAGATGTATAACCTCCTGAAAAAGAGGCATTCATTCAATCGTATCGATTGAGCGCTTACTGTGTGCAGAGCACTGTACTAAGTGCTTGGGAAGTACAAGTTGGCAACATACAGAGACGGTCCCTACCCAACAGCGAGTTCACAGGCATCTGAATGAGAGACACGGTAATACTAGAAAATGAATTCTACAAAATATGACAGGCACAAGTCCAAGTAAAGAACAACTGCCAGGGGAAGTTGGAAATGTCCCCTTTCCATTTTTTTTTTATACCCTAAGGTCGTTTAGGGAAAGAGGAAACAATGGAAACAAGGAAAGGAGTGCAAGTCAGGTTTGTCTGTACGATTAGGGGAAGGAAAAAATGAAACTTGAGTTTTAAGATTGAATATAGCACAGGGTGCATCCCACATTTTGCCTGTCACACCAACCCAGCTAATACACTAAATTTAAACAAGAGCCCCCTAAAGAAATATGAAATGTAGGAAAAAATGGTCAAATATCCATTTCCATCCTGAGACTTAAGTCATTAAATATTGTTCAGCATAACCTGCTACAATCAATAGGCATTTAATACATTTTCTAGTTAAGATTTATAGACAGGAGAAACTAGGAAGAATTCTTTTCTTCATCACCTTTTCTTTAGCATTAAAGGACCACTGAAAGGATAAGTGAGCTGGTGACTGCAAAAACAAAAATAATCTTAGTACTTGACATTAAGAAGCCAAAGGTAGACATTTTAATACATTTTTTATAGAGCAGATCAGAGATTACGGACAGTGGCGGTAAGAGTGAATGTGACTGCAGTTAGCTGGCAACCTGACAGAGCACAACAGGCTGCCCTGAAAGCAGGAAAAGAGAGTTTAGAAAAGCAGTTTCCCTGGTTAGGTTTTTGTTGGGCACCTCACCTGCTCTGGAAGTAGTTTGCTAGCTCTGACGCTTCATGGTTCAGACTCCTCAGGTGCACGATTAAATTGCCAGAGTTGGTGAACATGGCGCCACATGTTTTGCACTCGTAAATCCTAGGCTTGCGGATAATGTGCCGGGAAACCCGCATGTGGTGTTTATATTCCCCGAAGGAAGTGAAAGTGGCACTACATATCTGGCACCGGAAACAGCGTTTACCTTCGTGCTTCAGGCGATGCATCTTTAGCGAGTAAGCCCGGGTGAACTTTTTCCCACAGCGGTCACACTGAAATGGTTTAATGCCTGTGGGATGACAGCGTGAGACAGTGTCACTTGGAGAAACAAGAAATGATTTTTGCCTGTTGAAGGAAATATTTTGAGGTGAATCCCACACTATCAAATGGACATTTTATGGCAAACTGTCGGGCCAGCTGCCACGACGATGTACTCTCCCAAGCGCTTAGGTCAATGCTGTACACCCAGAAAGCGCTCAGAGACGCAGCACAGCCTGGTCATCCCGGCTCCACCGCTTATCTGCTGTGTGATCTTGGGTAAGTCACTTCACTTCTCTGTGCTTCAGTTACTTCATCTGCAAAATGGGGATTAACACTGTGAGCCCCATGTGGGACGGGGACTGTGTCCAACCCAATTTCCTGGTATTCCCCTCCAGCACTTAGTACAGTGCTTGGCATGCAGTAAGGGCTTAACAGATACCGCAATTATTATTATTAAATCAATAAATACCATTGATGATGGTGAAACTATGCATTAGCATTACAGTGGTGGCAAAAACCAATTACTCAAAATAGTCTTAACACTGCATGTGAAACCTGCTTGTGAAACACTTTACAAAGCTATACTAATGCACTGTCTCCTTCAAAGAGTCACTTCTGCGAAGAGTAAACCGGGTTATAAAGGCTCACAGCAGTTAGCCATAGATGACAAAACTCCTTTCTACTTTCCCAGTTGAACGGATTGTAACTATGCATTTGAATCTGGTCACGCTGTAGCACTCCCAGGCACATTCCAGATGGCAACTGCTGCACAAATGTGCGTGCGCGCACACAAACACACACACCACGCCTGGCCCCGTGTTTTCGATGAGGGCCGCGGGTGGGGAAAGCCCTCCCACCCACTCCCCACCAGGGCTGAAATGAAGCCACCGACAACAGTTTGTCATCATCATCATCATCATCATCAATCGTATTTATTGAGCGCTATGTGCAGAGCACTGTACTAAGCGCTTGGGAAGTACAAATTGGCAACAAATAGAGACAGTCCCTACCCAACAGTGGGCTCACAGTCTAAAAGAGTGGGCTCACAGTCTAAAAGGATTTTTGTCAGATTTTGAAAGCGAGGAAGAAACAGACCCCCTGAGCAGACAATGAAAGAAGTTATCGGAACTGAGAAATCAGCTTAGAGGAACCACTTAAAGGAGTGGTTGCAGATATCGCTGAGTTATTTCATTCATTCAATCGCATTTATTGAGCGCTTACTGTGTGCAGAGCACTGGACTAACTGCTTGGGAAGTACAAGTTGGCAACATATAGAGACAGTCCCTACCCAACAGCAGGCTCACAGTCTAGAAGGGGGAGACAGTCAACCAAACATATTAACAAAATAAAATAAATAGAATAAATATGTACAAGTAAAATAAATGGAGTAATAAATATGTACAAACATACACATATATATAGGTGCTGTGGGGGGGGAAGGAGTTAAGGCAGGGGGATGGGGGGGAGAGGAAGGAGGGGGGCTCAGTCTGTATTTAATAATGATAATAATAATGATGGCATTTATTAAGCGCTTACTATGTGCAATGCACTGTTCTAAGCGCTGGGGAGGTTACAAGGTGATCAGGTTGTCCCATGGGGGGCTCACAGTCTTCACCCCCATTTTACAGATGAGGGAACTGAGGCCCAGAGAAGTTACGTGACTTGCTCAAAGTCACACAGCTGACAAGTGGCAAGGCCAGGATTTGAACCCATGACCTCTGACTCCAAAGCCCGGGCTCTGTTTGCATCTCCATCAAATGAACCTTTGGCCAGCGAGGACTTTACCGGGCTTTATTGCTACAAGATGCCCAAACAGATGCAGAAAAAGT
The DNA here is from genome assembly GCF_015852505.1 of Tachyglossus aculeatus. Taxonomy (NCBI): domain Eukaryota; kingdom Metazoa; phylum Chordata; class Mammalia; order Monotremata; family Tachyglossidae; genus Tachyglossus; species Tachyglossus aculeatus. The sequence goes on from NC_052076.1 coordinate 67,372,474, forward strand.
TGTGGTTTGGCACCAGCAGCTAAAATCTTGAGATTAAAAGTCTTGCATCAGTTTTCAAGAAAGCAGATGAACTGCTAAATACGACTGAAGCAGAACTCGTCTCTCTGTTAGGGTCTAAGGTGAACAGAGGTTTTCAGGAGTTAGCCTGTTACCAGGTACTCTCATAAGAAGGATAAATTCTTCACTGAAGTTGAAAATCCAAAGCCACAGTCACGGCAGACGAGCTTCTACTTTTGCAACCATGGGTAAAGGAATTTCAAAATTAACTTCCCGAGAAGTTGAAAAATGGATCCTAATGTATAACATGTTAGATCACTGGAAAAATAGAACCCACTATACAACGACATTTTCAAGGGACATAACCCGGGTGTATCACGGGTTACACCTGTACTATATATTCCAATATCTACGCCTTAATGGAAAATGCTGGATGGTTTGCTATCCCACTTTTGTTAGGAGAAATGAGGAAAGAGAGGCACTAGACAAAGTCGAAGTGACAGTTCAGCTTCTGGCATGTGATTGTCTTAGAGGAGCTTTGGAATACTGTTGGGATGGGATGGGTTGGGATGTCCACTTTGGAATTCCTCCTGCTGCAGTGAATGGGCCAGACCTCATCGGCTTGTTCTCATCAACTCCATCACCCACCTCTAAGAATGCATCTAAGAAAGACATAACAACGGTAGCTCCTTGTTTATGCCATTTTTTGACAGTGGGATCTGACTGACTCTCACTTTACTGCAGCAACGTGAATGCTCTTCTGTACATCGACAGGGGAACAGAACATTTTGTGACATTTGTGACTTCCCAATGACCCAGAACAGTTTTTCTGAGAGACTCAAAAAGAAATGTGTTCATATAAGTAAAAGTAAATTCTTTCATGAAGCTCCAAAATTTACTTCAAACCATTAACTGTCCATTTGGATGTTTTGTGTTCTTCAGTTCATTCAAATTTTCAGAGTCTGATTACCCAGGCCTCTTTCCTCCCGCCCCCTTTAATCCCCCTGCCTTTCTTTTGCTTATTTCATCACTCCAAAGTACATCCCCAGAAAGTGAGCAGGGGAAAAGAGCATGGGGGTGAAAAGCCAACCCCTTTTGATACTTATTGGCTAGTCTATGAAAAAATTGATAACAGGGGAGGTCACTGGACTTTTCAATTACATATGATTTGGGGATTCCGTGCATCCCAGTTTTGATGGCCACTTTTTTTCTAAAATAAAAAAAAACATTTTATTAGCTCATTGTAGTCAGTGTTTTATGACGTGGGTTTGAGGAGAAATGGTGGCTCCCCTATGTGTGAAACTTGACTGTTGCACAATGAAAACAGGACCTTGGGCACCCCCTGGGACTCTCCCCTACTCAAGATACCTTCCTAGGCGGGAGGGGAACTATGACAAATGGTGTGGGGAGCGCCCTGGGAGGTGCTCATGTCATCAGAGCTCTGGGGTTCCCCCCGGTTTCCACAGCAGCAGAGACAGAAGAAACAGGGGCCATGGAGGGGGAACCTACATGAGACAGGGGGAGGACACGGGGAGGAGCAGCAGGCTTCTCTTGTGCTGTTGGTTTTGGTATTTGTTAAGAGCTTACCATGTACCAGGCACCGTACTAAGGACTGGGGTAGATAGATACAAGCTAATCAGGTTAGACAAAGTCCGCGTCCCACACGGGGTTCACAGTTTTAAACACCATTTTTTACAGATGAGGTAACCGAAGAGCAGAGAAGTTAAGTGACTTGCCCAAGGTCACACAACAGGCAAGTGGAGGAGCTGGGATTAGAACCCAAGTCCTTCTGATTCTCCAGCCCATGCTCTATCTACTAGGCCATGCTGCTTCTCTCCGGGATTCCCACTGGGCCAGAGATCTGGAAATGAACAAGTGGTATCTCTGAAGCTTGGGAACACCACCGAAGGGACCACCAATTTTATCAGGCCCCATTGCTACACCCCTAAATCCATAACAACATCGATGGAGTTAGGGTGGAGACTGTCTACTAACTCTATTGCACTCTCCCAAGAGCTTCGTATGACACTCGGCATACAGTTAATTATTAAGGGCCATCGAGTTGTTTCCGATTCATAGCGACCGCAGGGATATACTTTCTTCAGAACGTCCTGTCCTCTGCCATAATCCGCAACCTTTCTAATGGTTCTTCCGTTATCACTGTTATGGTCTCTATCCTTCTAGCTGCCAGTCTGCCTCTTTCACGTTTTCCCTGGACTTTTCCTAGCATTGGTGTTTTCTCCAGAGAATTAGTCCTCCTGATTATGTGTCTAAAACACGCTCATCTAAGTCGAGTTATTTGGCCTTCCAAAGACCATATTAATTTAATTTGCTCTAATATCCATTTGTTTGTTTTTCGGGCAGTCCACGGTGTTCGCAAAGGTCTTCTCCAACACCACATTTCAAAGGAATCGATGTTCTCTCTATCCTGCGGCATACAGTAGGTGCTCAAAAAATACTCTAGGTCGATACTGTACTACTGAAAATAATACTTTAGGTTCACAAAGCACCTTCTTTCCAGGTATGTTGGTGATTTGGGTTTTAGAACGACTTTCTTGCACTGATCACCTCAATTAACATCATTAAACTTCACCTTAAAATTGGCTGTCAGTCTTGGCTTTGAAGTTTTCTGCCAGCTGCCTCCCTCTTATCCATTCTTTTTTCTCCTGTTACCTGAGCCTTTCCCAACACCAATCACCTAGTCATGCCTTTCCTTCTGCACAGAACTCAATTCCATATCACTTTTGCCATACTGAATCCCTCCCTCCCATACCTCCTAAATAGCCACATCCTCCTCTTTCCTGATCGTTCCATTCTATCAGCCACCTTTACAAACAGAGGTCTTATCTATTTAATTGCTTAGTTTTGTTTGTATAATTTGAATCTGTGAGCTTACTCCTTTAGTGCACATCATCTGCCTGTTTTTCTCCCTGTTAACTGCAAGCTTCTAAGGAGCACAGATGGTGTTTTTGGCCTCTGATGTGCCTGGTACAATGCTCTTTTTATGCAGCGACTGGTGCTCCTGATAATGACGGTGTATCTGCATACTCTGTGCTACGGTAGTTACCAAGGACAGGTACAGTCTTTAACTCGGCACGGACTAGAATCCACGTCTTCTTATACCAGCCTCCGGTATTTTTTTCAGATTAGAAAGGCTGATTTTGGGAGGTCATCATGCTCCTGGTTTATTTAGAATCTTCCCCTTTGCCCTAAGAAAATTAATGTGGGAACCACAAAGCTAGTCAGTAAAAGGGCCCTACAGATGAAAAATTACAGTAGGATTCAAAGTCTTTATGCCCTGAATACGCTGGTTAATGTTCCAAATAAAATTACAATACCTTTAGAGGCCGAACTACTTCCATCGACTGAGGATGATTTATATGAAGGGCTTTTTTCCCAAAGTTCAGAAACCTCTACTGGATATAAAATCTAAGAGCGATCATTTATCAAATGAAATCTATGTGCTCTCTAAATTACCCACAAATACCACAGAGAAACTGACATTACCTGAGTGGATGAGCATGTGCTGTTTGAGGTTCTGAATGCGGGTGAATCGGACCCCACAAGTTGGACATTGGAAAGGCCTATCTGGACCATTTGGGCTTGGTCTTTCTGTGCTGCTGGTAGAAGGAGCAATGTAGAGCTGGTAGGGGTACTGAACATTTTCCAATCTAAAAGAAAAAAAAAAGGATCCAAACTTTCACTTACATGATGGTTAAGACAAATGCTAAATGCCTTTCAAATACATGTTTAATAATTGGTAGAGAATAAAATCCTCCACTTGTAGTACTGAACAATCTGTACTGCAAATTCACAATGCCCAGAATCTTGTTAGCCTTGACATGACTAATATACCACAAGAAATGTTTTGACATATGGTAGTCACTTAATTTAGACAAAGAGCTTCCCTGAGCCCAAAGATTTCTCAGCGGCACATTAGCATTCATTACACTGAAATGTTTTATAATTGCTGGACACAAAATCCCATGACAGAATATATAGTTGCATTTCATAGTCTACATGTCTTCTCATCTACTCAATCTCTGGGTTGGATCCTAATTACCCATTGTAGATTTCACGTGTAGTAAGTTTGAAAATAATATTTTACGGAGAATTAGCTTTCGCTCATCCCATTACAAAATTTCACACTTTCTACACAAGATTATAAAACATAATTGTGAAATTTGGGCCTCCATCCAACCACTACATATTATGGAAGAGTGTAAACAAGGACACAACTTTCAAAACCAGGACTTTTAAGCAGAGTAGGAAATCTTAAGAGGCCGAGGGCAAATCCAAGAGTTCTCCCCCACATTGCCCTTGATGGTTCAACAGCTTCTTTCCACTTTTTGGAACCATTTTTTTGCTCAGACACTCTCCCTGGTAATGCCACATCCCAAGTGTGGCTCACTTTAGGTTTCTCCATCAAAGTTCATACAAATAAATTCTCAATCTGTAGAATGCCTGAATTCACAGCACTTGTGCTGTTTTATTAGTAAAAGTTAGTTGAAACCCACTGAAAGCTAGCTGCATTTCTTCAAACCCACTGAAGTTTTTCAGTTTTTTAAGCCTTCTCTCCCAATCCTCACTGGTCACGATGCCACTGGGCAATCCATTAATTCTGGAGCTGCAACTGACTTGCCCTAAGTGATCTGACCCTTCCATCGTGTTGAAGCCAGCAAGAATTTCCCATCCTCAGGGATGAAAGAATAGCATAACTCACCCGAGCAAGATTCCGGCAAAAAAAATTATTGCCGAAAGGGGTACATTATCTGGAGTCCCAGCACCTCTCCACCATGGCTAGGCCCAATTTCAAACCAACCCACAAGGGGAATTGCCAAGTTCCAACCCGGGATGTGGCTTCAGAGAGTCCGGCACGGCAGGGAGTTGAGGGGCCTGCATGCCGGGGGGCTTGTGAGGAGCAGCGTGGCTTAGTGGAAAGAGCACGGGCTTGGGAGACAGAGGTCGTGGTTCTAATCCCGGCTCCTCCACTTGTCTGCTGTGTGACCTTAGGCAAGCCACTTAACTTCTCTGTGCCTCAGTTACCTCATCTGTAAAAAATGGGTATTAAGACCGTGAGCCCCAGGTGGGACAGCCTTGCGTCTACCCCAGCACTTAGAACAGTGCTTGGCAAACACTAATCATCACTTAATACCAAAAAAAAAAAAAAGAAGCAGCACAGCCAGGGCTGGAAGGGAGTGTAGTGCACCTCTCTGGCGTGGTCTGGTTCAGTCTGACCCCATTCCCTCTCCAGCCACTCAGGGCCCAAATTGCCGCCTCCCAACTCCAACCCCAAACCCAGACATCATGCTGTTTCTGGGGAGAAAGGAGGGTGTTGAGGAAGGGTGAGAGTGTTTCTGGCTCTCTTCCTCTCTGCCATCACCACTGCTTGCCTTTGAGCTCTAGCTGGGGGATGCTCTGGGCAGAAGTTGGGGTGAAAGTAGGGGTGCGTTCCAGGAAGGATGAGATCGGACAGCTTCTGGCTAGGGTGGCAGGAGACAGAAGGGGACAGAGGCAAGTAGAAGGGGGAGGAGGGAGATCTTGCGTTTAAGAGGAGGGATCAGCCCGGTCCTGAAGTCCTTGTGTGGCCTGAATGGAAGAGTTGTGCTTCCAAGCTGTGGGGAGACAGCTGCTCCAGGTGTAGGCGGGAATAAGTGGAGGGGGACAGGGGCCCTGGGTTTTTGTCCTCTGAGCCCCTCCCCCCCTTTTTATATTTGGCCCTGCCTTAATCCAGCCCACCTTGTGATGTCACCTCATTACACTGGTGCCCCGCATGTGCAGCGCTTTAAACTGGAGTAAAATTCCCTACAGAAGATCAAGATATTTAAAAGCTTATTTTACCCCCACCAACTGGTCAAAAATATTGGAAGGACATGTTGAGTTCTCCAGAGGGCAAGTGAAATGTGGTCACTGCGCACAATGACTGCGGCTTTTAGCCCGAGTGGGAATTCTTCTTAGAAAGCCAGGCTCAAATCAAAGGTGGCATAGCTTAGGGCGGCCAAGTCTCACAAACTGAAGAGCAGTAAATCAAAAGTATAATTCGGCTGAGGTCTGCAGAGCCAAAAAAAATTCCTTGAATTTGGACAGCGTGAAGAGAGTGGGGATGGGGTGACGGGAGGGTAGTGAGCGGTGGCAACAAGCCAGATACAGCTGGGCCAGGGGCTGGGGCTTGCGAGCCACAGTTTGGCCACCACTGGCATTCTAAATACTCTGAATTCAAACATTTTATTGTCTAAAAGTGACTTTACTTCTACAGATCATGTGTTAGAAATTTAGAGCTGGCCTAGGGACTAATTTCCAGTGTGTGTGGACAGCAAACCTCATATTTGTCTGAAATGCCTGGCTAATTCTGAACCACATCATGGGATACTGACACCACACCATAACTCTGCTGCGTAGGTTTGGATTACCATTTTGTGGCTGAGAGCTAGTAATGGAGAGAAAATGGGACCTAAATTGGGGTTCTGGGGTCCTTGGGGGAGGGGGAAGGAGAGCGAGACAGAAAGGGAGAGGGAAAGGTGGTCCTCGCTATCATCAGAGGGAAGCCCCACCCCCTGTGGGGGCACAGTCCACCTGAACCACATTCAGGATAATAATAATAATGGTATTTGTTAAGCACTTACTATGTCCCAGGCACTATTCTAAGTGCTGGGGTAGATACAAGGTAATCAGATTGTCCCAGATAGAGCTCACAATCTTAATCCCCATTTTACAGATGAGGTAACTGAGGCACAGGGAAGTTAAGTGACTTGCCCAAAGTCACAGAGCTGATCAATGGCAGAGCCGGTATTAGAACCCACGACCTCTGACTCCCAAGCCTGTACTCTTTACACTAAGCCACGCTGCTTCTCTTGGGAAGGTTGGGGCAATTTCCCACCCACCATGATTATGCCTGAAATGCCTATAGACTGCCCTGGGGTAAATACTTAGATAATGTTACTAATGGCACTTTTGAGTTGTTTTAAGTTTCAACTTTTTTGTTGTTTTTTTTTTTGGGTGGGGGGAGGTTCTGATTACATTCTTTTGCATCTCTCCCCATTTAAGCCTATTAAGCCCTCTGTAGGCCAGGAATTGTGTCTGGTTTCCATTTGAACACCCCTATGCTTCCTACAGTGCTTTGCTAAAGCACACTGCAGGCATTTAACAAATGTTGATGACATCAAAAACACCTCCGAAGTTATTGTAATTTGCTCCATTTTTGTCTGGAAGCAGTTTAGCGGTGAGGTTTCCATGCTTTGGGACTGGGCTGGCAATTTCCATTGATCCTATCCCGTGGAAACACTAGCTTTGGTTCATTTAGCTGAGCTACAATCCAAGGTTTTGAGGCTAGAAATTCAGACAGCTCTGCCTGCTCTAAATAATTAGGGTACGGTTCCTGGCAAAAGGTTTTCTTTTGATGTGCGGTTTGGTAGAGCAAGCCTCTCCTTCGCAGAGGAGGGCTAAAGGAGAAGCACTGTTCACAGACTACACCATTTAGAGAAGTGTGAGATCCCTTCAGCAGGGTGGTCTGAGAGAGAACAGGCAATCCAGATGGTTGGGAGACTGCGTGGCCTAGCCTGCAAGGCAGTTTGGCCCGGGTGGGGCCTCAAAATCTCCAAAAGGTTGAGTCACTCGTCTCTTCTTCCTAAGAAATCATCCGCTGAAGACAAACCTAATGGGAAAATGCCTCGAGAGAGTATGCCCACAATCTAAGGAGGAAACGGCTCTCCTGCTCCTGCTGCCAGTAACCCTCATCCCCTGGCCAAACCAGCCTGCAGGACCACCCTCTGTGCTGTGAGCTGAGCCTGCACCTGAGCAGTTCGGCCGTTCGCAGGAGCCGGGTCCGTTCTACGGTGTCGGCCCTGCTCTGCCAGCAACCGAGTTTCAGGTGAGGTGGCCACTGGTTTTCTATGCCGCTCAGGCTAGCCTGACAGACTTAGCGAACCTCAGAGTTCTGGCCTGGGCACAGCTCTAAATGATGGAATTTATTAAGCACTTACTATGTGCACAGCACTGTTCTAAGCGCTGGAGAGGATACTAGGTGATCAGGTTGTCCCACGTGGGGCTCACAGTCTTAATCCCCATTTTACAGACGAGGTAACTGAGGCCCAGAGAAGTGAAGTGACTTGCCCAAAGTCACACAGCTGACAAGTGGTGGAGCCGGGATTTGAACCCATGACCCCTGACTCCAAAGCCCAGGCTCTTTCCACTGAGCCACGCTGCTTCCCCTAAATGAAAGTGGGGAAGAGGGAGGGGGAGAGAAGAGATGCACATAAACAGGCAGTTGCTGCTGGACCTCTAGGGCATGGAGACTGAATCTCCAAGCAAGGACATCTTTGAAGCTTGGCAAAGCCATGCTCTAAAAGTGCCTGGAGCAGATAGCATCATGATTGTCCACCGTGACCTTGCTCACCTTTGGAGACTCACTGGAGTGAGCCCAGATCTGATTCAATCTGCGCATCAGGCAGAGACTCCTCACCCTGGGCTTCAAGGCTGTCCATCACCTCGCCCCCTCCTACCTCACCTCCCTTCTCTCCTTCTACAGCCCAGCCCGCACCCTCCGCTCCTCCGCCGCTAATCTCCTCACCGTACCTCGTTCTCGCCTGTCCCGCCATCGACTCCCGGCCCACGTCATCCTCCGGGCCTGGAATGCCCTCCCTCTGCCCATCCGCCAAGCTAGCTCTCTTCCTCCCTTCAAGTCCTTGCTGAGAGCTCACCTCCTCCAGGAGGCCTTCCCAGACTGAGCCCCTTCCTTCCTCTCCCCCTCGTTCCTCTCTCCATCCCCCCATCTTACCTCCTTCCCTTCCCCACAGCACCTGTATATGTGTATATATGTTTGTACATATTTATTACTCTATTTATTTATTTATTTATTTTACTTGTACATATCTATTCTATTTATTTTACTTTGTTAGTATGTTTGGTTTTGTTCTCTGTCTCCCCCTTTTAGACTGTGAGCCCACTGTTGGGTAGGGACTGTCTCTATATGTTGCCAATTTGTACTTCCCAAGCGCTTAGTACAGTGCTCTGCACATAGTAAGCACTCAATAAATATGATTGATTGATTGATTCAACTTCCTGATGGCTCCTTGGACTAGGGACAGCCTGGGACCAGAACTCCTTTGGCAGCAACTCACAATTCTAGGGCTGACTCAATCCAAGATTGAGAAGTTTGTTGGCATACGTCTGATGGGCCAGCTACGACCACCACGTTGAGGACTGGATTCAAACCAGGCAGACTCGAAAAGCTTTTTGGACTTCATGACTACCATTCTGGCATTTGCCAAAATGACAGTCTCTGGGACACCATTTTGTCACACTTCCACTTACAACAGGAAGTTTAAGATATAAGAAAAGGCGGGGTTCTTAAATACTTTTAGAGCTCAGAAGTATTTAAAATGCAAGACTAACCTATCTGTAAATTTGAAAATTCATATTGGGCAGGGAACGTGTCTGCTAATTCTGTTGTACTGCACTCTCCCAAGTGCTTAATACAGTGCTCTGCACACAGTAAGTGCTCAATACCACTGATTGATTTGTAAAATCATTGGACTTGGCTAGTTGTAATAATGCAGATGATGATACTGCAAGGTCCACTAGTTAGAAACGGCAGGACTGAGGGCATTCAGGCACCTGAAGGACTTGGATTTTTCTGTTTTTTTGGTGAATATAAGCCAAGCTCATGTGTGTGATTGATTAGAATTACATTGGAACTGTTGCTGCAGCTCATCAAAAAGCAATGGGTGGCTGCTGGACCACTCCTGCTCTTATTCCCGGTCCAATACTCTGTCAGTTCTAATTCCACCCCTCTCTCCAGCCTTGGCATCAGTTGTACCTCCTTCCTCTTTGTCCCTTCTCTCATTCCAGGAGTGAGGTGAGGAGGAGTCGCAGGAAGGTTCAAACTTAGGGAGGGTTCCAGGGGATGGGGGGGGAAAGGGTGAGGGGAAACCACAAAGACCCATGAGAGAGCCATGGGAGGTCCACTAGTAGGATCAATGAGAGCAAGGGAGGCAAACCATATCCTTTCCCTTCCTCCCCTTCCCTCTTCATCGCCAGCTTTGAGACCACCATGCTTCTCAGGACCCCTCTGCCCTCCTCCTCTGGCCTGGTTCTCTTTCATGTCCCTTTTCAGTCCTATAAATGGGAATGGAGGGGGACAGCAGACTACACACACTTCGCAAGCTACGATTTTAACAAATAATTTTTCTCTGAAATGGTGTCACATCATAAAACTTCTTCCCATCAAATTCAACACAGAACACTCACACGAAGTCCATAAAAATCAACCAAACTGTACTTTGTTCCCCCAAAGAGAGGTGTATATACACATGTGTGAGTGTTGAGCAGCTAAACTGTCCAAATTGAAGTTGGTGCTAATTATAGTTCAGCCCTCAGAGGAGGAGAAGGGTTTCACACTGTGTTGGTACATACCGATCATCATCATCTGCATGAGCATTAGTGCCAGAGGTACTTTGAAGTGTAGGTAATCCCTCAGTGACCCCTTCATCTATTGAGCCTATTTAAGAAAGAAAGAAAAGATAATGCCTAATTAGAATAAACTCAGTCAGTCTCTTACAGGTAAACCATTCCCAGAACTGCTTACTGTTCAGGTACATTATCAGCAGACTTATTTTTCGAAGTTCAAAATGTTAGCCCAAAATGTATTTTTTCCAACCACCAAGATATCCTAAATAAATCCAGGTTATTAATAATAGAGAGCCATTAAGGTTAGAAACATATGATGCTTAACAAAGCCACGTGACTGAATAGGAGTTGCTATTGCAAAAATAATTTAGGGAAACTTTTTCAGTCTTACGTTATACAGAGATCATGAATAATCCAATGCATTTAAAAGAATCTACGCATCAATATTAAACCAAAAGTTTATACGTACCACCATCTTCAAGATATATGTTCTATATTTGATATGTACTAGGCTTGCCTACAGCATTTAACACCAACCTCCTGGAAAACCTCTTTTAGCGTGCTTTCCAAAGTGCTGCTGCTTTACCCTGTCGACTGAAATACAGTTTTTGAAATTTGCTTTATGCAGTTTCTAGCTCAGTGACATTTGCTGGTGAGCACTTATTAAATACTATTTTTAGATAGTGATTTGGGATGATTCTCCTCTTCCAATGCCTGTTTACTGCATTTAATGATGGAAGGATTTAGATGAGTTTTTAAAGCCTAACTCAGAAAAATCTACGACTTGAGGGCTGCACTGAAAAACAGGAGATATGTACAACAGGAAGAAAATGTATCTCAGCAGGAACAGTAAATGAATCCCTTATAGACAAGTGATGACATGCTTGAAAATCTACTTCAAATGTCAGGAAAGGGGCAGAAGAGGAGGTTAAAATCACTAGACAGAAAAATTAAAATCAACTGTTGCCTGGAACTGAACATCAAATACCAACAGTGAAACTGAAGAAGGAGCTCTGGATGAACAATAAAGAAGCCTGGTTGTACTGAATTTTATTTAGAAAATCAAAAGAAGGTTTCAACTTTACATGACACCGCATGGGCACTACTTTCAGATGCCTAGGCAACGCTGCAGCTCCAGAGTTGGCATAGCCCCTTTTGGATTAAAACAAGATTAGTTTATTTAAAAGTCACCTAACACTCTTGCCCAGCTTCACACAATTCCTTAACAAACACAAATCAACCCTGCCAAATGAATTCCTAGCAAAGACAAATCAAGTGTACCTAAGAAATGGAGCTTTACCTAAGATTCTGAAGTTCCACATGAATAGGTCATAACTAGGCAAACAAATTAAATTAAGGTCAAGTCCAATAACTATTTGTAGACTTTGGATGAATTCTGGGACATTTTTGATGATCTGAAGAAAAGCGATTCTCCTTAAAAAACAAATTTAAAAATAAGTCTGAGTTTAACAGACAGGCTTTATAATGAGTACACGAAGTACTATGCCCCAACAGTTTCTGTGAAGTCCACCAGGCCCACTTTATTTCTCTGGATTGAGAAGGCCAAATTACTCAGGGCTCTAATATTAGACATTGGGATGTGCTAGCGGCCGGATATCTTTGAGCTAGTTATTTAGAATACCACATTTGGGGCTCGGTTTAGCTTGTGATTTGTTTTCGAAATTCAGAAAAAGTTGCAGGGACATCTCCTGGCAAACCAGATAGTACGATACAGACAGTTCAACCGCTGTTTCATCAGAGCCCCATCCTCCGGGCCCCACCATTCCCAATATAAGAAGTGTTGAGGGGTCACTTGCCGATTCTAAAACTAACGATAATAATAGTAATTGCGGTATTTAAGTTCACTCAATCGTATTTATTGAGCACTTACTGTGTGCAGAGCACCGTATTTAAGTGCTTATTATGTGTCAAGCAATGTACTAAGCTTGGAGGTAGATGCAAGACAATCAGTTCAGACCTAGTCCCTGTCCCACATTGGGCTCCCTAAGTAGGAGGGAGAACAGGTATTGCATCCCCATTTTACAGATGAGGAAACGGAGGCAAAGAGAAGTGAAGCATCTGCCCAAGCTCAACCAGCAGGTAAACTGGCAGAGCAGGGATTAGAACCCACGTCCCCTGATTCACCAGCCCATGCTCCTTCCACTAGATCAAGTAGTTTCACAGAGTCCACTCATCATTGAGGGTCTGTTTTCTCAGTATGTGGATTACCCATTTCCTTTCCTTCTTCGATAGCCTGCCTTTGCCTGTTTCATTAATTAGCACGTGCACAATACAGTGCACTGGGGAAAAAAAGGAAATGAAACCAGTTTGCTACTTGTTAAACGTTCTCTTGCAGTCTTTGTACTCAGTAGGAACTCCATAAATTCCACTGACGCATACACAACAAAAATAATAAGTGCCATCTGTGCGTAGGGAATGTGTCTACCAACTCTGCGATATTGTGCTTGGTTCAGGGCTCGGTATGAATGAACAAGTAAAAGGATGAAGAGATGCACAAATTTTACCTATATATTTCAATTACAAAGCCAACGGTGCAAGTGCATTTTGTGTGGTTGAACAGAGGGAGCTGTTCGGAGAGAGTGAGAATAAGAGAGTGGTAGTGGGGAAAGGGGAAAATATCGCACCATATTTGGCATTATAGTGAAAAGTCAATTTCCAGAAATGCACATGAGCAATGCCAGCAGGGGAATGTGGATATCCAAGTTTGTGGGGGGTTTTTAAGTGACATATGGCTACATTCATGGTATTACTTGTCAATAAAATGACTAAAAGATAAAAGGCTTTGAAAAAGCTACTAACAATATTGTCACTTGCAGAATTTAAGGGTTAAGTGCTTTATGGATAAAACAACCTGTTTACTGGGTACAATTTTTTTCCCCTTCCTCATTTACAGTATTTCCTCATTTCCCTTCTTTTCACATTGGTACTTGCTGAGAAACACATTATCAAACATAAAAATAAAGATCTACTGGGAAAGCACAAATGTCTCAGAAGTAAGAACAGCTATATTTTTGGAAATGAAAGTTTTTACCGTAATTGGGGATAATTTTTGTAGGAATCGGAACTTTAAGAGATGATACTCAGAGGAATGAACATGATCAAAACAGGTACGAAGATTGGTACCCTTTCAGCTGGGAAAGATGCAGGCAGAAAAGGAAGCATGATTGAAGCCTACAAAGAGCAGAGCAGCGTGGCTCAGTGGAAAGAGCACGGGCTTTGGAGTCAGAGGTCATGGGTTCGAATTCCGACTCCACCACGTCTGCTGTGTGACCTTGGGCAAGTCATTCAAATTCTCAGAGCCTCAGTTCCCCTATCTGTAAAATGGGGATGAAGACTGTGAGCCCCACGTGGGACACCTTGATCACCTTGTATCCCCCCCAGCGCTTAGAACAGTGCTTTGCACATAGTGAGCGCTTAACAAATACCATCACCATCATCAAAGAGCACGGGCTTTGGAGTCAGAGGTCAGGGGTTCAAATCCCGGCTCCGCCACTTGTCAGCTGTGTGGCTTTGGGCAAGTCACTTCACTTCTCTGGGCCTCAGTTACCTCATCTGTAAAATGGGGATAAAGATTGTGAGCCCCATATGGGACAACCTGATCACCTTGTAACCTCCCCAGCGCTTAGAACAGTGCTTTGCACATAGTAAGCGCTTAATAAATGCCATTATTATTATTATTATTACATTGCTCTGCACATAGTGCTCAACAGATATGAATGATTGATAGTGCGTACTTAAACACCACAATTATTATTATTATGACTGTGATGCAGCATGGTGCAGTGGATAGAGCATATGCCTTCTAGACTGTGAGTCTTCTAGACTGTGAGGCTGTTGTTGGGTAGGGACTGTCCCTATATGTTGCCAACTTGTACTTCCCAAGTGCTTAGTAATAATAATAATAATAATAATAATGGCATTTATTAAGTGCTTACTATGTGCAAAGCACTGTTCTAAGCACTGGGGTAGATACAAGGTAAGTACAGTGCTCTGCATACAGTAAGTGCTCAATAAATACGATTGAATGAATGGAGTCAGAAACTCATGGGTTCTAATCCCAGCTCTGCCACTTGTTTGCTGTGTGACCTTGGCAAGTCACTTCACTTCTCTGGGCCTCAGTTACCTCATCTGTAAAATGGGGATTAAGACTATGAGCCCCACGTGGGACAGGGACTGTGTCCAACCTGATTTGCTCGTATCCACCCCAGTGCTCAGTACCGTGCCTGGCACATAGTAAGCGCTTAACTAATACCATAAAAAAGATGATTATTATTAGGCCCAAGAAGGGTTGGATATAGAGAGACAACAAAAGAGAAAGCTTAAGGTGGCAGCTGTTAAGAGAGTCGGCACGGGGAAAGGTGGACAAGCAGAGTTAGGGAGTCTGAAGTGGCTGGAAGTGCCTTCAAGGAGAGGGTGGTGATAAATAATAAATAATATTTGTTAATTATTTATTAATTAATAATAAATTAATTATTAATTAATTAATTATTAATATTTGTTAAGCGCTTACTATGTGCAGAGCACTGTTCTAAGCGCTGGGGAGGTTACAAGGTGATCAGGTTGTCCCACGGGGGGCTCACAGTCTTCATCCCCATGTTATAGATGAGGTAACTGAGGCCAGAGAAGTTAAGTGACTTGCCCAAAGTCACACAGCTGACAGTTGGCAGAGCCAGGATTTGAACCCATGACGTCTGACTCCAAAGCCCATGCTCTTTACACTGCGCCATGCTGCTTCTTGGTCCATAGCTGTAGAGCATTGATAGGGCATTAAAGAGCAGTGGAGAAGAGTGGTCACTGTTGTCTACATAACTGTGCAATCCTTTAGAAAGTTATCAATCTATCAATCATATTTATTGAGCGCTTACTTTGTGCAGAGCACTGTACTAAGCGCTTGGGAAGTACAAATTGGCAACATATAGAGACAGTCCCTACCCAACAGTGGGCTCACAGTCTAAAAGGGGGAGACAGAGAACAAAACCAAACATACTAACAAAATAAAATAAATAGGATAGATATGTACAAGTAAAATAAATAAATAAATAAATAGAGTAATAAATATGTACAAATATATATATATACATATACACAGGTGCTGTGGGGAAGGGAAGGAGGTAAGATGGGGGGATGGAGAGGGAGACGAGGGGGGGAGGAATAATCACAAAATAGGGAGGTCAGGACCAGGATGAGAAGATGTGAGCATAAGATCAACAGAGAGAAATACACAGAGTCTAATTTACACCTTCTCCTTTTACCCCATGGGACCCTCTCAGACCTGCGGGGGTAGGTGCCTGAGGTTGCACTGTTTCTCAGGCACTTTATTAGGCTTTTAATACCTTCAGAGACAACCACAGAATCACCAACTCCTGTCATTCAAAGAAAAGACCCGAGGGAAGGAAGGAGTGCTTCATAAAAATGATTTTTTTTTTAAATAATCGACTGGTAGGGAGTGTGGCAGTGACAGCAGATTATTAAAGAATTTCCCCAAGCATGAGAACAATTCAGGATTGTTATTAATAAAATACTCTGCTAGCTACGGTGGAGGGTTCCAAAGCAACCTCACAAGTTTCTGAATCCAGGAGTTTAAGGATTTACAAATTAAACCATTCAACGTTGAAAGGTAAAATACTCTTGAATGCAATACTTCTATGTGTTTTTCTAGAAAGCTACTTTTTTCTTTTTGTTTAACGGACCTCTCCCTTCTGGCAATAACCGTTCCGCCTGGACAAATCCTGTTGTTCAACGCTGGGCTTTTCGAATCCTTGAGTAACTACCACGTATCAAATTCCCATGTTCAGGAGGATGAGAAAGCAGCACAGTTGAGGGTAAAGATCGTGGGTTGGGGATTTAAGCCCCGCTCTGCCAAGCGGCTGCTGTGTGACCTTGAAAAGCCAACCAATTTCTTAGTGCCTCGGTTTCCTCATCTCTAAAATGGAGGCTCAACAGATGTTTTCCCTCTTACTTAGACTAGAAGATCCATGTAGGACATGACTGCGTCCAACCCGATTAACTTGCATCTACCCCAGTGCTGAGTTCAGTGGTTGGCTCAGAGTAAGTGCTCAACAAATACTATTGTTATTATTACTATATGCATATTCAAAACATAAGGAAAAAAAATACAATGACCAAAGTAAAGGAGGGATTTTAAAAATGAAAGCACTTCTATTGGAGGAGCTGGACTGGATCATTCTAAAATGATTCTCCATGTTAAATTTCATGCTTTATACCTCTTTTCCTTTCTTTCCCTATTGCGACTAATGCTAATATTAATCATTGTGGTATTTAAGCATTTCTTATATGCCAAGTGCTGTACTAAGCACTGGGGCAGACAGAGGATAACACAAATAAAAAGGATAACGCACAGATTTGGCAAAAGATGAATCCCTGTGACTTCAGAAAAAGCTCCCCCATTTGCTCTCCCAATACATTTCCTTCCTCCAACCATGTTTTCCAGTGTGACCCAGTTAGGATATTTCAGAAGAAAAAGTAAGTTCCTCCCGGTGTAGAAAAGAATGGGATGCTCTCCGTGGCGGTAATTACCCTTCCGGATTGAAACGAAAAGGAGACAATACCTATAGAGGATGACTGAGGGCTAATCAGAAGATCTTCCTGAACTTGCTCACTCCCGGGGACCGTCTGCTGATCGCTCAAGGAACTCTGAGACGCACTGACGGGCTGCGAAACTTCCTCGTGAACTTCTTCGTCACTTAACCTTTCCACTTTGACCCGCACGTCTTCTTCGGTCACCAACGGCAAGTTAGCCTTGGTGCTCTCGCAAGCCACATAGTCAGCCATTCTTCTGGCTGCCTCAGAAGGACCTGGGAGTTCTAAAGTCCTGGGGTTTTCGGCCTGCTTCACCTTCTCCGACTGAAGCCTCCGATCGATTCCGAACGGAAAAGTCCAGGGAAAGGATAAGGAGGAGTCGACTGGTTGATTTCTTGACTCGGAGTAGGGAGCTGAGGAATTCAGCACTTGGGGGGAGTTTGTCTGGGTGCTACACTTGAGGGGACTCTCCGGAGACATAACAATGTAGCTTTTACGCTTTCTACGGGACTCTCGGCAAACGGGGATGGTCCTTTCTACCACACTGCATTCTGAAGAAACGGGAGAGAGGCTGCCATCTCGAGAGGTAAAATTGCAGTTAGCACTGTTTTCTTGTCCTGTCTCTAGTCCCTTTTCTTGCTGGTTGTTGGGAGTATTCCATAAGATGCTTGATTTCATGAACTCCGAGCAGGTGCTGGCGACGCTGAACATTTGCATATAGCTGGCTGCGGCCAGCACGTCGATAATATTTTCTGTGTTAATTGACAGTGTTGCTGTGTAAGCATACTCGAGGAGGGGGATGAAGCCAGTCACTGTGACGTGGTGCAAATCCAACACACTCTTGCTGTCATCCTCTGCTTGGCCAACAAGTTTGGTGCGAAAGAAATCGCTACACGCTGCCAGAACCACTTTGTGTGCCCGGAAGATTTTGTCCTGGACACGGATGGTGATATCACAGAAGTGTCCATCGCTGCGAAGCATATTTAGCTTTCCAAGCATTTCCTGGCTGTGGGAAGGGGAACTATGAGTAAATGTTTTCACACCCATCTTTTCCTCGCTCTTCAACTAAAGCTCTTCAGGGATGCAAGGCGTTCCGCAATGACCTAAAAGATATATAAATAAAAACATTTGGTTACTATTTTTAAAATGATGGGCTTTTCTTCTAACGTAGGGAAATGAGACATGTGCATCTCAGGGAGTGTGAACTCTCAGAAACTTTCTTCGTAACGAAAGGAAATTTGAGGGGCTCAAGTGCATATGTGAAACAGTAGGGAAGGAAGCTCCTAATATCCCCTCCAAACTTTCTCCCCCGACCCCTCACACACAACTCTTCCATCCATGTTGACAGATACCCCCAAATCCTCCCTTTCTCACAAGTCTTCAACCTCGGCATCACTCTTGACTTATCTCTCCCCTGCAATCCACATATTCAGTCAGCCACCAGATCCTGGAGTTCTGTCTTCAGAACATCTCCAGAATCTGCCCCTTCCTTCCTCTCCACCAGTCCAAGCAGTGGTCACATCCTCTAGTACATAAACTCGTTATGGGCAGGGAACAGGTCTGCTCATTCTTTTGAACTGCACTCTCCCAAGTGCTTAGTACAGTGCTCTGCACATAGTAAGCACTCAATAAATACCACTGATTGACTGACTGATCCGGTTTCGACTCCTCCAACCTCCCCCTTCTCCGGCAGATTTCCCTCTGTTGCCCATACTGCTTTTCTATAACACTGTTCCATGTATCTCTTTCCACTCTACAAAAGCCTCCAACAGGTGCCCAACCAGCTCCGCATCTAAGAGAAACTCCTCACCATCAGGTTTAGGGCACTCAAATCAATTCCCTTTTCCCTACTTATCTTCATTTCTCTCACACTACAATCCAGCTGCTCACTTCACTTCTAACACCAACTTACTCACTGTGCATTGCATCACCACTGACCTCTTGGCTCCCTCCCTCCCTCCTGCCTGGAAATCGTTCCTCTCCCCATCTTCAAAGCCCTACTGGCACACAGCAAGCACTTAAATACCAGAATTATTACTACTACTATTAGAAAGATAGAAAGTAAAAACAGTTTCCCAGTACAACAGTCAACTTTTTTTTAAAAAAAAGAAGGAATTTTTAAAGTTCCAAATATGCAAAAAGCCACAATAATAATAGCTTAATCAGAAATTTAAGAAAAGGAACTTTATGGGAGAACTGGAAGAAGTCATCTTAGGTTACAAGAAGTTGAACCACTCCTTGTAATCACTGTAGACGCTTAACTATGGGCCAAGCACCGTAGTAAATGTTGGGGTATATACGAAATAATAAGATACCACACAAATGGGGCTCCCAGTCTGTAAGAAGGAGGGAGAAGTGGTAAGTCTGTAACTCCCTTCAATCCACTGTGTCTCACCAAAACGGATAAAAATAGCCAAGAACGCTTACTCTCCCCCTCTATTCGAAGCCTTACTGAAGACACATCTCTTCCAAGAAGCATTCTCTAACCAAGCCCTCTTTTCCTCTTCTTCCACTCCCTTCTGCGTAGCCGTGACTCGCTCCCTTTATTCACCACTCCTGTCCCCAGTTGATCTGGGAAGCAAAGTGAAGTGTGGACTGGAGTGGGAAGAGCCTGGAGGCTGGGAGAACAGCTAGAAGCCTGATGCAGTCAGTTGTCCGGCTGGGATGTGATGACTTCTTGGACCAGTGTAGTAGCTATTTGGATAAAAGGAAGGGACATGGAGTCTGGAAATGTGGGGGGTATATGTGCATATGCCCTCATATGCCCCCATATTCACTCTGTTACCAAATGCTCTTGGTGACAGTATTTGATGACAGATTGAATATGGGGGTTAAAAGAGAGGGAGAAGTCGGGGATGGTTATCGACTTGAGGGACAGGGACAATAGCAGTATTATCAACAGTGATGAAAAAGTTGGAGGAGGAGAGGATTTAGGAGGGAATATGAGAAAACAGAATTTCTGTTTTGGGTACGTTGAATTTGAGGAGGCGGTGAGCCTTTCAGGTAGAAATGTTCTGAAGACAGGTGGAATGAGAGATTGCAGAGGAGAGAGAGTTAGGAACAGTGATCTCCATTTGGGAGTCTTTTTTTATGGTATTTGTTAAGCGTTTACTATGTGCTGGGCACTGTTCTAAGTGCTGGGGTAGATATAAGCTAATCAGGTTGGATACAGTATGTCCCACATGGGGCTCACAGCCTTAATTCCCATTTGACAAATGAGGTAACAGGCACAGAGAAGTTAACTGACTTGTCCAAGGTCACACAGCACGCAAGTGGCAGAGCCACGATTCGATGATAACACGTGTCCTTCTGACACTCAGGTCCATGCTCTACCCATTAGGCCAAGCTGCTCGGAAATGGTGGTGGTAATAATAATTGTGGCATTTATGAAGTGCTCAACTATATGGGAAAGTAGTGTGGTATAGTGGAAAGAGCATGGGCCTGGAATTAGAGGACCTGGGTTCTAATCCTGGTTCCACCACTTCTCTGCTGTGTGACTTTGGGTAAGTCACTTCACTTCTCTGTGCCTCAGTTCTCTCACTTACAAAATTGGGATTCAATACCTGTTCTGCCTCCTACATAGACTGTGAGGCCCATGTGGGACCTGACGTATGGCTCTACCCAGGATAACTTACCTTCCCAACCAAATTCTGACTTTCCCCATCACCGCAGACAGCACCATCATCCTTCCTGTCAAACAATTCCATGACCTTGGACTTATTCTTGACTCCTCTCTCTCACTCAACCCACATATTCAATCCATCACTAAATCCTGTCGGTCCCACTGTCAAAACATTGCTAAAATCCACGCTTTCCTCTCCATTCATTCATTCCTATTTATTGAGCGCTTACTGTGCGCAGAGCACTGTACTAAGGGCTTGGGAAGTACAAGTCGGCAACATACAGAGACAGTCCCTGTCCAACACCAGGCTCACAGTCTCCACGTTAATACAATCACTCACTGCAACCACGGTAATACAATCACTTATCCTACCCAGCCTGGATTACTGTACCAGCCTCCTTGCTCACCTCCCGGTCTCCTGTCTCTCCCCACTTCACTTCCATCTTCACTCTGCTGGCCAGATCATTTTTCTACAGAAAAGTTCAGGACAGGTTTCACCACTCCTCAAAAGTACTCCGGTGGTTGCCCATCCACCTCCACATCAAACAAAAACTCCTCACCACTGGCTCAAACCATTCAACTGTCAACTTGACCCTCCTCTACCTCACCACTCTCCTACTACAACCCAGCCCACACACTTCACTCTTTTAAGGCTAACCTCCTCACTGTGCCTTTATTCCATCTATTGTGCTGCCAACCACTCACCCGTGTCCTACCTCTGGCCTGGAATGACCTCCATCCTCAAATTCAACTGACAATTACTCTCCCGTGCCCGCCTTCAAAGCCTTTTTGAAGGTACATCTCCAAGAGACCTTCCCTAAGCCCCCCTCTGCCCTTCCTCTTCTCCCACTCCCTTCTGCGTTGCCCTGACTTGCTCCCTTTGTCTTCCCCCCTCCCAGCCACACAGCACTTAGGCACATATCAATAATTTATTTACTTATATTAATGTCTTCCTCCCCACCTCCTCTAGATTGTAAACTTGTTGTGGGCCGGGAATGTGTCTGCTTATTTTTGTATTGTACTCTCCCAAGCACTTAGTACAGTGCTCTGCACACAGTAATCATTCAATAAATACAATTGATTGAATGAATGAATACCCCGGTGCTTAGTACAGGGCATGGCGCATAGTAAGCATTTAAATACAATTTTCTAATTATCATTATTATCCTCTGAGCTTCAGATTCCTCAGTTGTAAAATGAGGACTACATCCTACTACCTTCCACATAAGCTGCGAGACCCCTGGGGGACAGGGACTGTGTCCAATCTGATTATTTTATATCTACCCCAAGGTCTAGTAGTAATAATAACAATAATAATGGTAATTAAGAGCTTACTATGCGCTAGGCACTGTACTAAGGGCTAGTGCTTTCACATAGTAAGCACTTACATGTAACATGATACATAAATAAGCCAAACACTGCGCTAAACACTGGGGTAGATTCAAGACAATCCGTTTGAACACAGTCCCTGCTCCACATGGAGCTCCCAGTCTAAAAGGGAGGGAGAACAGGTATTTTGCAAATAAAGAAACTGAGGCACAGAAATGAAATGACTTGCCCAAAGTCACCCAGCAGTCAAGGGGTGGAGCCAGGATTACAACCCAGGTTTCCTGACTCCCAATATTAGGTGACACTGCTTAAAGCAATGCGAGTGGATGGGGTTCCCAAGAAAGTGAGTTTTAAATGAAAAAGAGAAGGGACTCAGAATGGAGGCTTGACGGACACCCACAGTTACAGAAAGGAAAGCACATGAAGAACCAGTGAAAGAGACTGAGAAGGATCATTAGAAAGGTAAGAAGAGAACTGGGAGAGAATTGTCAGAAAATTGAATGTTAGATAGTGTTTCTGGGAGAAGGGAATGCTCTACAGTGTTGAAAGATGAGGAGGAGCAATTCCAAATAGAGTATGTTAGATTTGGCAAGGAGGTCACTGGTTATCTTGGAGAGGGCAGTTTCAGTAGTGTGAAGAGCGCAGAAACCTGACTGTAAGAGGGTTCCAGGGAGTTCAAGGAGAGGAAGCAGAGACAGCATGTTTAAATGATGATCCAATTGAGATGTCTGAACGGGAATGAGAGGCGGGAGGTGGGGCAATAATTGGATGGTAAAGTGGAGTCCACAGAAGGCTGGGGAGGGGGAAGGAGGGAGAAATGTGTTTTAACGCAGAGAAGGACCTGTCAGCAAGTCAGCTGATGAAGATGGCAACCATAGAGGGAAGAAGAGCAAATGCAAGTTACAAATAATTCTATGTATATAAAAAAAGTCCCAGGTCAAGTTTCAATTATGTATGCCCAGTGCAAGAATGTATCGGTCCTCAAAAATCAGGAACTGTATGTCATGGACCACAAAACCAGTAATAATAAAATACATTTATCAGATCAGATTACCACTGTGGAATTCCTTTAGATATAAAATGCCACCTCAAGTGAAAATATCACTGCAGAACTGCTCTACAGACCACTTTATACGGAAGAGAAAAATGATCAGAAAAAGTTAGAGAGCAAGGAGGCTGAAAACCTAGGGCCGATAGTAATAATGGGAGACTTGAGTCACCCAGCTGCTGTGTGAGGCTAATTAATCCAGATGACAAACGGAGTTGAGAGGTTTTCTGGAAAGGATAAATGATTATTTCCTCTAAGAGGCAGGTCTGACACCCATAAGGAATAAACAAGAAAACATAGTGGGGGAGATCTTCTTCAGAAGTATGTGAGTGCCAGGATACTGAAACAACTGCTGGCATGAAACCAAAAGCAAAGAGCAGAGGAAAAATTTTATGTTAGTGGTGTCTGCTAATGTGTGTGTGTTTTGCAGAGGGGGAAAACACCATAAAGCCCAGAGGTTCCTTTGCTAAAGCTAAGACCTATTCCCCCAATAGGGCAGAGGTAAGCAGAAACCTCAGGAAACTGAGGACCACACCAGTCACAAATGAACTATTATTTTTGGTCGTAATATTTTTAGTTAACAAATTTCCCCCTCACCCTCATTACCTCTATCACCCTTGACTCCCTTTAGATTATAAATCCCTTATGCGCCTGGGGAGAATATCTAAACTGATGTCCATATAGTCTTCCATTCTTTAGCACATCATTAACACCTAATTGCATGTTGGATAGAGTCTGCAATCCTGACAACTCACTAAAATTTAACATTGTCATGAGCTGGGGGGAAGGGAGGCCAAAAAAAGAGCAAAAGGACGATTTCATTTTAGAGACGGCAACTACAGTTAAGTGTTGGATTGGTGTTCACTTAGAAAAACAAAGCCTGTTGGAGGAAAGACTATAGAATTTTGGAATGGGAAATCATGCCTCTACTTCTCAAGAATAACCTTTGAAATTGTCTTCTCCACTGAACCTAACTCACTCACTCCCCTATCCCTCCACCAATCTTGTACCACCGACCCGCAGCCCTGGATGGCCTCCATAACACACTTCCTTTGCTCTGGGGCTCAAGCTGTGGAGCATTACCCATGGAAATCCAGACACCAGGCTGATCCTGTGCATCAGAAATCCACCCTCCCCTGTTTTAACTCTGCCCCCTTCCATCAATCAATCAATCAATCGTATTTATTGAGTGCTTACTGTGTGCAGAGCACTGTACTAAGCGCTTGGGAAGTACAAGTTGGCAACATATAGAGACAGTCCCTACCCAACAGTGGGCTTACAGTCTAAAAGACTCCCATCTCCCTTACCAGCTGTTTGGGATCTTTAACTCCCTCCTAAAACCACATGTCATCCATCTCTTACCTGGCCATTTTTTTTATGGTATTTGTTAAGCGCTTACTATGTGCCAGGCACTGTACTAAGCGCTGGGGGAGATACAAGACAATTAGGTTGGACACAGCCCCTGTCCCACATGGGGCTCACAGCCTTAATCCCCATTTTACAGATGAGGGAACTGAGGCATAAAAGTGAAGTGACTTGCCCAAGGCCACACATCAGACAGTAATAACAATACTGGTATTTGTTAAGCGCTTACTTTGTGCCAGGCACTGTTCTAAACGCTGGGGGAGAGACAAGGTTAACAGGTTGCTCCACATGGGGCTCACAGTCTTAATCTCTATTTTCAGATGAAGTAACTGAGGCACAAAGAAGTTAAATGACTTGCCCAAAGTCACACAGCTGACAAGTGGCGGAGCCGGGGTGAGAACCTCTGACTTTTAAGCCCGTGCTCTTTCCACTAAGCCACGCTGCTTCTCATACAAGTGGTGGAGCCAGGATTAGAACCCAGGTCCTGACTCCCACTCCCATGCTGCTTACCGTGGCCATGTACTATATTGATAAAAATAAAACTATCGGGCATGATCTCCCTATAATCTCACCTGCTCCACTCCAGACCCTCCCTCGTCTTGCCCCTTCTTTGACGCTCCCATCTTTCCCACAGTATCTCAAGAGATCTCTTACCTCCTCTCAAAATCCACCCCCTCCACCTACAACTCCATCCCTCCACACCTTATCAAAACATGTGTCTCCCCCCCCCCCCCCCCGCCACCCCTTGACCACCACCTTCAACTGTTCACTCCCCAATGGCTTCTTCCTGCTTTCAAACATGCTCATGTGTTCCCTAGCCTAAAAAACAACAACAAACCCTCTCACGACCCCATGGCTCCCTTCAGTTATCACCTCTTCTACCATTCCTCTGCAAACTCCTTGAGTGAATGGCTGACACCCTCTGCTTCCACTTACTTCCCCCCTCCAATTTGGTCTCTGTCCCCTTTGTTACAAGGACACAGGCCAGTCTAAAGTCACCAATTATCTCTTTGCCACTCCACCCTAATCCTCCTCGAACTCTCAGTGCCTCTGATGCCGTGGACCACCCACTTTTCCTGGAAACATCTAACCTTGGTTTCAGTGACACTGTCCTCTCCTGATTCTCCTCCTATCTCTCTGGCCGCTCATTCTCAATCTCTTTCACAGCTCTTCCTCTGCCTCCCACCACCTATTCTACCTACACCTACTCCCTTGAAGAACTCATTCTCTCCCGTGGCTTCAACTATCACCTCTATGCAGATGATTCCCAAATCTATATCTCATCCTGATCTTGCGCCTTCTCTGCAATATTGTACTTCCTCTTGCCTTCAGGATATGTCTACCTAGATGTCCCGACACCTCAAACTTAACGTATCCAAAACTGAACTCATCTCTATGCCTTCCCACTAACTTTCCTATCACTGAAGACGGCCCTACCACCCTTCACCTCAAAAGCCTGTAAACCTGGCATTATCCGGGACTCATCTCTTTCATTCACCTCACATATTCAATCTGTCAACAAATCCTGTTGGTTCTACCTTTACAACATGGAAAAAATCTGCCCTTTCCTTTCCATCCAAAGTGTTCAGTCCAAGTCTCTCTACTCCTCAGGAACCTCCAGGGGCTGCTCATCTACCTTGACATCAAACAGAAACTCCTTACCCTTGATTTTAAAGCACTCAGTCAGCTCGCCCCCTCCTACCTTACCTCGCTGATTTCCTATTACAACCTAACCCGCTCACTTTGCTCCTCTCACATCATCCTACTCACTTTATCTCAATCTCATCTATCTTGCCTCTGACCCCTTTCCCACATCCTCCCTCTGGCTTGGAATTCCCTTCCGCTTCTTATACGACAGACCACTGCTCTCCTCATCTTCAAGGATGAAGATGAACCACTCTCGGCTTCAAGGCTGTCCATCACCTCGCCCCCTCCTACCTCACCTCCCTTCTTTCCTCCTATAGCCCAGCCCGCACCCTCCACTCCTCTGCCGCTAACCTCCTTACTGTGCCTCATTCTCGCCTGTCCCGCCGTCGACCCCCAGCCCACGTCCTCCCCCTGGCCTGGAATGCCCTCCCTCCGCACATCTGCCAAGCTAGCTCTCTTCCTCCCTTCAAAGCCCTACTGAGAGCTCACCTCCTCCAGGAAGCCTTCCCAGACTGAGCCCCCTCCTTCCTCTCCCCCTCCCCCCTCCCCATCCTCCCCCTCCCCACAGCACCTGTATATATGTTTGTACATATTTATTTATTACTCTATTTTACTTGTACATATTTACTATTCTATTTATTTTATTTTGTTAATATGTCTTGTTTTGTTGTCTGTCTCCCCCTTCTAGACTGTGAGCCCGCTGTTGGGTAGGGACCGTCTCAATATGTTGCCAACTTGTACTTCCCAAGTGCTTAGTACCGTGCTCTGCACACAGTAAGCGCTCAATAAATACGATTGAATGAATGACTGAATCTTCAAAGTCTTATTAAAATCATGTCTCCTAAGCCCTCAATATTTCCCCTACTCCCTCTCCATCACCCTTGCACTTCGATTTGTACCCTTTAAGCACTTGATAGTCACCCTACCCTTAGCCCTTACAGCACTTACTCATTTAATTGTATTTACAAAGCACTTACTGTGTGCAGAGCACTGTACTAAGTGCTTGGGAGAATACAGTATAATAATAAACAGACATTCCCTGCCCACAATGAGCTTACAGTCTAGAGTGGGGGAGACTGACATTAATATAAATGAATTATAGATATGTACATAAGGGCTGTGGGGCTGGGAGGGGTAATGAACAAAGAGAGCAAGTCAGGGTGATGCAGAAGGGAGTGGGAGAAAAGGGGGGCTTAGTCAGGGAAGGCCTCTTGGAGACGTGCCTTAGATAAGACTTTGAAAGGGGGGAGAGTAATTGTCTGTCAGATTTGAGGAGGGAGGGCATTCCAGGCCAGAGGCAGGATGTGGGCGAGGGGTCAGCAGTGAGATAGACAAGATCGAGGCAGAGTGAGAAGGTCAGCATTAGAGGAGCATTTAATGTCAATGGTGAGGCGTTTTTGCTTGATGCGGAGGTGGACAGGCAACCACTTGAGTTTCTGTTTCCCCCTCTAGACTGTAAGCTCCCTGTGGGCAGTAAACATGTCTATCAACTGTGTTGGACTGTACTCTCCCAGGTGCACAGAGGAAGAGCACAATAAACACCATTAATTTAGTGACTGACAGTGAGGTATAGAAACAAAACAACAGCATCTGCAGAGAGAAAACATGTCAGCAAAGGGATAATCCTTCTAAGACATGTCTTCTGCTTTCAAGGCATTTATAATCTAGTGGGACAATATGCTATGCACCCAGTAGAGGCAAAATAATCAGATCAGTCAGTCTCTGCGCCACGTTGGGCTCACAATCATTTTACAGATGAGACAACCGAGGCAAAGAAAGTTTCAGTGACTTGCCAGTGGCAGAGCTGGGGCTAGGACCCATGTCTCCTGATTCCTAAGATGCATGTTCTTTTCACCTGGCCATTTTGCCTCTCACTAGGCCATGCTGATTTTACCATTAGTGGCAACCTCTTCATAATCGGAGGAAAACTATTTTCGGGCAAGCCAAGAACATCATCAGGCTCAAGAGTGGTTCTAGACTTCTTGTACCTGTTGGCCCACAATGGGTTACAGTGGAGAAGTGTGGAATGCAGAAGGGAAAAGTCAAGGACGCTATGAGGCACAATCCCTACAAACTAGGATCAATGCCAAGAACCATAACCATCCTCCAAGAGGCCTTTCCTAAGGCCTCATTTTCTCTATCTGTCCTCCCCTCTGCATCATCTATGAACTTGCCTGCCCCACACTTAAGCACTATGATTCTCATCCCATCTCCATAGCACTTATGTATCTTTTTACTCTACTAATTTCCCTACCTGTATTTTATTTTAAGTCTGTCACGTCAAAGACTGTACACTCCTTATGGGCATAGATGGTGTCTACCAACTCTACTGTATTGTACTTTTCCATGCGCTTAGTACAGTAATCTTCCCAACAGTAAACCCGCTCTATATGTTGCCAACTTGTACTTCCCAAGTGCTTAGTACAGTGCTCTGCACACAGTAAGCGCTCAATAAATATGATTGATTGATTGACTGATTGATCACACTTCCTCCAAGAATGCCGTTGCCAATTTTGGAAGTCAAAATCCTGGCCTGACCTAGTAATGACATTTTTTAATGTTCTCATGTCTCTGAAAGGAACACAGATCTTCCCATGGCCAAAACTCAAGATACCAATTCATTGTTAGCCACAACATTATTTTCATGTCTGTCTCCTCTGCTAGACTCCAAATTCTTTGACGGCAGAGATCGTGTCTATTAATTCTCTTTAACTTTCCCAAAGCATCTAGTACAGTGCACCGCATACAGCAGACACTCAACAAATACCATTTAATAAGAGCAGGTTGCTCTTTCCCATTTTCAAAGTCCTTTTAAGCCATAACTTCTCCAGGAGACCTTCCCTATCCATCTCTAAATCTCACGTTACCTCCCCGCAAAACTGCAACAGCAGCCCTTCCACGCCACATAAGCACTTATGTTTTCGTGACTGGAATTGCTATGTCCATGTCTTAAATACCCGGAACTACTTTGTCTGTAACTTAAGTATCTGCCTTGTTTGTTAAATTGTAAACTCCCTGAAGGCTGGGACTGTGCTCTCCCAAACTCTTAGTACATTACTCTGCACCCCACCTGTGCTCAATAAATGCTTGTATAAATGCTTTATCCTGTACCTACCTCAGTACTTAACACAGCCCTTGGGTCATTATTACTGATTGATTGACATATTTAGGGCAAGGTCTGAGCACGTATACTCCCACTGCACAAATTTCTTGTACAACTCCCTTGCCCTGCCTCTTTTCCTTACCATTACCACACAGACTCCACCCTCTCCACCTCTCATTTGCAATAGCGGGGTGGGGAATCCCACAGTTCGGTCCCTGAAAGTGTGGCAAACGAGGCTGGTATGTGGTTCCATCTCATGGTCAAATGAGGAGCATCTCACCGTCCACCTCTGGAACGGGATACGTTGGGCAAAAGATTTCTAAGCTTAGCCTTCTCTTGACTTTTCAGAATCCTAAGGGCAAAAGCAATTGCAGCTAGTCATAGTACCTGCCTCAGGCTCTGACTCATAAGTGAGGTTACTAAGGGGAAATCAGTCACACGTTAAAGAGACCAGTTCTGATCAACTGCTGGCAGGAAGAGTAGCTAGAAGGGATGGAAGAACTAAATTAGGTCCAGAGGTCTAATTTTTAGGCCTGGTGACTAACCTTGAAGTGGAAATGTGATTGCTGGGTTTTACCCAGTTACGAGAACCCCTTTGGCCACATTCATTTGACATTTAATAAAACTGCTCTGACTGGAAAAGGTATCACAACTTCCCAGAAACTTTATTAATCACACATTCTCCTTGAAAAATTCTACCATTCGGCACATCTTATCCACTCCTCATATTACACACTAGTTTAGAAGAGAGATGTGTTTCTGTCCTGGAGCTAAAACAGTTGTCTCATTAGGTATGCACGGATACAGCTACTGAAACCAATTTTCAGTAGCTACATGTTATGAAGAGGAAAACTTCCTAATTTATAAAGAGACAAGTTATAACACTGCAATTGCAATATAGTTTGAAATGAAATTTTATATTACTTTGGGGAGAAAAATATGATAAAATACAGAAATACCTTGAATCCATACTAGCAGTGACAGTGTAGGCGTTTGAGAGATGGGATGCAGGGGAAAATACACAAATTTCAAATGGAAATTAAATATAAAATGTTAATTGCTGAAAAGCCAAAACATCATCTTAAGATTTCATAACCAGAACGGTAATACAGTATTGTTCCATCAGCCACTGTCAGAGGTAGGAGTTTACCTCTAAGACACTACTTAGTTGCAACATATATGAGGGGTGGTTTCAGCAGTCAATCGGTCTGTCAGTTGTATTTATTAAGCACATGCTGTCTGCAGAGCACTGTACTAAGCCCTTGGGACAGTACAATATAACAGACACACTTCCTTACCATAAAGAGCTTACAGTCTAGAGGGGAAGATGGACACTAATATAAATATATAAAATTACAGATATGTACATAAGTGCTATGGGGCTGGGGCCGGGGGGATTAACAGAAGAAGCAAGTCAGGGTGACACAGAAGGGAGTGGGACAACAGGAAAGGGCTCAGTCAGGGAAGGCCTCTTGGAGGAGATGTGCCTTCAATAAGGCTTTGAAGAGGTCGGGGGAAAAGTAATTGTCTGTCAGATATGAAGAGTGAGGGTGTTCCAAGAGAGAGGCAGGATTTGGGCAAGGGGTCAGCAGGAAGCCAGACAAGACAGCTACAGTGAGAAGGTTAGCATTAGAGGAGCAAACTGTGCAGGCTGGGTTGTAGCAGGGGAGTAGCGAAGGCGGGAGGAGGGGGCAAGGTGATTGAATGCTTTAAAGCCGACAAAAAGGAGTTTCTGTTTGATACGGAGGTGTTTGGGCAACCATTGGAGGTTCTTGAGGAGTGGGGACATTTTTGCAGTAAAATTATCTGGGCAGCCGAGTGAAGTATGGATAGGAGTGGGGAAAGACATCAGGCAGGGAGGTCAACAAGATAGAGTAATCAAGGTGGGATAGGATGAGTGCTTGGACTAATGTGGTAGTAGTTTGGATGGAGAGGATAGGGCATAGCTTAATGATGCTGTGAATGTCAAACCGACAGAATTTAGTAGAGATTAATTCATCTGAAGAGCTAACACGAATCAATATTTAAAATTGTGCAGTTAAGATCACACAAACACAAAACTATTTCTAATATTTAATACGTCTAGCACCTTAAAAAATTTTCGGATTGAAATGGCTATGTTTTTCAGCAGTGTTTTACCAGTTCCACGGGAAAGTTTTGGGTAATGAAGAAATTTAATTGAAGCTTGAACTTTCAAAAAAAAAGAAAAAGAGTACGATTTTCTTAAAACTCCCTCCTCCAATTGGGCCATCATGTGCTCTTCTTTGTCATTTAGTGGATACAGTATTGGCCTGGGAGCCAGAAGGACCTGGGTCCTAATCCTAGCTGCTCCACTTGTCTGTTGTATGACCTCGGGCACATCACTTCACTGTGTCTCAGTTACCTTATCCCCTTAATGGGCATTAAGACTGTGAGCCCCATATGGGACATGAACTGTGTCCAACCTGATTAGCTTCTATCTATCCCAGTGCTTAGTACAGTGCCTGGCACAGAGTGCTTTACAAATGCCATAAAAAAAAGAGAGGCCACAGAGCAAGTGAAGGTGCAGTGACTAGGTTATTAAAGGCTAGTACTGATGGTGGAGGGAGACTTGTACCCCCCACCTTCACTTTTCTTCCACCTTGCAACTCCTAATATTATGCATAAGATGTCTATATATGTGGGTGTACATATATGCTGACTGTTACCTAGGAGTTTTGCTACTATCAGCATCTCTCTCTCACCCGCTGCTCGCCAGGAGAGTCAAAAACAGACTCTGTCCCAGGCAAATGGCTGGGATTTGCAGTCACTTGGCAGGCAAGTAAAAACACATTTTTTTAAAAAATACATGATTAGGATATCTCGAAACACGATTACTCTCCAAACGGCCGGTGTAAAAAGCAGCCATTTATATTGAAAATGGTTTCATCCCACAGCACTTCGGGTACATTTGTGGACATGATGCTTTTTCACTGCTACTCGGAAATCACCTCCTCCACTATCTGGAGGCCTTTAAATGGAACGGGGCTAGGTTCCCAATCCGGCACTCCTGGAGTGTGACCAGGTCTGTCCAGAATCAGTCCAGATGGGTGGCAGTCATGACAAGAGTGGCTGAGGAATAACCAGCAGCCCACAAAGCACTGGGCATACCCTTAAAAGAGCACTAGCCCTCTACCTGTTAGGTTAAGTGCTCCAACACCACCATCTGAGGTACATTTTAAACCTGGTCTTGGAAGGTTGCGGCGGGTGGCGGGGAGGCTGACGCGCTACCCTGTTTTTCTCATTAGTCAAAGACAACAGATCTAAGTCTACAGCCCTCTGAAGTGAAGCGCTCCGATCTAGAGTTCCAGATGAGTATGGCTACAGCACCAACCAGAGCACTGAGGATCCGGGCCTTCCATCAATCAATCACATTTATTGTGCGCAGAGCATCATACTAAGCGCTTGGAAGAACACAATACGACAGAGTTGGAAGACACGTTCCCTGCCCACAATGAGCTAAAAGTATAGTGGGGACTTAAACCTTAATATAAATAAGTTATGGATATGTGTGTAAGTGCTGTGGGGTTTAGGTTGGGGTGAATAAAGGGGTCAAATCCAAGTGCGAGGTAGATGCAGAAGGGAGTGGGAGAAGAAGAGGTGAGGGTTTAGTCGGGGAAGGCCTCTCCAAGATGTGCCTTCAATAAGGCTTTGAAGGTGGGGAGAGTGATCGTGTGGCGGATACAAAGAGAGAGGGATGTCCAGGCAATAGACAGAACGTGGGCAAGTGGTCGGAGGGGAGACAGACAGAACTGATGTACAATGAAGAGGTTGGCATTAGGAGCGAAATGCCCAGGGTGGGTTGTAGTACAAAATCAGGGACGTAAGGAAGGTGGGGACAAGTGATTGGGTGCTTGATAAGGAGTTTCTCTTTGATACGGAGGTAGATGGGTAACCTCTGGGATTCCTGAGAAGCAGAGAAACATGGACCGGACATTTCTGTAAAAAAACGATCCGGGCAGCAGAGTGAATTGTGGACTGAAATGGGGAGAGACAGGAGGCAGAGAGGTCAGCAAGGAGGCTGATGCAGAAGTCGAGGTGGGACAGGATAGCACAGTGGACAGAGGACGGGCCTCGGAGTCAGAAGGACATAGTTTCTAATCCTGGCTCTGCCGCTTGCTTGCAGTGTAACCTTGGGCAAACCACTTCACTTCTCTGTGCCTCAGTTACCTCATCTGTTAAATGGGGGTTGAGACTGTGAGCCATATGTGGGACAGGGACTGTGTCCAACCTGATAAACTTGTATCTACCCCTGCGCTTAAATACAGTGCCTGGCACATAGTTAGTGCTTAACAAATACCACAATTATTATTATAAATAATAATAAATATCACAGTTTGGATGGGGAGGAAAGGGTGGATGTCAAGCCATCCACACAGACCCCCAGTTTTTATATTCAACCTGTTTAAATCAATAAACGAAAACTCTGAAAGTGACAAGCCAATTTACCTAAAGAAATAGATGGTTATGGAAAAAAAGATGTGACTTGTTACAGTAAATATCATTCAAACTTGTCAAAATGATGAAAAGCCAGGCAAATCGAAAACTAACACGATGGAAAATAGCTACTAAACTTGGATTTTTGAACATTAGTGGTTTTATACCAGTGAGTGAAAATATCAAGCAGACATCTACTCAAAATATCTATATCTCAAAAGAACATGTAATACTACCGCTTTTTTTTTTTTTTGGTCCCACTGAAATAAGTCTGAAAAGACAAACAGAGGCCCCCTAAGAGACTTAAAAAAAGGGGTTTACCTTAAAAAGTACAATGGGCCTAGATCGTTGCGAGTCGGATCTCTTGGAAGAAAGAGCTTTGGGACGTCTCACATCAACCACCCAGTTGTGTGAAACCCTCAAAGCCTGCCTCCTCTAATGTTTAAAAATAAACTAGAGTCCCAAAGAGTTTAATCAATATCTATCTATACTGTAGACTCGCTGTGGGCAGGGAACATGTCCACCCACCATGTTATACTGTACTCTCCAATGCTTTTAGTACAGTGATCTGCACACAGAACGCTCTCAATAAATACGATTGATCGAATACAAATAGGAACAGCATAACCCTTGGATATTTTCTGTGATATTGGGCCCTAGACACAAATTAAATGTTCAGCAGTGCTGGCAGTTGCATGTTTTAGGTACTTTTGTGATTCTCTGAACACTACTTATTTTATGCAGCAGCAAAATGGGGAAAATCCTCACACTCCACTGAGTCTTCCCATCCAATTTTCCATTCACACCTATTTTCATACAGACAAAGCTTTTTCACAGTTGTCACATTTACCCAGTAGATTTTATTTGCTTTAGACGCTGCCATTTAGCAGACTTGCAGAACATACTTTACTGGAGCGACTAAATCAACTGCATTTACTGTACACTTATTGCATTCACAGCGCTGCACTAAATGCTTTCGGGAGTACAAGAAGAGCAAGAGGCCAGGTCCCTGCCCCTAAGGACCCCCCCAATCCAATAGGGGAGACAGACACAAATGACTTTCAGACAGTGGGAGCAGGAGAAAGAAGAACAAGGCTGAAACTTTTGACTATAGGAATGTGCTGGGGAAAATAGATAAGTATAAATAAAGATGGGGAGAGAGTCGTGGATTTGCAGATTTGAAGGGGAAGGCTGGTCCAGGCATGAGGAAGAAGGAGCATGGCCCAGTAGATAACGCATGGGACTGGGAGTCGGAAGGACCTGAGTTCTAATCCTGGCTCCTCCACGCCTGCTGTTTGACCTTGGGCAGGTCACAACTTCTCTGAGGATCAGTTAACTCATCTGTAAAATGGGGATTAAGACTGTGAGCCCCATGTGGGACACGGACTGTGTCCAACCTGGACATCTTGTATCTGCCCCTGTGCTTATAACAGTGCCTGGCACATAGTAAGCCCTTAACAAATACCATTTTTGTTATTATTGTTAAGAGCATGAAGCAGGAGTTTAGAGAGCTGTTAGGTAAGAGTGCACTGGTAGAGTGGCTTGAGACCAAGAATCAAAAGTTTCTGCTTGACGTAGAGAGAAATGGGTAAATATTCACATTTTTGGAGAGTCACGGAGAAACACGTGCCCAACAACATTTTTGAAAGATGATTAAGGGTGCAGAGTGTAAAACAGACTGGGGAGGGGTGAGGCTGCAGGAAAGGAAACAAGAGAGATGGTTGAGGTGGTAGTGTCATGAGTTTATAGCGCGGTAGATGCTGTTTGGATGGTAAAGAAGGAGCCAATCTGGGAAGTGCTGTGCTGTGCAAGAAAACTTGGTAAAATTTACCAAGAGACTGAAAATGAAAGTGACACAGAGACGTTAGGGGTGATTCAAAGGTCAAAAAGCCGGCACACAACTTGCTAATTTTGGAACTTTCTGGGTTAAGGGGGACTACAATCCAGTTGAACTTGTGCACAAATACTGTCCTGCCTTTCCCCACATTTTCTACTGATGTTTGACCTGCCCCACTTTTGTAAATGCCAAGCAGATGAGTAAAACCAATAGAAGAGCCCTGAAAGCATTTATCACACTTACCATTGATTTAATACAATAACAGAATACTCATAAGGAGGAATGGATTAGGTGCCTAGAGGTACGGGAATGCAATTACAGAAGTAGTGTTGTGTTCTAATCCTGGCTCTGCCACTTGTCTGTTGTATGGCTCTGGGCAAGTCATTAACTTCTCTGTACCTCAGTTGCCTCATCTGTAAAATGGGGATTAAGAGTGTAAGCCCCATGTGGGACATGGACTGTGTCTGACCTCTCTTGTATCTACCCCAGTGCTTAGAACTTACTATATGCCTGGCATATAGAAAGCACTTAAATACTATTAAAAAAGGGCAATTTTAAGATTTTATCACACAAGGATTTGTATTTTAGGATTTTAGGTTTAAAGGTTCTCTCACATTATGCTATCAAATCAAGGGTTGCAAGAGTTACCCCAAGAACAGTGCACAAAATGATCAACCTGTATTTTGAAGGATAAATTCATTTCTGCAGGATTAAAATGGCAAAATCTTATTCTACTTTGTAACGTTTGCCATATACGACCTCCTACACCTTGAGCAGCATACTCTCCAAAGTACATGAGGGTCCAGCTAAACACACAATACAACTCACACTGATACTAAAATAGATAGTTGCAACCAATTCAAATATGTCTAAAAGTAGCCAGTTTATCACCTAAGCACAATTAGAACAACACTTTTATAGACATCTGTCACTGGAATCCCACCAAATGATAAGCAAAAGCCTAAACTGGCAGTTTTTAGAAGCAATCTATGGAAAGGGTACTTGACAGAGTCAGGAGACCTGGGTTCTAATCCCAGTTCTGCCACTGACCCCCTGTGAGAACTTGGGAAAGTTATTTAATTTCTCCGTCCCCGGTTTCCAAGGTGTAAAACAGGGATCGACCCTCTTCCCCTCCTCGGGGACATTGTGAATATAGATAAGGTCATTTCTAGGAAGATTTATAAGCTTTTAGGAAGAAGCAAACTCTAGGAATCAAGATAAACAATGCCCCGGGCTCTGACTGGCAGAGATACGCAATGAGACCCAGATTTGACAGACTTGGCACAGCCTGGAAGAAGGGCCAACAATGGGTCAGTCCCCAGGGAAGCCTGAAGGCAGCTGGATCTGGGACTGGATGAAAATATTGAGGTTGGGGGGGAACCAGCATGGTATGGAATGAATGCGCCTGGCCCGGCCTGGAGGTGGGAGGCAGGGGTCAGACCGCAGGGGTCAGTCGGAGCAATCCCGAGGTTGTGCAACTAGGAGATAGCCAGAGGTCCGGAGGTTGCTGAGATCTGGCACAATGCTCAAGTGATGGGCTTTTATTTGGCCAAGCAGAGTTCGAGTCAAAATAGCCAGAAGTGGCTGGACCTGGTATAGACTGAGGAAACAGGCAGCCAGATGCGAGAAGCCCGGGGCTGACCAGTAAAGCACCGGGTGGAGGGATTCCGGTTTAGCCTGGAAGCAGAGGCTTGGCTGTAGGATACAAGAAGAGGAGGAGAGGTGGCAGAGGAGAGGGAGAAGGGGAGATGAAGAGGCAGGGAGAAAGAGGAAAAAAGCGTCTTTAGGAAAAGAGAAACAGGGAGAGGAGAAAGGGACATAAGACAACATAATCAACAATGAGGAAATATGAGGGAAAATGGGGACAAGAAACTCAGAAATGTTTCATGAGTTTCCAGGACAGTGGAAAGGGCATGTGGCTGGGCACCAGAATATCTGGGTTTTAGTCCTAGCTGTGCCATTTGCCTTCTGAGTGACCTTGGGTGTGTCACCTGCCTTCTCTGGGCCTCAGTTTCCCCCATCTGTAAAACAGGAGTAAGATAACAGCTCTCCCTCTTCCAGTGTGGGACTGGGATGTGTCTGATTTCACTACCCTGTATCTACCCAAGTGCTTAGCAGAGCTTGCCTCACAGTACGTGCTTGGTAAATACCATCAGCACCGTCAATCAAAATTATCTGAGGGCGTACTGGGTTCAGAGCACTACACTAAGCATTTGGGAGAATACAGTAGTTAGAAAACGTGATCCCAACCCTTAAAGAGTTTATCATTTGAGAGGGAGAGACAGACATGGAAATAAATCATTTAGACAGGTAAAAGGAGATGGGCTGGTTTACAATGTGAATACCTATTAGACCGTAAGCTCGTCACGGGCAGGGAGTGTGTAATGTATTCTCCCAAGCGCTTAGTACAATGCTCTGCACACAGTGTGTGCTCAGTAAATGCCACTGATTGCTATTAAGGTCATGCTGGCAGTCCAGTGGAAAGACATTACTCTTGGGAACCGGGATCACTTGCCCTTAATGAGCTTGCTATCTATTTCACTGGTAAAATGAAACCATCAAGCATCAATTCCAAAAAATGTCACCTGGGTCTTTCCAGTCACTTGCTCCTCCTGCCCCTTCTCCCTAGCAGCATCTCAAGAGATCTCCTGCCTCCTCTTAAAATCTACCACCTATAAATGCGCCTCTAATTCCATTTGTTGGCACTTTCTTAAACACTTGACTCCCTCCTTGACGACTCATTCTCCAGTGGCTTCTTGCCCACTGCTTTCTAACATGGCTATATATCCTCATCCTATAAAATAAACCCTCCCATGACACCACTTCACACTCTATTTATTGCCTCCTACCATTCCTTTCCAAATTCCTTGAGCAAATTGCTTCCACTTCCTCTCCAATTCTCTCCCTGACCCCCTGAAATCTGGCTTCCATCCCCACCACTCCGTGCAAACTTCCCTCTCCAAGATCACCAATGACTTCCTTTTCTTGCCAAATCCCACAGATTCTGCTCCACCCCAATTCTCCTACATCTC
The DNA here is from genome assembly GCF_015852505.1 of Tachyglossus aculeatus. Taxonomy (NCBI): domain Eukaryota; kingdom Metazoa; phylum Chordata; class Mammalia; order Monotremata; family Tachyglossidae; genus Tachyglossus; species Tachyglossus aculeatus. The sequence continues at coordinate 67,410,874 of NC_052076.1, forward strand.
TCTTCTGCCTTTAACAATGTGGCTCATGCCCTTCTCCTGGAAACACTACCTTATTTTTGGCTTCCCTGATGCTGTCCTCTCCTGGTTCTCTTCCTATCTCTCTGGCTACTCTGCTTCCTCCCTCCTCCTCTACCTTCCCACCGCACCAATCAATCAATCAATCAATCGTATTTATTGAGCGCTTACTGTGTGCAGAGCACTGTACTAAGTGCTTGGGAAGTACAAGTTGGCAACATATAGAGACAGTCCCTACCCAAGAGTGGGCTCACAGTCTAAAAAATCCACCACACCTGGGGGATTCCTCAAGGCTCAGTCCTGGGTCCCCTCCTATTCTCCATCTACACCCACTCCACTGGAGAACTTATTCCCTTCCAAAGCACTCTCTCGACCTCTCTCCTCTGTAGTCTCACATTTCCTCCTGCCTTCGGAACATCTCTACGTGGTGGTCCCACCGGAACCTCAAACTTAACGCGTCCAAAACTGAACTCCCTGTCTTTCTTCTTCCATGGATTTTCCCAACACTACGGACAACCTCTCTATTCTTCCTGTCCCACAAGCCCACCTTTGATTCCCTTCTCTCATTCAACCCTCATATCCAGTCAGTCACTAAATCCTGTTCTATCTTCACAACAACCCTAGATTCCACCCCTCCCTCGCCAATCATACTGCTATTATTTTATTCCAAGCACTTGCCATATCCTGCCTGGATATACTGTATCAGCCTATCCCCACTCAGGCCATACTTTGCTGCTCGGATCACCTTTCTAAAAAAAATCATTCTGAATACATCTCCCCACTCCTCAAAAGCTTCCAATGGTTGCTAATCCACTTTCACATCAAACAGAAACACCTTACAAATGTCTTTGAGGCACTTAATCAGCTCTCCCCCTCCAATCTTACCTCTCTGATCTCTTACCATCAGTCACTGGCATGTATTAAGTACTTTCTGTGTTCAGAGCACTGTACTACACACGAGGGAGACTACAATACAACAGAGTTTGAAGACACGTCCCCTGCCGACAAGGAGCTTACAGTGTAAAGGGGAAAACAGACATTAAAATAAATTGTGGATGTTCCACAGACACCTCAAACTACACAGGCCCAAAATAGAACTCTTTATCTTCCCATTCACACCCTGTCCTCCCCTTGTCTTTCTCATCACTGAAGACATTACCAACAACCTCCCTACCTCACAAACCTCTAATCTTGGCACTGTCCTAGACTCATCTCTCTCATTCCACCCACATATTCTGTCACCAAATTCTGTTGGTTCTACTGTCACAACATTGCTAAAATCTGCCCTTTCCTCTTCAAATTGCCACACTGCTGATCCAAGCACTTACCCTAGCCTGCCTTGACTACTGCATCTGGCCTCCTCACTGACCTTTCTGCCTCCTGCCCCTCCCTACTCTAGTTCATACTTCGCTCTGCCGCCCAGATCATTTTACTAAAAAAAAACCCATTCAGTCCATGTCCCTCCACTCAAGAACCTCCGCTGGTTGATCATCCACCTCCGAAACAAACAAAAACTTCTTACCAATGGCTTTAAAGAGCACGATCGGTTTGCCCCCTCCTACCTTACTTCCCTCCGCTGGCCCCTGGTCTTATCTATCTCGTCACCAACCCACCAACCCCTTTCCAGTGTCCTCCCTCTGGACTGGAACTCCCTCCCCAACCATATACGCCAGACCACCACTCTCCCGACCTTCAAAGCTTCATTAAAGTCACACCTCCTCCAAGAGGCCTTCCCCAATTAAGCCCATTACCCCCCGGCTCCCTCTCCCTTCCGTGCCGTCTATGACCCTTGGGGCTTTTGGCATTCATCCCACCTTCTACCCCATGGCACTATGTATAAATCCAAATATTATATATTTATTTATATTCACGTCGTCTCCCGCTCCAGACAGTAAGGCTGCGGGCAGGGGATGTGTCTACTAACTCTGCTATGCTGTTCTCACTCTCACAAGTGTTTAGTACAATGCACTCCCTGCACACTGTAAGCTTTCTGTAAATGCCATTGATCGACTGATTGATGAGTACACAAGTGCTGTGGGGCTGAGGGTGGGGTGAATACCAAGTGCCTCTAACTGAATAACCACCTAGGTTCTTTTGCCGCAAAGACAGGCCCAACGGGAATACTGAAAAATAGCTGGCTACAGCGGGCAAACACCACAGTGGCTCATGGTACAGAATCGCCCCTACGCTGAAGTCACTTCGGCCAAACATCGGCCCTCTCCGTAAAGGCCCTGGATGCACACTGTGCAATACGCTGCACCTGTGCCTTCCTACTGACTGGTTACAGTCCATGCCCCAGACAAAATACGACTGTTGGAGACTTGTGAGGGGCTGCTGTACGAGCCACCAGCAACGGAACCGATTCCTCTACCCAGGTTCTCAATCCTGAGGGCTCAGGACCGTGGCTTATCCGCTCTCCCATCATCACTAGAAATAATAATAATAATTATAATGATGGTATTTGTTAAGCGCTTACAATGTGCAAAGCACTGTTCTATGCGTTGGGGGGATACAAGGTGATCAGGATGTCCCACGTGGGGCTCACAGTCTTCATCCCCATTTTACAGATGAGGGAACTGAGGCACAGAGTGACTTGCCCAAAGTCACACAGCTGACAGGGCTCGAATTTGAACCCATGACCTCTGACTCCAAAGCTCAGGCTCTTTCCACTGAGCCACGTGAATTACACCTCATGATATCCAAAAGCACACAGTGGATTTATCAAACTCCCTAGATGAAAACACTTGAATGAACTGAGTTTTCCCTTTGATGATTTTACCTTATTTAATGAAACCATCACGGATTAATATCTGAAGGTCTACTGGGTTCAGGATTTGGTGCTACACATTATTTCTCTGTTCTAAATCTTGATGATGTATGAAGCAGCTAATTTAACTTCAGGCAGATGAACATAAACTCAAAAGAAATGAACAGGGGACCAAAAAAGCTAGAGATAAAGACTGGGAAAAATGCATTTCATTTCAATGATTATTACAAAGAATGCAAAAAAAAAAATCACGAAAATTAGGTATTATACATTGAGATTGAATAAAAACTACCTGGAGAAAATACTCATGTCAGATAAACACGGAAACGTGTGTGAATTCAATACAAATCTTAGAAAAGGAAAGGGACTTTTGAAACCTCAGGACAAGTTAAAACAAGATAGGAATGTGCACTTTTGCTATCATTTCTTTAGAAACCAATTCCTTTATACCAATGTATTTCACGTTTTAATTTTTTCTTGAAAAAATCCTGTGATTTCAGCGTGAACATAAAAATCAAAGCTAACCTAAATAGAATAAAATGACTCCTTTATAAAGGGAGTCATTTTCCAGTGTTGTAAAGGCATGGGAAGATAGCGTATTTTTTAATGCTCCTCAACAATTTAATGTAATTGCTGTTTAACTTTAGGTAATTATTTTGTGAGGAGGAGGCAACTTCTTTAGACAGATTTCACAGATTGAAAAGAAATCTTCAATGGAAGCGCTGTTCTGAAATTACCGTGGAAAATGCAAGAGCAGTTGGATTGAATGGCTAACTCTAGATCACAGGAGTGACAAGAGTCAGTGACATGGTCATTTTTGGATAGGACTGTCACTGTGGACCTTTTTCTACTACCAGTCATTTTTGTATCATTTCACTGTAACAATGTTTTGACGAAGAAATGGGTAAATGCTCTTTATGGGCCAACCTTGGGACTAACAATTCATCTAGCTCCTAAAAATTGAGTCAAGACAAAATGCTGCAAGGGGGAACCGATTTTCTCATAGGAACAAAGGTATAAATGAGATATTGGCTTCGAAAACACAGTTACCTCATTTTCACCAAATTCAAGTTCTCAATCCACCATCAATGAGTGACATAACCAAATTCATATGCGTCTATTGAGTCAAGAGCTTACTGTGTGCCAAGCAGTGCTCTAAGCGCTGGGGTAGATACAAGATAAACAGGATGTCCCACGTGGGGCTCACAGTCTTAACCTCCACTTTATAGATGAGGTAACTAAGGCCCAGAGAAGTTAAGTGGCTTGCCCAAGGTCACATAGCAGACAGGTGTCAGAGCCGGGATTAGAACCCATGACCTCTGGCTCCCACTGCTTACTATGTGCCAAGCACTGCTCTAAGCACTGGGGTAGATACGAGGTAATCAGGTTGTCCCATGTGGGGCTCACAGTCAATCTCCATTTTACAGATGAGGTAACAGGCACAGAGAAGTTAAGTGGCTTGCCCAAGGTCACACAGCTGACAAGTGGCGGAGCCGGGATAAGAAGCCCATGACCTCTGACTCCCAAGCCTGTGCTCTTTACACTAAGCCAGGCTGCTAAGCGCTGGGGTGGATACAAGCAAATCGGGTTGGACACAGTCCCTGTTCCACGTGGGGTTCACAGTTTCATTCCCCATTTTGCAGATGAGGTAACTGAGGCACAGAGAAGTGAAGTGACTTGCCCAAGATCACACTGCAGACAAGTGGCGGAACTGGGATTAGAAACCAAGACCTTCTGACTTTCGGGCTTGCGCTCTATACACTACGCCAGAAAATAATTATGGTATTTGTTAAGCACTTACTATGCGTCAGCCACTGTGCTAGGCACTGGGGTGGATACAGTGCTCAGCACTTAAAACAGTGCTCGGCACAAAGGAAACGCTTAACAAATACCATTGTTATTATTGTTATTACAAGCATATCGGGTGTGTCGACCTTCTCTGGTGCTCTGTAATCAGGCAAATCCCCTTCCCTCCATCTGGTTACTCCCACTCCTCTCCCTTATACTTTCTCCTCTCTCAGCTTTGAAAATGATTTCCCCATTTCCCTACAACTGCTATTAGTCCTCCACTATACACAGTAAAAGGAGTAAACTCCACAGAGGAGGCTAGGTGTCATGAAGCTGAAATCGATGTGCTCTAAATCTGAAACGTGGTACATTTACAAGCCCTGGAATTCACTGTAACTCAAAATACTGCCTGACATCAGAAGAGCCAACTTTTCAATTTGAGGGCTGGGGCAAAAAGGGAACAGGGATCTTAGAGAAGATGGGGACTAGGAGGAACCAGAGAGCTAATGGGCCAGAAGGTTACCATTTTAGATCCCTTCTGCCCTGACTGGAAACTCTTTGGCCTTGTCAAAAATCTGGGATGAGTGAAATAGGGAGCCTGGTTTAAACAATTCAAACAGAGCCCCTTCACCCAAAATAAAGCTGGCACTTTGGCTACCTGAAAGATCAATATAAAACTCACCAGTGGATTCTGGTTGGTTTTCTTGCCCCTGTACTAGATGAAACTAATGTCAATTCAAATCAAGAACATGATCCATTTTAAGATTAAACATCTTCATTAACCTTTCTTCTTCTTGGTGGTATTTATGGGTTTCTGATTCCAAGAGCTATTCTAAGATTCTTATGATAGTCTTTTGGTCTGAAAAAAACTTAAGTTGGTGGAATTTTTGCTTTTAATTTGAAACACATCAGTGTGAATTTGCAGAACTAGGACATAATTTTCAGAACTTCCAGTCTTTCTCTTTCTTGCCCAGTGTAAGAGGAAGGCTGAACCTTATCAACTTAGCTCTTAGTTATAATTTCCCACCCTTAAGCACTGCAATCCACTCTGTTGAGCAAAAATAAATGGAAAAGGGAAAAAACTGCAGAGTTCACATATTTTCTTCCTATGCTTCCAGACCAGTGGTATGAGGCATTTAATATCTGTGTAACTGCATACAATAAAAGAGAAATCAAAACAGTTGAATAAATATGGACGTTCAGTACATCAAAACTTTAAGTACTGGTAATCATAACCCATTTGCTATCTGAACTACTTTCTTTTAAATGCGGTTAATCTTAAATATATACAAATATATTGTAGGGAAACTAGAAGCCACTGGATTTTTTGTTATATCACCTTTCCACACCCATTTCCCTGCTTCTCTTCCCCCACCCACCACACACACTCGCTTTTATCTTTGGTTCTCCCATTTCCCTTCGTGACCTCCTTAGCCAGGCCTCTTTCGGTCTTCCTTCCGCAACCTTGTTCCATTTGACTTGGTAACTCCGATACCCAGAAATCTACGATTTTAGGGCAAAACTAGAATTTTCAAGTTCAAATATTTTCTTAAGCTCTTAGAAGTTCACACTGGTAATTCGAATTCCACTGGTTTCACATTTCAACAGTTGGTAAGGGTCACCATTAACAGGGTTAATGTATACTAGCAATGACTATATGAATTCACCTCCTTTCCCCCAGTCAAAAACAGAGAAGTGAACCAACTCATTTCTTCCAAGCTTCAGCACCGTTTCATATTCCACTTCCTTTAATTTTCCCTTGGAATAAACATGTTTGCAGGAGAAGATTGACAGAGATTAGGCTGTTCTGTAAACCAATTCACTTGACATGAAAAAGGAATTAAATCAAACTTCAACAGTCAGGGTCTACTATTCATGAAAAACCCAACTGCCCTCTATGCAATCAAATCAATTCATTTAAAGCGAGATGTATTCCCTGCAAGGGTCCTGGAATCTGAGTGAGGCCAATACAACAAAAAAGAACTAAACTCGGATTTCACCTGATTAAAAGGCCAAGTTCTCCAATTTCAAGGGAGATGGTGAAATAAGGAACAAAACCCTAACAATAAGACTTCAAATCAATATGTCTGCATATGAAAGTTAAAAGTTTGGGTGTCTTCCTACTCCAAAGATCGGACAAAGCACCATAAAGGGGACTGTGGTGTAGCAGAAATAGCTCAGGCCTGGGAGTCGAAGGGCCTGGGTTCTAATCCTGTCTCTGCTAGTTTCCTGCTGTGTGACTGGGGGCAAGTCACTTAACTTCTCTGTGCCCTGGCTTCCTTACCCATAAAATAGAGACTCGATGCCTGTTCACCCTCCTACTTAGACTGTGAGCTCCCTGTATGACGGGGACTGACCTGATTAATTTATATCTACCCCAGCGCTTAGAACAGTGTTTGGCACATACTAAGTGTTTAACAAATACAATGGTTACAATTATTATTATTATTATGCACTGGAGCTCAGGTCTTCTGGTGAAAGAGAGATTCTAGGCATGGAATAGGAGAAGGGAATGAAAAAGACTGCATAATTTCCTCAGGTCGCAGTTAGACTATGAGCCCATTAGGAACAGGAACTGTGACTAATCTAATCATCTTGTATTTAAATCAGCACATAGCACAGTGCTTTGCATAAGGTAAGCATTTAATAAATAGTCAATCGTATTTATTGAGCGCTTACTGTGTGCAGAGCACTGCTCGGGAAGTACAAGTTGGCAACATATAGAGATGGTCCTTACCCAACACAGTCTAGAAGAGTCTAATAAATATCACTATTACTGGGAGCTTGTTTTAAAGGAACCAGTTCCCTCAAAAGGTCTACTCCTGAGACCACTTTGCCCTCCCATATGTTAAACCTCCATAAAAAGGGCAACCTGGGCTCTTGCACACCTGGAAAGCTGCCCAATTCCAAGTCATTCCCCACCCTGAGCCACTCCCTTCCGCTCTAAGATTTGGGGAATTATTAGCACTTCGGGAGACCTTCACTTGAGATATCAATTACTGCCAGACTCGCCCTTCACATCCCCTCATCTCCTCTCAGTAGAACATCCTCACACCTAAGACCTGAACATTCTCTCCAGAACAGACCACTTTTCCTTGCTTTTCATTCTAATTGTACTCTGCCCTCCCCCAGAACACAAACACAGCCAGCCGATCCCAAAACCAAAACAGACAAACCTCTCTAGGATACCTCCCTTACTGAAGGACTCGTTGTCTCTTGGTCTCACCCTTCCCCGCGCACCCATCCTAATTCTCCTCAGTGAACCAGTGGCATTTATTGAATGCTTATTATGTGCAGAACATCCGTACTCAGCGTTTGGGAAAGTACACAACAATAGAGTTGGCAGTCACGATCCCTGCCCACTAGGAGTTTACAATCTAGAGGGGGAGACAGACCTTAAAATAAATTACAGACAGGGGAAATGGGAGAACATAAGACCTGTGGGGGGCTGGGGTGACTATCAAATGTTTAAGGGGCACAGATCCATTAGGAAGAGTGATTAGGGGAAATGCGGGCTAAGTCAGGGAAGGCCTCTTGGAGGAGATGTGATTTTAGAAGGGTCTTGAAGTGGCGGGGGGGAAGAGTGGTGATCTGTTTGATACAAAGGGAGAGCAAGTTCTAGGACAGAAGGGAGGACTTGGGCAAGGAATTGGCAGCAAGACAGATGAGATCCAGGTACAGTGAGTAAGTTGGTTAGAGGAACAAAGTGCTTGGGCTGGGTTGTAGTAGAAAATCACCGAGGTAAAGTAGGAGGGGGAAATTTGATTGAGTGCTTGAAAGCCGATGATAAGGAGTTTCTGTTTGACTCAGGGATGGACAGGCAAACCCTGAAAGGGGGGAGACGTGGACTGAACTTTTTTTAGGAAGCTACTCGGAGAATATTGACAAAATCCCAAGAGTCACTTCAAAACAACGAAACACTTATCTTTTGATGAACTTATTTTGAATGCATGCTTTACTTTCCAATTTGAGATGAAGATGATCCTCTACAAAGACGAAACAGTAAGAGAGAGCAGCTGATGGTTGGTTTGTACAAATAGGAAGTACACCATTGGCATCACAAATCTGGCTATCCTTCATCTCTTTTCCAGTCTTTCATTTTCCTGAAGACTCAAATCAATACAATCAATAGTACTTATTGAGCACTTACTGCATACAGAGCACTGCACTAAACACTGGGGAGAGTACAATACAACAGTCGGTAGGCACGTTCCCTGCCCATATGAACCTCAGTCTAGAACTCTGCAATAACAAAAGCACCGGTTTTTACGAGTATGACATTGGAACTTAGACTTAAAGCAGTCAAATAAAAGAACACTCATCTTCAGAAACTTTCAGAATTCAGAGTGGAAGTGCCTGGAAGGCTGACTGCCACATTACTACTTCTCTTTTCCTTTCCCCAACATCGTGATGTATTTTTAATTGCCAGAGTTGACAAAACACTAAAACATGTTTCTGTTCTAGTATCTATAAAAACTATGCTTTTATTTCTTCAGAGACAAATGGCACTAATAAAATGATGCATTCCTTCCACGTACTTAAAATTTCTGTTCTGTAGGTGACGCATACATGGAGCTAGTGTCATGAATATGAAATGGTGTAAGCACTGATGATCTGTGAATGAATTAAGAAAAAAGATACCAGTCTTTACTTCAAAAGGAAGGTTCATGTATGAATAATGGATGCTCATCTATTCCATATTTTAATATGAGCAATCGCCATTCGCTTTCCAAGGAGTCATCAGAATGGACAAGACACAACAACAGGTTTCAGTCGCATGAGAAAAACTACAATTCCATTTTAAAAGATAAGGGTGTGCAAATGATCAAACTGATTCCACTAACTTACATCATGTAGGAGAGAATAGTCAAAAAACCATACTCATCTAAGAAAATGAAGATTTACAGAAACACCGTGACTGCCAGGAAATGAAAGCACCAGAGTTTTCTAATTCAAACTGCCCTTGCTGTACTTAACTATGTGAATAGTGTAATTCATATTCAGAAAGTCCAGCGATAACTTCGCATTGCTCCACATACCTTAGCAGAAAAGGTATACATATGTCCTCTGTTATCATCGGTAACTTCATCTCAACTGTTTTTACAAAATCTAATTAAAATATATCTTCTCCCTTGTACCTCAATTTCTCTATACTTTTAGACTGTCACAGGCCTTAATTTAGACCAAATAACTCTAAATGTTCCCCTCTCCATCCTCATACAATTATACAATCCATTGGCTTCACACTCAAGGAAATATTTTTAGGTAGAAGTTGTAGGAAAGATCTCATATACATGAACCCTGCTCTGTATACATACGGAATGAAATTTCTGGGATCACAACAAAAAAGAAATCTGTTTCATCAGCCACAGGTGAAAAAACTGGTGATGGCATATTCCAAAATAATAATTGGGGTATTTCTTAAGCACTGACTATGCACAAAGCGCTATACTAAGCACTGAGGTAGACAAGACAATCAGATTAGACACAAACCCTGTCCCACAAGGGGCTCACTGCCTAAGTAGGAAGGAATCACCATTTTCCAGATGAGGAAACTGAGGCAGAAAGAAGTTAGGTTCCTTGCCCAAGGTCTTGCAGCAGACAATGGGATTAGGGCCCAGGCTCCTTAAGCCATGCTGACAACAAAATAACTGATGAGATCAATCAATGGTACCTACTGAGCCCTTAATCTGTGCAGAGCTCTGTGCTAAGTGTTTGATGGAGTACATTACAGTAAGTAGACATAATTCCTGCTCTCAAGGAGCCTCTAAGTCTAATGTGCAGACACTAAAATAAATTACAGATGGGGGAAGATACCTAGTATAAGGACATGGTCATAAGGGCTGAGGGTGTGTGCATGTGTGGCAGGTGGGTGGGTGGTGGGGGAGAGAAATCAAGCAATCATTCATATTTGAGCACTTACTGTGGGCAGAGCACTGTACTAAGCACATGGGAGAGTGCAATGTAACAGAGTTGGTAGACACGTTCCTTGCCCACAATGATCTTACAGTCTAGAGGGAGAGACATACATTAATATAAATAAATAACATGTATGTATACAAGGGCTACGTATGGAGATGAGGGATGGATGAATAAAGAGAGCAGATCCAAGTGCAAGGGTGACACTGAAGGGAATGGGAGAAGGGGGAAGGAAGGCTTAGTCAGGGAAGGCCTCTTGGAGATGTGCCTTCTTTAAGGCTTTGAAGGTGGGGAGAGTGAGTGATTAGGTGCTTAGGAGGTGGGATTAAGTGCATGGATGATGGTGATGATTATATTTATTAAGCACTTACTATGTGCCAGGCCCTGTACTAAGCACTGATGAGGCATGACCTAAGATTTGCACCACCCCGGGGTGGCTTAGTGGAAAGAGCAAGGTCTTGGGAGTCAGAGCATGGCTTCTAATTCCAGCTCAGCCGCTTCAGTTGTGTGACTTTGGGCAAGTCATTTAACTTCTCTGTGCCTCAGTTACCTCATCTGGAAAATGGGGATTAAGACTGTGAGCTCCACATGGGACAACCTGATCACCTTGTATCCCCCCCCCAGTGCTCAGAACAGTGCTTTGCACATAGTAAGTGTTTAACAAATGCCATTAGTATTATTATTATTACTAAGGAGCAACATGTGGCCTCAGCATAGTCTGCAACTCCTGAAAGCTACTAGATATGCCACTTGAACAGCATCTTCTGAAGTTACTGTCCCATACTTGCTCTCCAGCTCTCCATTTCTTGCCCTTTCCCCCAACCCCTTCTTCCGGTGGAGCCCTGCCCGTCTTTTCTCCTTATGCCTCCACATGGAACGCTTCCTGGTGAAAGGGGGGATGAGGGGGAGGAGGGAGGAGGAAGGTATTTACGAAAGAGGATGGTGACAAAAGCCATAATTTTTATTTGGGTGAAAGGAGGGGGAGGGCTTGGAATACTATGCAAAGTGAAGAAAAATAAAGGAAAGACACGTAGGCAAGTTGGCAGAGTTGGAATGGAATAAATAAATAAAATCCTTGCTAAAAGGGAAGATGTGAGCTAAAAAAAGAAAAGTAAGCATATACCTCAATAGGAGGGAGGGTGGGGAAGCAATAAAACGGGAAAGAACAGGAGAGGAGGCTACCTATGGAGGCCACCTCCTCCAAAAATATCTTTAGCCTAAAATAAAAGATTATGGACCCCCCAAAAAGGATCATATTGTAGATTTAAATCATACTGAGAATGATAAAAAGAGTTTGGTAAAAACAAACTGCACCACTGAGTTGCTGTTCAAAGAGAGTTCATAGACAGGTACTGGCCTGACAGCAATCCAGGGTTAGGGGAGGGTGGCGGGGGGTGTGGGGTGTGTGTACATTTACACACCCTTTGGAGGGGTGAGGGGGAAAGAGAGGGAGGGAGAAAAGAGATTTTTCTGCAAAGTTCCCACTCTTTGGTTAAGGCTTTGAAGGCACTGAAGCAACGGGCTAAAAAGTCTACAGAAGAACCCTTTTTTAAGTTCTGTAATGATAGTCCTACAGGCATCTGGATCAGATATCAGTGGCCATCTGGCATGGCTCCTTGCCCACCTTTGGAGAAACTAAACTTTCACGTGTACAAAGGGAAGGAAGAATTTGCTGGGGGGGGAAATGGAATGGCAATAAGCCTCATCTGCCAGTTTCCTCTCTCCTGTCTCAAGGTTGATGATCTGAAGCATCACATGATACACATCCCCGAAAGTTTTCAAAAGAGAGCCCCTTCGGGGTTTGAGTTACTTTCAGAAGGCGGCTTAAGCCCAAACCTGGAAGTCACTAATACCGTACCAATGTTCTGAAAACAAGCTATGACAACATCACATTTGGTCTTCAATGTGGAACAGAGCCTTACCCTGAAAATTCTGTATAAAACAATATTCGGATACCGATCCTATTCTATATCTTGAGAACAGGAAACTTCACAGTTTCCATTAAAAGGGCTCCTACAATGATCAGAAAACAATTAGGTCTTTTCTCCTCTACACTCTAAATCTGCTGTATGACCTTGGGCAGGTCACCTCACTCAGTCTCAGGTACCTCATCAGCAAAATGAGGATTAAGACTGAGAGCCCTGTGTGGGACACGGACTGTGTCCAGACTAACTTGTATCTACCCCAGAGCTTGGAACAGTGCTTGGCACATAGTAAGCACTTAACAAGTACCATAATTATTATTACTAAGACCTTGAGGGCAGGGATCGTATCTACCACCTCTACTGTACTGTACTCTCCCAAAGGCTCAGTACAGTGCTCTGCACATGGTAAGCGCTCAATCAATACCATTGACTGATTAGAAGTTGTAGCAATGGTACTTACCGAGCATCTGCTGAATGTCCTATGCCCTGGGAAAGGCCAACAGAAGGAAAAGACATATTCATCGCTCCCCACCCACAAGGAGTTCACAGTGTAATGGGGGAAATAGATGTACAAAATATTTACAAATTCCTGAAGCAGCAGAAAGAACAAGGATCATGTAAGGTGCATGAATGTACCGGGATGAATTAGACTAGTCTCAATTAATCAAAGGCATTTATTGAGTGCTTACTGTGTGCAGAGTAGTGTATATACAAAAATGCTGAGGTTGGATATCGATTAGTGTCTTTGGAGTCAATTTTAAAAGCTCCCCAAGTTCCCAGATGTGTTAAGTGCTCTCCAGCAATGATAGAGTGAAGGGCTAACTGATAGGTATTTTAAATATGATCATGATGGAAGAGGGCTGCAAAACCTTGATTTTATTCTCTTAAGTAGGAAGGCTCATTGGCAGCTTAAGTTTCATATAAAAGCTTGGCATGGAAGTCTGAGTAGATTATGAACCTTTCCTTTGTGTATTTGTCAATCTTCTTTTAATAAGATTTTTTGATATTTTCAGAAATGCCTTCAGTTTCTGAGCTTTGTTTTCAGGTACAAGACAAATCAGCATCTAAACTTATTCCCCCCCCCCCCCCGCCACACACACCATTGTCCTTATACCTTATGACTCTGTAGACACACCTAAAGTCTTTCAGGACCTGGCCAACTGAACCTGCCCTGACTGCCCAATTCTGCTACGCCTGCTTTGGTCAGACTGCTTCCTCCAACTCCCTGGGCCTTTATTCTAGTCTGCTGGCTGTCTCCGTCCCCTCTCTTTTACATTCCTGTCAACAAGAATTCAACAACACTACTTCATAAACACACAAAAAGAAACTAAGCAATTTTAAAGTTCCTTTCCTTCCTCTCTGCTTGGATAAAAACACTTCCCTCTTGGTATACATCTGCTTCTATCAGATCGTCAGTTAGCTTCTACAAAACATTACCAGTTGTGCCTTGGCTTAGGTGCCTCCCATTCAACTAATGGCACACAAAGGTGCTTAATATGTCATTTAGCTGATATGGCACACAACTTGGGCTGGGCAGTTGCCTAGGGTCACCATTTCTAGGCTTCGGCATTCCCTCGGAACTTCAGCTGTTTCTCCAGTAGCAGCTGAGCTCCAGGTCCAGTTGGGGAGATAAAGCCATTCCTGGTGTTGGGGACAGGGTGAAGTTCTCCTTTAATGTGTTTCCCTGCTCTTCTTCCCAAACCAGAAAAGACACCATTCCCCCCTGCCCCCAGTTTTAAAATAAGCTGGAAGCTCTGCAGAGAGCGGCAAGTTGAAGACCGTTTAACCATTTCAAAAGCAAAAGCAGAACTAATGAAGAATGAGCAAGCGATAATTGGAAATACAGAGTAATGCTGATTATTCTGTAAGAACATGGATTTGGTTATCCCATATTTTCTGACCCTGAGGAGAGCAAAGAAGTATGGGCCACGGGATCCTGCCCAGAAAAACAAATGGACCTTGGGTATTTGTTCTTTATGGTCCAAGCTCCAGATGGAGGGATCCCATCCAGATGCAAATGGGAGGCAGGAAGCCCCTCCAGTTCTTTTATAATTTGGCTATGTTATAGTAAGGGGAGGATGCTGAGTGCTCACTTAATAATCAGACTTTACTGTATAAATTGGAGATGCTTAGAAAAAGATTTCATTAGATGGCTGAAGGAATATTTGGATTTCCTAGTATATGCAGGAAGAAAAAAAAAGGCATAAACACAATATAGGGGAGGACTGGCTTTGAGTGTGTGACAGAAAAGGGCAGAACGAACTGCTCACTAACTGAACACGAACCGGGAAAAAAGTTGACTAATGCTGTTGAAGCAACAAACAGGATATGGAGCCGCATAACTAGGAATCCAACACATTGCAACTCTGAGGTAATTTTTTTTTATATAGTACTAATCAGAACCTTATTAGAACCATGTCCACTTCTGGGCCCCACCAACTTAAGAATTGCAGGAGGAACTTGTAGAAAGATCAGTGGAGAGCCCCAATCATAAGAGGATTGGGAAGTTGGACTTAAATGTCAAGACTTTAGGAACCAGGATTATTTTGCTTGCCAGATGTCTGAGAGATGATCCAATAATAGTCTTCAAGCATATGATGGCTTAATATTAAGAGGTGCCAGCTATTCACTGCCAAAGGGTTGGTGGGGGGGCAGGGAAAGCAAACAGGACACGAAACCTCCACTTTAATGGAGCAGCTCGGTATACCGCTGGACATATTACAGCACATCAAGAAATCGACAAACTAAGTTCGCTTTTCCAACAAAAATACTATAAAATTATTTTGCGGGCGCATTCTTGTGTCTTTCATTCATGCTGATGCTGTTCTAGCAGAGGTATTTACAATGTAGGACAATTTATTAGTAGTATTATTGTCCTTGTCACCACCCAGTGGGTATCTTCCAGGGGTAGGAGGGCATGATGGCTCTTGTATTGCCAGAGCAGGCTGCCTAGAGATGCCCCTTTCTCTGCTTTCTTTAGTAACTCATTACAGACCTACTCATTACTCTGAAGTTATGGAAACGTTTCCTGAGCCTTAGTGGTATTTCAGTCTGCGTAATCTCCGCGGGGGAATTGGTTTCATACACTTGAAGGCTGATTCTTGTATATCAGCCTGTATATATGTATATATACCTGAATATATGTATATATGTTTGTACATATTTATTACTCTATTTATTTATTTATTTTACTTGTACATATCTATTCTATTTATTTTATTTTGTTAGTATGTTTGGTTTTGTCTCCCCCTTTTAGACTGTGAGCCCACTGTTGGGTAGGGACTGTCTCTATATGTTGCCAATTTGTACTTCCCAAGCGCTTAGTACAGTGCTCTGCACACAGTAAGTGGTCAATAAATACGATTGATGATGATGATGATGCCTTAAGCAGAAAAGATTCAAATTAGATATGAGGTGGAACTCTTTAAAAGTAACATGATTAAACCCTCAAATGAGTTACCCAAATAGACTGGGTTGATTGCTCATTAATGGATCCCATTCAAAATAAGATCGATACTGACTCCTCTGGGACAGCTTCATCACAGCCTTTCTTGACTGAAAGTGGGATGGATAAAATGACATCTCGAGGGCCCTGCCAGCCCTATCTTTCTTTAACTCTATAATTAAAGCCCTTCAAGGATGATCCACAGGTAAGGAAAATAGTCCTATTTCTAAAATGTGCAAAAGAGACAAGGTGCAGGAGGGATAGAAGTAGTGAAGCTTCAAGACAACTACCAAGTTTTGGAAAGTAAACTGCCAAAATTCCGGGAGTGTAATTAATATTAATATTTGGACCCACCTACTTATTGATTTGCATGCCTACTCAGTTTTGACCTATCGAAACAAACCTTCCTTCAATGAGGAGCCCAAAAAATGTTGGTTTAGTTCAACAGTGAAGAAAAATTACTACTTGTCAAATACTCTAAGACTGTCTGTATTTGGCTTATTTCTTTCATATCTTCCTTCAAAACCTCTCTGCTTCCTACTGCTGTGATTGCTAATTATACATTGGATTAAGGGGAAGAGGAAGACACCCTTTCTCAGCCTTGATTTTTCATCTGTTTTATTCGTCGAGTCCTGCTGATAAGCACTTAGCCGCATTTTTTCCCAGAAATCCATCAACCTGCGTATAAGCCAGTTTTGCAGCTCCGATAAGGATACAGACCCACAAAGCCCCCACCAGGACACACCATACTGCACTCTTGGGAAATAAAATGTTTTTTGTTTTTTTTTGGCCTGTGATCACAAATTGGGAATTTTCTAAAACTAGTAAATTAAAAAAAATCCTTGATAGGCAAAAGTGGCAAAAGACGGCTTAAAATGTGTTTTTTCTTGACTCCTACGGATCTCTTTTTTTCCTGCAGATTAAAGATCTTAAAAGCAGTCCCCTACTGATTCAGACAGTGTTTCAGTGTGCTAGTTTACCAGGTATTTGGATGCTTAGTCTACAGTCAGTTGCTCTGCGTAATTGGTAGGTAGCTTAACAAGAGGTGGGAAATGTAAAATAATCTAGCTATGCACACACACATATACACACACACACACCCTAGTCTCACTTGCAACTACTAAGGTTTGTGCTATTAAGTGATCACTGCAAGGAAAGAAAATAATCTCCAGGGAAAAATATCTTTTGCCCCATGAAGTGCCTAGGAGGTGCACTCTAAAATCTTGTCACCCAAGCCCACTTCCTCCAGAAAGCATTTCTGGGTTAATTTCCACCACCCCATACTGTCACCCTAGCAGTCCCTTTACCATTATGTGTACTGATCTACACACAATACCTATTTGCTAATGTCCATCTTCCCCATGTAGTCTGTAAGCTCCTTGTGGGCAGGACCTGTGTCAAACAACTCTGTTACATTATTGTACTTTGCCAAGCATTTAGTACGGTGCTCTGTGCCCAGGAAGCACTCAGTAAATCAATCAATCGTATTTATTGAGCGCTTACTGTGTGCAGAGCACTGTACTAAGCGCTTGGGAAGTACAAGTTGGCAACATAGAGAGACAGTCCCTACCCAACAGTGGGCTCACAGTCTAAAAAAAAAAATACCAGTAAATACCAGTGATGGGTTGATTTAAGCATTTAATCTGTTCATATTTCCAGATCCTTGTTACAGCCAGTCCTTCTTGTGCCAACAACTGGTAAATAATTTGAATCTGCTTGTCTCCCCTAGGGGATTGTAAACTCTTTGAGGATTGACACATTACTATAAAACACTCCCAAGCACTTCATATATCCAGATCTGCGATAACACGGGTTTTCATCACACAGTTTGGAGATAACACAATGGGCGAAATAGAGGATAGTCTTTCCACAACATGAGCATGTTCTTGGATAACTCGATTTTCGAGTTGGCAGAAATAGCGTGGTTATGTATATGTGTGGAACTGGCCACGGTGTGCTGCTGCTGAACTTTCCAACCTCTGACAGTCTCGCCGTACTGTGCCACACTAAGCTTTGTGATTCTTTGTGTTTTTAATAGTCAAACAAAAGCGAGTAGCAAAAATGTAAGGCGTTCCGCAAGTGGGGGACATAATATAGGAGTCTGTGTACCTTAAAACCACCTACCCTCTAGCCCATAAAATCCCCATAAATTAAGAGTAATGATGGCGTGAGGTTCTCCAAGGACCCAACTCCCCTGTTGCACGATAATTTCCTGTTCAGAACTATGCAGGCGGCAGGCGCTCAATAAATTACTTCTGGTGGATTCGTCTGGTGGTTTCAGGAAAAGAAATGGAAGAAGCACCTTCACTACCTGCTCAAGAGAGATCCCGTTTGTAAAGCTTCAAGAATCCGTCTGTGAAAACCCATGGGCTCTAAATAATTTATCAATGACCCTTCAAACTGGGCAACTGTATCTAACCCCGGCCAACATTCACACCATGGAAGAATGGAATTCCTTCACGGACCCAACAGGAATCCACTTACATCCTAAATCAAAATTAATTGTCTTACTTATGGATACCGCTACAGACGCAGTCCGGTTCTAATGGAACTCACACTCCTTTCAGGTGCAATTTTATTTCAACGCTTTCAAATATACCCATCGTTCGCTTTATCGAGCAACCCCTTATTCTAGTTAGCGGGTCGGCAGTCAAGACAACCAAAACCGAAGGGTTCAACCGAAGAAGGCTTGGCCTCTCCTATTAAAATCCCCTCAGATTTGGGGAGTGGGAGAGGAAGACAGAAAGAGAGGGGCCAAGCTGGGAGAGGGGCTGTAGGGGCAAGAGGGCACGCAGAAGAAAGGATGGAGACACGAAGCAGCACGGCACGGGCCTGAGAGTCAGATGGTCTTAGGTTCTAATCCCGGCCCTGCCACTCGTCTGCTGTGTGCCCTCGGGCAAGTCACTTCACTTCTCTGTGCCTCAGTTCCCTCACCTGGAAAATGGGGATTGAGACCGCGAGCCCCACGTGGGTCAAGGGACTGTGTCCAACCCGACTGGCCTGTATCCACCCCAGAGCTTAGAACGGTGCCTGGCACCCAGTAAGTGCTTCACAAATACCATAACTACTATTATAACTGTATTCTCCCAAGGGTAGTACAGTGCTCTGGCACAGAGCAAATGCTTAATAAATACCACCGGTGATGATGATGATGGTAATGAGGGAATGGAGGAAGAGGTTGGGAGGGCAGAGAGGGTACGATGGCAGGGCACAGAGGGGAGGCCACAGAGAGCTGAGGAGTTGAGGGCACAGGGGGAGGGAAACACAGGTGGCCACGGAAGAGTGGGCACGGGAACATAGGGGGTGGGCCCGAGGGCACAGTGCGGAGGGCCCAGAGAGGAGGGCACGGGGGCAGGGAGGAATGGCAAGGGGGTTGAGGGAGGAAGGGTGCCGGTGGCGGGGAGGGGGAATCTCCCGTCCAGTACCCCCCGCCTCCTCGGGGCCTGACGTGCCCTGGGCGAGGGGGCCCGTACCTAGGCGAAGACATGGGGGAGACAATTGGCACCGGACGGGGGATGGTGGGCAGGGATGGGCAAGGTGGTCAGGGCGGGCAGGGGGTGGGCAAGAAGTGGACAGGGGGTGGGCAAGAAGTGGATAGGGCAGACGGGGTGGGAAGGGCTGGACAAGGAGTGGACAGAGAGGACAGGGGGTGGTCTGGAGGTGGGCAGGGCAAGGCAGGGGGAGGGGTGGGGAAGGGGTGGACAGGGAGGGCAGGGGTGGGGAAGGGGTGGGGAAGGGGCGGGTATGGGGAGGGCAGGGGTGGGAAAGGGGTGGGTATGGGGAGGGCAGGGGTGGGAAAGGGGTGGGTATGGGGAGGGTAAGGGGTCGGGAAGGGGTGGGTAAGGGGGCGGGTATGGGGAGGGCAGGGGTGGGTAAGGGGCGGGTATGGGGAGGGCAGGGGTGGGTAAGGGGCGGGTATGGGGAGGCCAGGGGTGGGTAAGGGGTGGGTATGGGGAGGGTAAGGGGTCGGGCAGGGGTGGGTAAGGGGTCGGGCAGGGGTGGGTAAGGGGCGGGTATGGGGAGGGCAGGGGTGGGTAAGGGGTGGGTATGGGGAGGCCAGGGGTGGGTAAGGGGTGGGTATGGGGAGGGCAGGGGTGGGTATGGGGAAGGCAGGAGTGGGTAAGGGGTGGGTATGGGGAGGGCAGGGGTGGGCAAGGGGTGGGTATGGGGAGGGCAGGGGTGGGCAAGGGGTGGGTATGGAGAGGGCAGGGGTGGGCATGGGGAAGTCAGGAGTGGGTAAGGGGTGGGTATGGGGAGGACAGGGGTAGGAAAGGGGTGGGTATGGGGAGGGCAGGGGTGGGTAAGGGGTGGGTATGGGAGGGCAGGGGTGGGTAAGGGGCGGGTATGGGAGGGCAGGGGTGGGTAAGGGGTGGGTATGGGGAGGGCAGGAGTGGGAAAGGGGTGTGTATGGGGAGGGCAGGGGTGGGAAAGGGGAGGGCAGGGGTGGGAAAGGGGTGGAGCAGGGGTGGGAAAGGGGTGGGAAAGGGGAGGGCAGGGGTGGGAAAGGGGAGGGCAGGGGTGGGAAAGGGGTTGTGCAGGTCGGGCCTTCCCGTCCGTCCCTGGTGGTCTGAGGGTGGCGGGGGGGGGGGGGGGGGGGGGGAGTGTCCCGGCTCCGCTGGTGCCCGCTCCCCGTTACCTGAGGCGGCGGGGGCGCGGGAGTCCTCCTCCTCCTCCTCCTCCTCGTCCTCCTCCTCCCGGCGGCCCGGCGGCCCGGGGCCGGGGGAAGCGTTCGGTGGGTCGGTCCGGCCCGTCCGCCCGTCCGTCCGCCCGCCCGCCCGTCCGTCCGCCCGTGCCCTAGCTGGGTCCGGCCCGCCGGGGCCCGCGGACCGCCCAAGGCTCGCCCATGGCGGCGGCGGCGGCGCCGCTGGCCGGGACCCGCCGCCTCTGAGGGGACCGGACCGACCCGACCTGAGGGGGGTGGGGGGGGGGGGGGGGGAAGGTGAGCGGCCCCGTGCGCGCACGCGCACCCGCGCGCGCGCGCTGTGGTGGCTGGGCGGGGGGGGTGGGGGGGGCGGCGGCGCGGGCGGCGCGCGCAGGGTCTCGCGGACGGTCTCGCGGGGCCCGCCGGGGTGGGGGGGCGCCGCTCGTCTCACTCCAGCCCGTGCGGGCCCGCGCCGGGTCGGGGGGTGGGGGGGGGGGGGGGGGGCACTTTGTTTGTGTCCCACAATCCTCCGCGGCGGGGCTGGGGAGGGGCGGGGCGAAGAGGGAGGCAAGGCGAGCCGCGCAGGCGCAGTGCGCCCCCTCCCCGCCCCCGCCCGCCTGCTCTACCGTTGGCCGGAGCGGGGCGGGGAGGGGGACGGTGAGTAGGAGTCATTCATTCATTCATTCGTTCGTTCGTTCGTTCATTCATTCATTCATATATTCATTCATTCATATTTTATTTATTCATTCAATCATTCATATTCATTCATTCATTCATCCCTATTCATTCATTCGTTCATTCATATTTATTCATTCATCCATCCCTATTCATTCATTCGTTCATTCATATTCATTCATTCATCCCTATTCATTCATTCGTTCATTCATATTCATTCATTCATTCATCCCTATTCATTCATTCGTTCATTCATATTTATCCATTCATTCATATTTTATTCATTCATTCATTGAGATTCATTCATTCATATTTTATTTATTCATTCATATTCATTCATTCATTCATATTTGATTTATTTATTCATTCATTCATTCATATTCATTCGTTCATTCATATTTATTCATTCATTCATCCCTGTTCATTCATTTGTTCATTCATATTTATTCATTCATTCATATTTTATTCATTCATTCAGTCATTCATTCATATTCATTCATTCATATTCATCCATTCATTCATATTTTATTCATTCATTCATTCATTCATATTCATTCATTCATATTCATTCGTTCCTTCATTCATATTCATTCATATTCATTCATTCATATTCATTCGTTCGTTCATTCATATTCATTCAGTCATTCATATTTTATTCATCCATTCATTCATTCATATTCATTCATTCATATTCATTCGTTCGTTCATTCATATTCATTCAGTCATTCATATTTCATTTATTCATTCATTCACTCATATTCATTCATTCATATTCATTTGTTCGTTCATTCATATTTATTCATTCATTCATAGTCATTCATTCATATTTCATTCATTCATTTGTTCGTTCATATTCATTCATTCATATTCATTCATTCATATTCATTCGTTCGTTCATTCATATTCATTCATCATTTATATTCATTCATTCATATTCATTCATTCATAGTCATTCATATTCATTCACCAAATTTTATTTATTCATTCACTCATTCACATTCATTCATTCATATTTATTCATTCATTCATAATAAATAATGAATAAATTTATTCATTACCCAGAAGTGAAGTGACTTGCCTAAAGTTGCCCCGCTGACAAGCGGTGGAGCTGGGATTAGAATAATAATAATAATAGTTGCGGTATTTGTTAAGCACTGACTACGTGCCAAGCATTGTTCTAAACTCTGGAATGGATACAAAGCTAGCAGGTTGGCCCACGTGGGGCTCACGGTTTTCGTCCCCATTTTGCAGAGGAGGGAACTGAGGCACGGAGAATAATAATAATGATGATGATGATGGTATTTGTTAAGCGCTTACTATGTGCCAGGCACTGTTCTAAGCGCTGGGGTCGTTATAAGATTATCAGGGTGTCCCACGTGGGGCTCACAATCTTAATCCCCATTTTACAGATGAGATAACTGAGGCACAAAGAAGTGAAGTGACTTGCCTAAAGTCACACAGATGACAAGCGGCGGAGCCGGGATTCTTTTAGACTGTGAGCCCACTGTTGGGTAGGGACTGTCTCTATATGTTGCCAATTTGTACTTCCCAAGCGCTTAGTACAGTGCTCTGCACATAGTAAGCACTCAATAAATATGATTGATGATGATGATTAGAACTCACGACCTCTGACTCCCAAGCCCGGGCTCTTCCCACCAAGCCACGCTGCTGTACACCCGGCCAACGCCATCAACAGCGTACCCCGTATGTATACAAATATGGACACGTGTGCACGTGCCAAGCTCCACATTGTTTATGCCACCCGCCTGTCACCAGCTGTGCCCCAGGGAAGTCTCCTCTCCCACTCATCGGTGGCTCGAGGGTGAGTTCACTGTTTTGTAAAAAAAGCAAAAAAACTGTCAATTTTTTTTGCTTTATATCCACCACATGGTGAAACATCCAGCAGTGTTCAGCATCCTTTTTGCACATAGAGAAAGTAAGGCAGAAAAGCAGCGTGGCTCAGTGGAAAGAGGGTTTGGAGTCAGAGGTCATGGGTTCAAATCCGACCTCCGCCACTTGTCAGCTGTGTGACTTTGGGCAAGTCACTTCACTTCTCTGGAGGCCTTCCCAGACTGAGCCCCCTCCTTCCTCTCCCCCTCGTCCCCCTCT